>NC_141018.1:18087706-18668598 GCF_052327205.1 Somniosus microcephalus | reverse complement strand
AGGGTGCTCAATGGCTGGGATCAAGCAAGGAGATAATCAGCAGATATAATAGCAAAATACTGCGGATGCTGGAAATCTGAAATAACAACAGAAAATGCTGGAAACACTCAGCAGGCCAGGCAGCATCCGTGGAGAGAGAAACAGAGTTAACGTTTCAGGTCTGGGACCCTTCATCAGAACTGGAAAAAGCTGGAGATGTAACAGATATTAACAGGTGCAGCGACAGGGGGCGGGGGGTTAGGAGGGGTTAGGCGTCTCTGCGCCTGCTTAATATCTGTTACATCTCCAGCATTTTCCAGTTCTGATGAAGGGTCCCACACCTGAAACGTTAACCCTGTTTCTCTCTCCACGGATGCTGCCTGGCCTGCTGAGTATTTCCAGCGTTTTCTGTTGTTATTTCGGATAATCAGCAGATACTGAATCTGCATCGGGTTCCTCAGCGGCATCATAACAGGTTACCGAAGAACAATCCGAGCTCAGAATTGGGTCACGTGGTTCCCACAAACCAATAAACACACTCTGAAAAGGGGGCCCCAGGAACATTTTTACATGCAATATAGATACAGTTTAATATTGAAATACTTTTGTTCTGTTTCTATTGATTTTACTTGAACTGATCATATCTAATGTATTGACTTGAGAAAAGTAAATTTATGCTGAGAGTGTAATTTATGCTGCAGAATCTCCATAATGCTGCACCTGGTGCTGTAGAAGCCAGCCTATTTGCATAGTTGGGTTGTTTCTGCAGGTATCACTGTCTCCAACAACAACCACCACCTCCTGAAGACAGTATAAACACTTGCTGTATAAATAATTATACTCTTTTTATATGCCTTTATGACTTCCTGATTATAACAGACATATGTCTGATGATTCATATTAAACAAGAAATCAGATTGAGCCTCCACTCTAACGTAACATTTTTGTGTGTGGGTGGTTCGGTGTATTAGGATATACTAGTCTGCTTTGCGGGAGAATAGCAGGGTGCAAGCTTTCTGAGTACGCACAACTTTCCCACACCACCATTTCTGGATCTAGACGGCTGAGAAATGCAGTGAGAAGGCCATGTTCGAAGGAAAGGGAAAATTGGAGGCTGACTTCCTGCTTTCGCTCAATTTACAGCCGACTACAAAACAGCCCTGGAAGCTTTGGAGCAAGTTGTCTGTATATGCTTTTACATTTAAAAATTGCAGCAGCAGTCTTTAGCCAGCATCTACGTTTGGTAATGTAAACTTATCTACCTACAGTATCTTGTTCCATCGGTAGTGGAGATCCACTTTTTTTTTTTTTAAAAGAGTCTTAGGAACTGTTGCCGGGCCTGCTGACTCTGTTTCTGCCCAGCACCTAAAGAAGAATGGCGCCAGGTAGACCTGTAAGCATAGGAAGCAACAGTAGGAAGCTGGTACGATAGCGAAATACTGCGGATGCTGGAAATCCGAAATAACAACAGGAAACGCTGGAAAAACCTCAGCAGGCCAGGGCAGCATCGGTGGAGAGAGAAACAGAGTTAACGTTTCAGGTCGATGACCTTTCGTCAGGACTGGGAAAAAAAGCAGGAAATGGAAAGCAAGGTTGGGGGCTGGGAAAGGGGGGAGGGTCTAAAAGAACAACAGGGGAGGGTCTAAAAGAACAACAGGGAAGGTTAGTGATAGGATAGAAAGCAGGAGAGAGTAAGAGACATTGAGAGATAATCATCGCAAGGGGAGGTGGAAATGGGGCAGGTTGAGGAACAAAGGATGGCTCTCGCTGGGGTGTGAATTGCGCTGGTAGAATGAAGGGAGGGAAGAAAAAAACAAAGTGTGGATAAAAACAAGAAAATATATATTTCAGTAGGAAGCTGCTGTAGTGCTGCTTTCCTGAAACCGGTGCTGAACGGAAGAGCTTGTTAAATAAATCGCGTGTTGGAATATGCACTTCCTGTCCACAAACCTTACTTCTGTTGTCTTTGTAAATTGCTACGTCAATTTTGCCGTCGACTGTCACAATGTAGTTGCAGACTCTGGCCACTAAGCAGCTCTAGAGCGAGTTTCTGAAGTTGTTCTCCCAACTCCATTGCCATCTTGTGTGTTAAAAAACTTCAGTTCATCAGCTAACCGTAGGCAATGCCACAGGCAGTTTACTGGTAATATATAAAGCACACGCTGCAAAGTTGCTGCTCCCTTTGACTGCTGCACCGGGAAGGACCTGCTTTATTGGTCCAGATATTCTGCTGTCCTGTTCCTGCAGCACACAGAATTAGTTTCACCACATAGCACAGGGATAGCATCTTTCTGGTTTCCTGTCTCTGGACTTCGAGTACAGCTGAACATGGCCACGCCATGCGATTGCACCTGCTTTTTAATCTAAATCCTTTGTTTGATGCAGTGTATATTAGGGTTTATGGGGAACTGGAAACTAGGTTTTCTCTAGCTTTTAAATGAGCACAAATCTTGGCGGCATATTACAGTCTACTCTTAAATCAAAGTCACTTCATTCAAATTATCTGATCTTTCAGACTCTTTTAGCACTAAATTCTCACTTGTATTAGTTAAGTTGCTTAATTCCAAGCACGGAATAACTGAATTATTAGCAGTAGGCTATACAAGGTTCCAATACTTGATGGGCTCTAGGTGGTGTCATTAATCACGGAAAACCCCAAGATTGGGGTGAAGCCTTAAACAGACTTTAATTTTGTTAATGTCACTTATATAGGACCTGGACAGACCGGTGAAATGGGCAGACACATAGCAGATGACATTTAATGCAGAGGAATGACAAGCGATTCATTTTGGAAGGATGAGGAGAGACACTATGAACTAAATGGTAGAATTTTAATGGGGTACAGGAACAGAAACCTGGGAGTTCACGTACACCGATCTTTGACGGCGGCAGGACAAGTCGATAAGGCTGTTTATAAAAAATTTTTAAAAACCTGCTGGAATTCTTGACTTTATAAATAAAGGCATAGAATACAAAAGCGAGGAAGTTATGGTAAACCTTTATAAATCTCTGAAATAACAACAGAAAATGCTGGAAATACTCAGCAGGCCAGGCAGCAAACGTTAACGTTTCAGGTCTGGGACCCTTCATCAGAACTGGAAAAAGCTGGAGATGTAACAGATATTAAGCAGGTGCAGGGGGGGGGGGGGTTAGGAGGGGAGGAAGAAATAGAAAGAACACCCTGTACTTTTGTAAGAGTCAGGAAAGATAAAATGTTGCAAATGGGAATGGCAAAAATCATACTGCATGAAAAATGGGGGCAGGGATAATTATCTGAAATTGTTGAACTCAATGTTGAGTCCGGCAGGCTGCAAAGTGCCCAATCGAAAGATGAGGTGCTGTTCTGGTTAGGCCTCGGCTGGAGTATTGTGTTCAATCTGGGCACCACACTTTTTAGGAAGGATGCCAAGTTCTTGGAAAGGGTGCAGAGGAGATTTACTGGAATGATAGTAGGGGTGAGGGACTTCAGTTATGTGGAGGGACTAGAGGAGCTGGGGTTGTTATCCTCAGAGCAGAGAAGGTTAAGGGGAGATTTAGCGGAGGTGTTCAAAAATATTATATATACAGTATATAGTTCTGAAGAGGTAGACAGGGAGGAACTGTTTCCATTGGCAGGAGGACCAGTAACCAGAAGACACTGTTCTAAGTTAAGTAGCAAAACAACCAGTGTGGGAGACGAGGAGAATTTTTTTTACGCAGCATGTTATGATCTGGAATGCACTGTTTGAATCTGCTTCCACCACCTTTTCAGTCATAAATTTCAAAAGGGAATTGGATAAATACCTGTAAAGGAAAACGTTGCAGGGGAATGGGGAAAGAGCAGGGGAGTGGGACCAAGAACAGGCCTGGTGGGCTAAATGGTTCCTTCTGTGATTTATGATTCTATGTAGTTTACTTTTGTTTCATCTTTCTGGAACTTTCCAGTTAACGTTCCGTTACCGTTGCCATTGTGGCTGAGCTCTCCTGTGTGGTACTGTGCCGAGAGAGGTTATTTTACAATATTCTACACTAGGGGAATAATGGACTTGGCTGCCTGTGTAAAAGGGTTGTAGTGAAAAAATAGTCCATTTTATAAAATATATAATCAACAAATGTAGAACACTCCTGTACATAATGTAAAATAGCAGGACTCCCTTCCTCTAATCAGTCTGAAGCTTTACAGGAAAATGTTTAAACACAGCATGAAACAGTACAGAAGCATTGCACGGTTAATCTACACCTAAAACAAAATCTACGGGAAAGTGCAAAAAGTAACTGTCAATGTAAAAATGCTACATGAGCAGCCTGACCTTTGAGGCCGACTAGGTTTTAATGTAAGTTAACTGACTTAATAGTTATTAAACACTTGAGGTTGGATTGTTTTTATTATACAGTAAAATAACACAATTGCATTGTTTCTAGACTGCCCAAGGGACAGATGTGATCGGCTGGCAGTCGTGTCACTCCAGCTGATCTGCAGAAAGGTGGCTGAATTCGAGGTGTTCTAGAGCATCTGTAACAAAGAAAACGTTTGTAAGTTAACCTTATTTACTTTTTAACCAATGAGAATAGAATCTATCATCAATTCTAAGCGTCAGTTTTACTCGTTGATAACACTCTTGCCTCCGAGTTCAAAGGTCCAAGCCCCACTGCCGGATTTGACCCATAACCTAGGCTGACATTACGATGCAGTACTGAGGGAGTGTCAGAGGCACCACCTTTCAGATGAGAGATCAGACTGAAGCCCTGTCTGCCCGCTCAAAAAGATCCCATGGCACTATTCGAAGAAGGGTAGAGGAGTTCTCCGTGTCCTAGCCAACATTCTATCCTCGCCCACCAAACAGACCAAAACACACTAACTGCTCATCACCTTAATACTGTTTGTGGAACCTGGCTGTGCACAAATTGGATGTCACTACTCTTTAAGAGCAAGTTATTGGCTGTGAAGTGCTTCGGGAAGTCAAACTAACACATTGTACTTTTCAAGTAATCATTTTAAGGCTTTTTGAACCCTGTGTACTCTCTTCCCTTGCTCCCCGTACACATACACACCATTGCTTCCTGCTTCTGTCCTCGGATGTCTTTCCCATCCTGGTGCCTCAGCCTCTTCTGCTCACCCTTATTTTTTTTCCAGCCTTTCTTCTTCCTCCACCCCACCCTTTTCTTCCTTCCACTCTCTCTGTTCCCTTCCCTTGTTCTCCCACCACCACCACAAACAGTAATTGGAACAACTGTTACTGTGCACATTACCAGACAACATTTTTTTTTTAGAAACATAGTTAACTTTCTACATGATTATCGTGGCCCTCTCAATAGATGCAACCAAGATAACATTAAAAATTGAGGAATAATGAAAGGGCTATGCAGGAGTTAACATTTCCACTTTGATGAGCAGAATATGATTCGAGATTCTTTGTACAGGGCATTAAACTTTGTTTTTAAACCTAGATTACTTATTATTTCACAAACCCCAATGTCAATAGAAGGTTCAAACCATAATAGCCTGGGATGCATGCGTTTCAAATTAGACTACATTTGCACTCCAGAGACCTACTGCAAAGGGAATCTCCAACTGTATTCTGCACAATGGGTTGGAAATCCCTTCCAGACCCTGCACACCCCATTTATAAGTACAGGAAATGCTCTTTTATCCGGCATCGACGGGACCGGCGTGGTGCCGGTTGATCAAAAAGTCCGGATTACAGAGAGGTATACTTACCAAGGTACGAGAGCCCCGTACACGGCCACGGGTGCAGGAGTCCTGGTTACACGGCACTTGTGCAGGAGTCCCGGTTACACGGCACTTGTGCAGGTGTCCCGGTTACACGGCCACAGGTGCAGGAACCCCGGTTACACGGCCACAGGTGCAGGAACCCCGGTTACACGGCACTTGTGCAGGAACCCCGGTTACACGGCCACAGGTGCCAGAACCCCGGTTACACGGCACTTGTGCAGGACTCCTGGTTACATGGCCACAGATCCAGGAGCCCCGGTTACATGGCCACAGGTGCCGGAACTCCGGTTACACGGCCACAGGTGCAGGAACCCCGGTTACACGGCACTTGTGCAGGAGTCCTGGTTACACGGCCACAGATCCAGGAGCCCCGGTTACACGGCCACAGATCCAGGAGCCCCGGTTACACGGCACTTGTGCAGGAGCCCCGGTTACACGGCCACAGGTGCAGGAACCCCGGTTACACGGCCACAGGTGCCAGAACCCCGGTTACACGGCCACAGATCCAGGAGTCCCTGTTGCACGGCCACAGGTACAGGAACCCCGGTTACACGGCCACAGATCCAGGAGCCCCGGTTACACGGCCACAGATCCAGGAGTCCCTGTTGCACGGCCACAGGTGCAGGAACCCCGGTTACACGGCCACAGATCCAGGAGCCCTGGTTACACGGCCACAGATCCAGGAGCCCCGGTTACACGGCCACAGGTGCCGGAACCCCGGTTACACGGCCACAGATCCAGGAGCCCTGGTTACACGGCCACAGATCCAGGAGCCCTGGTTACACGGCCACAGGTGCCGGAACCCCGGTTACACGGCCACAGATCCAGGAGTCCCTGTTGCACGGCCACAGGTGCCAGAACTCCGGTTACACGGCCACAGATCCAGGAACCCCAGTTACACGGCCACTAATTTATAGTAAAACTTACCTGAACCTACTCCTGAATTTTGCCGGTTAAGAGAGGTTTCCGGATATTTAGGTGCCGGTTAAAAGAGCGTTTCCTGTATACTGAAGTAGATACAGATTTCTGCTATGTTCCTAAACAGTCTGCAAATATGGTGAATAGAGCCCAGGCCATTTTTGGTGAGCTAACACAGTTCTGGTGATGCTTGAATGGTGAATATTGATGACGGCATTGGAGAAAATTGTCTGGAAGAGTTCGCTGGCCAATTTAGGGGGAGGCGGAGCAGAATTAGCATCGGTGCAGGAACAACAATTAGTTCAGCACTTCTTCAGCTGTGTGCATGTTCATTTGATGCCGAGGTCAGTAATCACTCCAAGCTACTTACTATCCCAGCTCATTTCAGTGACTCACTATTCAAACAAAATTATACAAAAAAAACCCTTTCCAGCGGAAATATCGGCATTCGTTCAGCAGTTCTTCAGCTGTGTATGTGTTGATTTAGCTCCCTTTCATGACTGGGGTCAGTAGTTACTCTGTGTGCTGCTATCCCTGCTCATTTCAATGCCTCTCACTATTCAAACAAAAATATTCAAAAAACCTTTTCTAGCCCTTGAGGTTGCATGAAGTGAAAGGTGGTGCAAGTAAACGTTAACTTAAAAATGAAAGTGATGACAGGCTAGTGCCTATCAAACACTTAGTAACAGTGTGTTCCACAAAGCCGAGATCTGCCAAGTGGCGGAATAATGTGATTTTGTTGGCAGGTTGCCAAGGAAAGTGATCATTCCTGTAGTTGGTACACTTCAAAGCCATTCTTGTCTTATTTAGTACTTATTTAATCTAGAGTGTGCTGCACTGCCAGAACAGCGTTTTTTCAGATAAGACTTTAAACCACGGCCCCATCTGCCTATACAGATGGACATAGAGGATACCATGATGACACGAAGAGCGGGGGAGTTCTTCTCCCGGTGTCCTGACCAATATTTATCCCCCAACTAATGCCAGTAAAAAGGTTAACTGGTTATTTACCTCATTGCTGTTTAAGCAACCTTGCTGGGTACAAATTGACTGCAAGACAACGTGAACTATACCTGAAAATGTATTCATCAGCTGTAAAGCATTTGGGCCATCCTGAGGTTGTGAACGGTTTTATATAAATGCAACTTTGTTGTCTTTCTTTCCTTCTTTCAAACAGACATCAGATTTGTATGTTTGTTATGTGAATTACCACAAATGCCTTGATGTTGTGGTCCCACATTTTCCTGCAATTCATCTGTCAACCTAGCTTGAATTTGAGTACAGCCATAAAACCAGAATCTCAGGTTGCCTGAAAAGAATTTGCCTCTGGATCAGATGTCTGCATACCATGTATGGGCACTGATGACATCTTGGTATCACTGAATGTATCTTTTTACAAAAAAAATTTAGATTTTGTTTGGAACTCAATCTCTTGTGCATATATGTTCAAATGCAAAATTTAACCATTCCCTGCTGAACAATAACGAGAAGGAACAAATACATAGAAACATAAAAGATAGGAGCAGGAGTAGGCCATTCGGCCCCTCGAGCCTGTTCCGCCATTCAATGCGATCATGGCTGATCATCCAAATTCAGTACCCTGTCCCTGCTTTCACCCCATATCCCTTGATCCCCTTAGCCTTAAGAAATATATCTAACTCCTTCTTGAATATATTTAATGAATTGGCCTCCACTGCCGTCGGTGGTAGAGAATTCCACAGGTTCACCACTCTCTGGGTGAAGAAATTCCTCCTCATCTCTGTCCTAAATGGCTTACCCCTTATCCTTAGACTGTGACCCCTGGTTCTGGACTCCCCCGCCATCGGGAACAGCGTTCCTGCATCTAGTCTGTCTAGTTCTGTTAGAATTTTATAAGTTTCAATAAGATCCCCTCTCATTCTTCTAAACTCTAGTGAATATAAGCCCAATCGACCCAATCTCCCTCCATACGTCACTCCTGCCAAGTGAATACAAAGTGAACACAGAAGTAAAGGTTAGAAAACAAATTCTTTATACAGTGAATGGTGAGAATGTGGAATCCTCCATCACAAACTATTATTGAAGCAGAGTCCATAAATTTGTTTAAAAGGGATTTTGATAGTTGCTTGAGAAAGAGGGATATTAAAGGATATGGGGAACGTACATGAGAGTGGGATTAGCGCAAATGTGGAAAAGAAAGATCTCCTCCATAATAAAGGAAATTTGAAACCTCTGCAGATTGATGTAATCCTATAGTCAGACCTAAATGTGGCCCATACAGCAAAAACATTGGTGCAAACTTGATGGGCCAAATGACCGGTTTCTGTTCTGTAAAATTCCACCATTGTGAATTTGGATCAGTGCATGGCTTGCTGCTGTGTGTGTGTATGTGGCAAACTGCCACCTTGCACTATTTTTGGATTCATTCTATTCCATGGATACTAGTGTACCCTTCTTGTGAATTAAAAATGTCCATTTTTCATATGTGACATTCTTCAGATGTGCCAGGTTATTTGTAGTGTCTTCTCCCCCCTCCACCCCCCCCCCCCCCCCCCCAGCTGAAATCGGGTCCCTTGGTACAGGCCAGGGAATTTCCTCATCTATACGGCTTGGTGCACCATACGTTGGAGTGTAGGCTGTAAAAGATGGCAGAATGTAGTTTAAATTTCGTGACAGTAAATCATAGTATTCCTGCTTTCTAAAACTTCTACAATTTACAAATGGAGGTCCATTGTCTGTTCACGTGAACATTTCAATAGATGAGCATTTGGGGGATTCTGTGAATAACACTGCAACAAAAATGCAGCTTATATTTCCAACGAAGAAAGGAAAACCACTAACACCCAAGGGTGGAGGAGAAAATGACAACAGCACTTAGTCATAACTTGTCTTTTTGGTTATGGTAATTGTGAGTTCCTTATGGTAATTCTGAGTTCCTATATGTGTCTATTTTGGAGTTTCCTAGTGACGGGAACGGATGTTTGTGAAAAATTATGTATAATCCCATCCGTTTAAATTTGCATCTTTATTTTTGTTTAGGCACATACTAGCAACAAAAGGAGTAGGAGAGAACTCCCGGAAAATACATTTGTTTTAGTAGTATAAGTTTAATTTTATTGCATATAATTGTCTGTAGATATTACTACGCTTGTTTGCTGTTTGAATGCAATGGGCTTAAAGTAAAGCTGCACAGGCTTATTTTGCTGAGGAAACCTAGGAGCGGTTAAGACTTGGAATAAAGGATATGTGTTACAGATGTTATGCCTGGGGAAACCACATTGTAGCAATGAGTGACTCACTTAACATTGTTTCTGATTTTCACCTATCCCTTTGGTATTTGCTAAAAGCCCTCAGTAGACTTGTTTGGACATTTTAGAAAAACAAGCTGTGCCAGTTTGTGAAACCAGTTTTTTGTGGCAGTGATTATGCAAGAGAGGAGGCGGTCACTGGTTTGAGAGCTAGTGTTCCTCTGAGGGAAGAGGTTGGTTTACCATTGAGCAGAAAACTGCTCTGATGCACATCAGAGGCAAGGTTGTCTCCGAGCTGGGAGTTTTAATGACACACGCCAAGCAGCTTGACATCAGAGTGTCGAGCCTGAACATGCAGCATGTAGGCACCTGGCACTCGAGTACATCTGCTGCAGCTAGCAATATGCGCGCAGCCCAAGGAACCGTCGGCAAGTATAAGAAACTGATGCAACCTTTAGACGCTTTGTCCTCTCTATCTTCTGTTCAGAATAAATATTAGCAAGGTGTGTAATGTTAGGTCCAGTCATATACAGTTAAGCTGCCAAAAGAAATGTGAGTAATTTGCCAAGAAACGGAGGTTTGGCTGGGAGAGAGTTGCTGGTCTGCACAAAGTTGTACTGTTGCTGTTTCCTTAAAATCCTGCAGTACCAAGTAATAAATACAAAGCTGTCATGGCTTTTATGTAATAATCCAGTGCTTTGAACAAACAAATACCAGAACAATGTGTGCAAAAATTCAGTCAGCGCATGCCATTTATAAGAGAAGTGAACTGGAGGAAGAGAAAATGAAAGCTTATGCATGTATGGAGAATATACTGCTTTCAAGTGTTTAGCTCCGCCACTGAGGGTGACTTTACTGTGGTAGTGGTTGTGTGGGGAGAGGCAGGCTGCTTTTTCAAAACTCTTTTCTGCTCATTTTGACACTGTGCCACATGCACTGCAGGCAGACTGACAGAGCGTTGAAGACTCCCATAGTGTGTGTAATGTAATGGGTCTCCGTATGAAGTAAAGGAGAGGGTTAACTTGGTGGGGGTCTCAATGCAGGGACGTACGTGGGCCCTGCCATGTAGTTATAGCTTGGTAATGGTATGATGCAATCTCGAATCTGTATGGGAATAACATGGGGCAACAGCAAATGCATTATAGAGTCTCAGTCTGTGGAATTGTGGTTTAATGCTGATGTATTGTGAGCTCTTGGGGTAGGATAGCGGGCTGGGAGGCACAGGGAAGCAGTTTCTGGTAACGGCTGCTTTGTGTTGTCAACCCTCACTGGCAGTTTTTGCATTTGTTGCGATGTTCTGCAAGTTTGTTTATGGAAATGAAGCCTTTTCTCTATTAAAATAAGACAACAGCTATTTCCAGCATACTCGCTGAATAAAAGCACCAACGGAACAGAAGCACACAGACATTAGGAAGTCAGCAATATCTTGCATCTAAAGGAAATCGTTTCTCACACCATGGGGGAAAATGTCTCCTTGAACGGATTCCTAATACTCGGCACAAAGCACGTTTCATATTGTGAAATATATTAATGTTAAAAATAGTTTGGTAAAGGTTAGTCAGCGTACAGATTTAAATACCTTACCTTTGGGCTGGAGTGATGAATTCTGAGACAAGCCACTAAAGATTTTGACAGAATGGCTTGAGGGCCTTGCAGTGTCTCGTAAACAACTCTTCGTACAACTTGACACCGCTATGGGATTCGGATAAATCATGAACCCCATCGCCAAAAATCTGTTTTTTTTTTTGTGTGTCTGTGTTTGTTGTTGGTAATGATGCCCTCCTATTGTCATTGCTGCTGACTGGTTTCCCCCAATCTCAGTGGCTCAGTACAGCCACTCCTGAATCGCATTGGCAGCTCCGAGGCTGGAGAAGGTTAATGAGCACAACGCTGGCTGAGGGAACCAGTGTGCTTACAGGCAAATTTGAATCCCTTTTCAAATTATCCTACCATAAACCGCAATGCCCATAATTTTTACACAACAGCCCCACCCATCCAAAATTCTTGAATTGCAAAACTTTCCTTCCACTGCTGCCAAACACAACATTCAAGCGATGAAACCTAACCTGGAAAGGATGGAGCAAGATCCTTTTTAGCGGGTTGCCTGTCCAGTTTAGTAAAAAAAAATTATTGAATATTGGATTATCACAATATCCTTTCGTGTTTTCAGGCCTAGGTTTTAAATACAGCCCAGCCTGAAGAAATACAATAGCTCTCATATAATCGTATAATTTTACTGTACAGAAGGAAGCCATTTGGCCCAATACACCTGTCAAGATGCTTAAGAGTTATCCACTTAGCCACAATCTCTGCCCTTTCCCACACTCTCTTTAATTTTTCTTTCTCAAATATTTATCCATTTGTTTAAAAAAACTATTATGGATTCTGCTTACACCACCGTTTCTGGTCGGGCATTTCCATGCCCTGAAAGCCATGTGCATTAAAAAAAAATATTCATAATCTCTCCATTCTTTTGGTGGTGATCTTCTATTGATGCCATCTAGTTGCCACCTCACCGACCCCAGTGGGAATAAAAACAGAAAACGTTGCAAATACTCGGCAGGTCAGGCAGCATCTGTGGAGGGAGAAACCGAGTTAATGTTTCAGGGAATGGTCACAGACCTGAAATGTTAACTCTGTTTCTCTCTCCACAGATGCTGCCTGACCTGCTGAGTATTTCCAGCATTTTCTGTTTTTATTTCAGCTTTCCAACATCTGCAGTATTTTGCATTTAGACCAGTAGGAATAGTTTTTCCCACTTTTCCTTACGAAAACATAGAAACATAGAAAATAGGAGCAGGAGTAGGCCATTCGGCCCCTTGAGCCCGCTCCGCCATTCGATGAGATCATGGCTGATCATCCAAATTCAGTACCCTGTCCCTGCCTTCTCCCATATCCCTTGATACCTTTAGCTCTAAGAAATATATCTAACTCCTTCTTGAATATATTTAAAGACTTGGCCTCAACCGTCTTCTGTGGTAGAGAATTCCACAGGTTCACCACTCTCTGGGTGAAGAAATGCTTCCTCATCTCTGTCCTAAATGGCTTGCCCCTTATCCTTAGACTATGACCCTTGGCTCTGGACTCTCCGACCATCGGGAACATTCTACCTGCATCTAGTTTGTCCAGACCTGTCAGAATTTTATAAGTTTCGATGAGATCCCCTCTCATTCTTCTAAACTCCAGCGAGTATAAGCCCAATCGACCCAATCTCTCCTCATACATCATTCCTGCCATCCCAGGGATCAGCCTTGTGAATCTTCGCTGAACTCCTTCCATGGCAAGAACATCCTTCCTCAGATAAGGCGACCAAAACTGCACACAATACTCAAGATGTGGTCTCACCAAGGCCCTGTACAACTGCAGCAGGACATCCTTGCTCCTGTACTCAAACCCTTTTGCTATGAAGGCCAACATACCATTTGCCTTCTTCACCGCCTGCTGCACCTGCATGCTTACCTTCAGCGACTGGTGCACAAGGACACCCAGGTCTCGTTGCACTTCCCCTTCTCCCAATCTATTGCCATTCGGATAATAGTCTGCCTTTCTGTTTTTGACACCAAAGTGGATAACCTCGCATTTATCCACGTTATATTGCATCTGCTACGCTTCTGCCCAATCACCCAACCTGTCCAAATCATCCTGGAGTTTCTCTGTATCCTCCTCGCAGCACACACGCCCACCCAGCTTTGTGTCGTCTGCAAACTTGGAGATATTACATCTAGTTCCCTTATCTAGATCATTAATGTATATTGTGAATAGCTGGGGTCTAAGGACCGATCCCTGCGGTACCCCACTAGTCACTGCCTGCCACTCGGAAAAAGACCCGTTAATTCCTACTCTCTGCTTTCTTTCCGCCAACCAGTTCTCTATCCAAGTCAATACCTTGCCCCCAATCCCATGTGCCTTAACTTTACACGCTAATCTCTTATGCAGGACCTTATCGAAAGCCTTTTGAAAGTCCAAATACACCACATCTACTGGTTCTCCCTTATCTATTTTCCCAGTTACATCCTCAAAAAATTCCCATAGATTAGTCAAGCACAATTTACCTTTTGTAAATCCATGTTGACTTTGTCCGATCCTGTCACTGTTTTCCAAGTGCTCAGCTATTACATCCTTTATAATGGACTCTAGCATTTTCTCCACTACCGATGTCAGGCTTACCGGTCTGTAATTCCCCGCTTTCTCTCTACCACCTTTTTTGAATAGTGGGGTAACATTAGCTACCCTCCAATCCATGGGTACAGTTCCAGATTCCAGCAAATTTTGGAAGATGATCAGCAATGCACCTACTATTTCTAGGGCCACCTCCTTAAGTACACTAGGATGTAGATTATCAGGCCCTGGGGATTTATCGGCCTTCAATCCCATCAATTTCCCTAACACCATTTCCCTACAAATACTGATTTCTTTCAGTTCCTCCCTCTCATCAGACCCTATGTTCTCCAACATCTCTGGGAGGTTATTTGTGTCCTCCTTTGTGAAGACAGAACCAAAATATGCATTTAATTGGTCTGCCATTTCTTTGTTCCCCATTATAACTTCCCCTGCTTCTGACTGCAAGGGACCTACACTTGATTTCACTAATCTTTTTCTCTTCACATATCTATAAAAGCTCTTAGTCAGTTTTTATGTTCCCTGAAAGCTTACTTTCATATTCTATTTTCCCCTTCTTAATTAATCCCTTTGTCCTCCTTTGTTGAATCCTAAACTGCTCCCAATCCTCAGGGTTACCGCTTTTTCTGGCCAATTTATATGCCCGCTCCTTGGATCTTATGCTATCCCTAATTTCCCTTGTTAGCCACGGTTGAGTCACCCTTTTTGTTTTGTTATCCCAAACTGGGATGAACAACTTCTGTAGTTCATCCATGCGGTCTTTGAATGTTTGCCATTGCCTATCCACCGTTAACCCTTTGAGTGACAATTCCCCAATCAATCCTACCCAATTCGCGCCTCATACCATCGTAGTTTCCTTTATTTAAATTCAGGACCCTAGTCTCCGAGTCAACCACTTCACTCTCCATCCTAATGAAGAATTCTATCATATTATGATCGTTCTGACCCAAGGGGCCTCGTACAACAAGATTGCTCATTAATCCTCTCTCATTACATAATACCCAGCCTAAGATGGCCTGATCTCTGGTTGGTTCCTCGACATATTATTCCAGAAAACCATCCCGTAAACATTCTAGGAATTCCTCCTCCACAGTATTTTTACTAATTTGGCTAGCCCAATCTATATGTAAATTAAAGTCACCCATGATGACTGCTGTGCCCTTACTGCATGCTTCTCTAATTTCCCTTTTAATGCCATCCCCAACCTCCGTATTACTGTTTGCAATTTTGAAAACCTGTCAAGCGTCCGCATCCTTCTCTGCTCCAATGAAAGGAGCCTCAATGTCTCTCGTGTCTCCTAATAAGTAAAACAGCTCAACCCCACTATCATCTTAGTGATTCCCCATGGCCTAAAGAAGGACACCCAGAACTTGACACAATATTCTAATTGCAGCCTAACCAAGGATTTGCTTAGGTTTAGCGTTGCCTTTATTTGTACTCTATAGAAAGAAAGAACTTGCATTTATATAACGCCTATCATAACCTCAGGATGTTACCAAGTGCTTTATAGCTAATTAAGGACTTTTGAAGTTTAGTCACTGTTGTAATGTTGGAAACGCGACAGCCAATTTCCACACAAGATCCTACAAACAGCAATGAAAAAATGACCAGATAATCTGTTTTTAATATTGGTTGAGGGCTAAGTATTGGCCAGGATGCGAGGTCGAACTTCCCTGCTGTTTTTTTAAAAAATGTCAAGAGATGTTTTACATCCATCTGAGAGGGGCAGACGGTGCGTCGGTATAACTTCTCGTCCGAAAGACCGCCTCTGCGATATGCCCCGATTTATAATGCTAGTTCCACCAGTAATGCAATGCATTCTTCTCGTTCATACTTGGTCCACTAAAATATCCTTTATACTTTAAAAGATTTGTAGACAGATATTCCCATAATGCATCAGGCAATAATATAGTGGAATACATTTATGGGGAGCACAATCCAGAGCCCCAGCCAAATTGAATCCGTGTCAGCCAGACCTCTCCCCTCATTACTGCTGTGCCTCTCTTTCCAATCAAGTCCAACTGCTAATGGACCAGCCCCCTTCTCCTCACCACCTCTCAGGACATCGCTTGCAGCTGTTATAATACTAAAGGTGGGAACATTTACAACAACAATAACAACTTGTATTTATATAGCGCCTTTAACGTAGTAAAGCATCCCAAGGCACTGCACAGGAGTATTATAAGACAAAACATTTGACATCGAAACACACAAGGATAAATTAGGGCAGGTGACCAAAATCTTGGTCAAAGAGGTAGGTTTTAAGGAGCATCTTAAAGGAGGAGAGAGAGACGGAGAGGTTTAGGGAGGGAATGCTAGAGCTTAGGACCTAGGCAACAGAAGTCAATGGTTGAGCGATTATAATCAGGGATGCTCAAGAGGGCAGAATTAGAGGAGCGCAGATATCTCGTGAGGTTGTGGGGCTGAAGGAGATTACAGAGATAGGGAGGGGTGAGGCCATAGAGGGATTTGAAAACAAGGATGAGAATTTTGAAATAGAGGTGCTGCTTAACCGGGAGCCAATGTAGGTCAGCGAGCACAGAGGTGATGGGCGAACGGGACTTGGTGCGAGTTAGGACACGGGCAGCCAAGTTTTGGATGACCTCAAGTTTACGTAGGGTGGAATGTGGGAGGCCGGCTAGGAGTGCGTTGGAATAGTCAAGTCTAGAAGTAACAAAGGCATGGATGAGGGTTTCAGCAGCGGATGAGCTGAGGCAAGGGCGGAGACGGGCAATGTTACGGAGGTGGAAATAGACGGTCTTTGTTATGCTGTGGATATGTGATCGGAAGTTCATTTCAGGGTTAAATAAGGTTGCGAACAGTGTGGTTCAGCCTCAGACAGATGTTAGGGAGAGGGATGGAGTTAGTGGCTCGGGAACAGAGTTTGTGGTGGGAACCAAAAATAATGGCTTCGGTTTTCCCAATATTTAATTGGAGAAAATTTCTGCTCATCCAGAACTGGATGTCAATTTAGAGACCATGGAGGGGTCGAGAGAAGGGGTGGTGAGGTAGAGCTGGGTGTCGTCAGCGTACATGTGGAAACTGACGCTGTGTTTTCGGATGATGTCGCCAAGGGGCAACGTGTAGATGAGAAATAGGAGGGGTCCAAGGATAGATCCTTGGTGGACACCAGAGGTAACAATGCGGGAGTGGGAAGAGAAGCTGTTGCAGGTGGTTCTCTGGCTACGATTAGATAGATAAGAATGGAACCAGGCGAGTGCAGTCCCACCCAGCTGGACGACGGTGGAGAGGCATTGGAGAAGGATGGAGTGGTCAACCGTGTCAAAGGCTGCAGACAAGTCAAGAAGGACGAGGAGGGATAGTTTCTCACAGTCACAAAGGATGTCATTTGTCATGAGTTCTTGCCTACAATAGCCACAATCACTGCCTTTAGTGGCAATAGTGGGCAGAGGGGCCACAGTCCAGGGCAGGGAGAATGGATGGCAATGAAGGAGAGCAATGAATGGTGGGAAATGGATGGTAGTGAAAGGGAACGGGCCATGTATGGCAGTGAAGAGAGGGAGGGGAAGAAAACTAGGCAAATTGACAAAGAGGAGGATGAATAGATGGCAATGACGGGACACTGGATGGCAATGAAGGGGCGAGGGACTTGAGCTGGCATGAAATTGAGAAGGAAAAGGCAGAAGTTGAGAGCGGCGCTTTGGTGTAGGGGAGGAGGAGACTGTCGGCATTAACTGATGTGGGGGGAGGTGCCAGGAGAAAAAGTGTACCGGCATTAATTGGGGGAGGGGAACTGCCATCATGAACTGGGGAGCTGGATGGGACAACTTGAATTGGGGAGGCGAAGAGTGCCAGTTTGAAGAGAGGGTGAGGAGGGGAAGAAGAACACTAAAATTCCCGTTTGCTGACCAAGTACAAAGAAGGTATCACTGTTTGCATTATCGTAGCCCTTCGTAATTTTGAAGATGTCTGTTAGGTCACCCTTAATCTCGTGCCTTAACCTGACCGCGATTGTCATAAAAATCCAATTAATGTCTTTTAGGAAAGAGAACCTGCCACTCACTCCTACTCAATTTGGCCTACATGTGACTCCAATCTCATACCACAGGATTGATCTTTAATAGTCTCCGAAGTTGCAACACAATTAATTCAAGACACCTCACCACCACCTTTTAAGGAGAACTGAAGGTGGACAATAAATGTTATCTTTCCAGCGTCTCCTACATCCTGAGATCAAATATAATAATGTTCTAGAGCATGTTTAGATGTTTGTGGTTGTAGTCTACGGGAGGGGGAGGAATCCTTTCAAATGCCAGTCACTATGTTGCTGTTTATTTGGCAGGATAGCTGTTAATGGGATGACTGAGGTTGTGCAAGTCTTGAGTATCTCCTCCAATTGGCATTTGCACTGGTTTCATAACTAAACACAAGTACAAGTTAGTACAGTGGCAGTATTGGTCCTGTTCATTTTTGTTTCACAACTCAAACACATTTCAGCTCAGGTTACGTGAGGTTGAAATTATTTTGTTTTAATAGTTGTCAGTCTTCTGCAGCAATGAAATGGGTCAGAAAGCTGCTCTTGTACTGTGTTTACACTGGCTCCTGTTGGAGAATTTGGTGCGTGAAGTTTTATGCTCATCAATATAAGAAAATAGGAAATGGAACTTTTTTTTCCTCCCACTTTCCTTGCTCAGTGTCCGCACGGAGGGTTCCCAGGTCAGGTACAGCACAGACCAGAGTAGAGTAAAGCTCCATCTATGTACATCCATGTGAACATTTTCATTTTCTACACCAGCTCTCAAAGTGGAGCTAAAAATGCTTTTCAATTAGTGGTACACTATGGAATGTTAAAGCACAGAAGCAGTCCATTCTACCAGCAACTGCTGGTGTGTATCTCCACAAGAGGCATCTAGTCTAATCTCCTGCATCTGTTCACTCCCCATATCCTTTTTAAAAAAAAAAAAAAAATCTACTTCCCTTTTAAAAGAATTTATGGACTTCGCTTCAATCGCAGTTTACGGTAGAGAATTCCACACTCTAACCACCCTCTGCAAAGAATTTTCCAACCTCTCCTTTAATTCTTTGTGCTTATCTTAACCTTGTGTCCTTTTGTTTTCATCTTGCTGACCGAGTGCAAAGAAGAATCACTATTTGCATTATCATGCCCCTTCATAATTTTGAAGATCTGGCTGTAGTGCAAAGAGCCCTAACTGCACCTTTCTTCATAACTGTAACCCCTTATCCCTGGTGAATCTGTGCTGCACTGTTTGCATTGCTTTTATATTCTTCCAATCAAGGGTGCCCAAAAACTGTACACGGTACTCCTGTGGTAGGCCAGCCTCGCTCATTGGGAGCATGTTGAACTGTGTAAGGAGGTCGTGGGTCCAAGCCCCATTCCAGGACTCAACAAAATAATCTAGGCTACCACGTCCGTGCAGTATTGGGGAGGAGGGGGTGGTGGGAGTGCTGCATTGTCAGAGGTGCCGTCTATCCGAAGAGTCATTGGACCGAGGCCGTGTCTATTTGTTCAGGTGAACGTAGAATATCCCATGGCACTGTTCACAGAAGAGCAGAGAGTTCTCCTGGTGTTCTGGCCAAATGCCACCAAAAACAGATTACCTAGTTACTTATCTCAATTATTCTTTGTGGGACCTTGCTTTTTGCATATTAGCTGCCGAATTTGCCTACATAACAACAAAGATTGCACTTCAAAAAGTAATTTGGCTGTGAAACTTGAAAGTTGACGTAAAATTGCAAATTTTCCCCTCTAACAATGGATGTACAAAGTCAGCATTATCTCCTTGCTTTGTATTCTGTACTTGTGTTGCCTCCACATTGCAGCTGCACACCACGCCCTTCTGCTCCTCTACTCCACTTAACGTTTTATTATTTAAGCTGCATTTTCTTTCCCAATTCTTGCTTCTAATATGCATTACTTCACGTTTTTCTACATTGAACTGCATCTGCCACCTATCTACTTATTATGCCAGTCTATGTCCTACAGCTTTTCATCGTCCTTGTCATCATTTGTCACGCCTCTAATTTGGTGTCATTATCAAATTTCAGCTGCGGTCTCAATTCCTAAATCCAGATCAGTAAGTTATGCCGAATTTTGGCAGTGAATCTTCACATCCTAGGAACCAGGGTGGCACCGCCCAGTGCATTGCAAGGATTCTTTTGGTGCATGCAGAATGCTTCATGCATGGTACAGAGGAAGCTGACACGTGCAGGCCTCAAAGGAGAATTGGTACAGGAAACTCTCTGGTATCAGGCACCAACGGGACCGGGATGGTGCCGGTTGATTAGAAATTCTGGATGACGGCGAGGGTTATCTACCAAGGCTATTTTTAACAAACAAAGAGTCAGATTCTGTTATTGAGGTGTTCGGACTTCCGACAGCGCCAAGAAGCCGAGTAGTGGCAGTTTGGAGAACTACCCCCACTGACTAACTCGGCCACCGCGGGAGACTCGGACTCGGACACATTGCCGGTTATTGAGGTGTTGTTTTCGGAGTGAGAATTTTGCCGGTTAATAGAGAATTCCGGATATTTAGGTGCCGTTTAAACGAGAGTTTCCTGTACTGAATTGAGCAGATAACGTGCCTGCAATGTGAGGGGGTGTTCTTTTCATGCAGGGGTTGGCTTGTTTATAATTGCAGTGAAAGATTGATTATGCCAGGCGCATTCCACTATCCTAAACTAATGTTTGTACTTTTTCCCCCTCAACAGAGCTTCACTAAATATAATCATAGAAAAGTCACTGTAGTGACATGGCAGCCACAGTAGATCAGATTTATTTTTAATTTCTCTAATCCCTTTGCTGTGTTTTTACAATTCTACAAGCATCTTTGTTCATTATTGTCTTCAGTGACTGAAGCTGCATGGAGCAGTCCCTAGAGGTAATGGTGGTAGAAGGAAGTTTTGGAGAAACTGGATTTTTATTGGATTAGCATGGCGGTTTGACCTGTGTAAAGCCATTTACCAAGCTGATCAGCCTCCAAACCGAACTATTGAAAACTCCACTTAAACCGTTTGTTTAGTACTGTGCACAGTGTGTCCTGTGAGGATGCAGCCCATTTAAGCTCCATGAATATAGGTACAGATTGGCAAGAGCCACGGCTTAAGGAACCCCCGATGTGCTGCTGGAGTTCAACCAGCTAAAGCTCTGCAGCTCAACAGCGCAAACCACTGTGAGCTTCTCCAGCTGGAACCACCCTGCCCATTAGGGCACTGACTGCAGACCTCTCTGGAGTTGAATGGGAAGAATCCATGACCCTACCAATGAGCCAGGCTGGCTGGTGTAACAAGAGTGCCCCTGGATTTCTGCAAACCCACCTGGCTCAAGAATTGGATAACTGAGTCTGCCCAGAGGATGAGCTCAACCTCCCATCGGCAGTTGTGTCTTCTTGAAACCAGGGCCGCGAATTTAATAGCGCTGAGGGGGGCGGATTTGGAGGCGGGTCTGTTGCGAAAATCGTAAAAATTGGGGGCGGGCTGCAAACCCACCTCCACGCGACTTTGGGAAGTGTCGGGTCAGCCGCTTCCGAACTGACCCGACACCAAACAGCGGGAGAGGCGGTTAACAGGCCGTTAACTGCCTGGATAATCCTATTTTAAAGGCCTGATCTGATTTTGGAGGTTTTTCACCATGCTGCCCGCCTTCATAAAAACGGGCCAGGTGAATCGAGCCGGGTTGAGCTAGGACCTGAATTGTTGCCGGCTGCTGGAGCAGCTTAACAGTGGGCCTGCAATCTCGCATTCTTTCACATGCCACAACTTAGTGGTTTGAGGTTTGGGAGACATTTTGCAGCTCAACTAATCTTGAGTGTTGAGGCTGAAATCCATCTGCTGTGTGACCTCCTTGGAATACCCTCTGGCCACTTTGTCTGAGCTCACACAACCTCCATTCCTTGACTGAGATCTATACCAGCGGTATGGGAACCATTTATATCCTCTCATCCTGGTCGTCAGATTCGGAGGAACAGCAGCCGCGCAACCAGGCACAGCAGGAGCGCCAACCTTCTCCTCAGCCACCTGATGATGCACAGTGCAGAGGGCACCAGCACAGGCCTGCACCTCGCCGCAGGAGAAACCCCCAACTTTACAGGCAGAGGATGAGCTTCCTCAACATGAGTGAGCAGCAGTGCCAAAGGGGACTGAGACTTCCACAAGACATAGTCGCTGACATCTGCACAATGCTGCACCAACACCTGGAGCCCAGAGGAGCATGTGGACACTCCTTACCAGTGGCTGTCAAAGTCACCACCGCACTCAACTTCTTTGCTTTGGGCTCCTTCCAAGGATCATCTGCAGACATCAGCAGCGTCTCTCAGTCGGCCGCACACGCCTGCATCACGCAGGTTACCGATGGCCTCTTTGCAAAGGCGCACAATTACATCCACTTCTCCACGGATGAAGTAACCATGTGTACGGTTGGCTTTGCAAATCTGGCGGGCTTCCCAAGGATGCAGGGCTTCGTAGAATGCACACATGTGGCCATTAGGGCACCCCATCACAACCCAGCTATTTTTGTCAACTGCAAGGGCTTCCACTCCCTTCAAGTCCAGCTGGTGTGTAACCACAGGAACATCATCATGCATGTTTGCGCCAAGTACCCTGGCAGTTGCCATGACTCCTTCATCCTGCGGCAGTCTACTGTGCCTCAGCTCTTTAATCCGCCAACCCAACTATCCGGATGGCTACTTGGCGACAAGGGCTATCCCCTGAAAAAGTGGCTCATGTCACCGATGAGGAGGCCATCAAACGAGGCTGAGAAGCGGTACAGTGCCAACCACTTTTCCACCAGAAGCATCATGGAGCAAGCCATCAGCTTTCTCAAAATGCGATTCCGATGCCTCGACAGATCTGGGGGAGCCCTGCAGTATGCACCAGCCACGGCGACCAGAATGATCGTCTCCTGTGCCCTGCACAACATCGCACAGCAGCGTGGCTTAGCGTTCCCTAAGGAACAAGTGGTTCAGCGCAGAGCATCCTCGGAAGAGGAGGAGGAGGATGAAGAGGAGGCATGCCTTGTGGGGCCAGATGTGACCAATGCAGCAGCACTCGAGCTCATTGCTAGCCGTCACGCAAGGAATGCACTCATCCATGCCAGATTTACGTAAGCATACGCTTCAACCACAGTTGGCTGGCATATGGCTATGAATATGTGGACGATATTCCTAAAACGCCATACATCATCTCTCCAATAAATGGTGCTTTCCTATCACTTTCACCATCATCATTACAAATGCAAGTCGCCCTGAGCCCTCAATGTGCAACTTCCATTTCCCAGAACACAGGCCAGAACTTCAACTGTTTGCCATCACTTTTGTTTAATACAAGCACAAAAGGATAACAATGGCAAATATCCAAGAGAACAAAAACCCAAGTGACGACCCTTGTGACTATTTGTGTGTTAGCTTCCTCTTACGTGTGATTCTACGTGGTGCTTCAGCAGGTGTTGAGGCACCTTGCTCAGTTTGATGCTGCGCCTGCTTCGACGCCTTTGGCAGGCGTCCTCTGGGTTTGGGAGCCTGGGAGGGCTCCTCCACAGTCTGCTCTTCCTACAGCTGTGCAGGGGCTGAGACGGCCATCTCAGTTGGGTGAGGATTCTGGGGCTCTGACCGAGGGCTCCGCAGTGGCATGGTCGTGTGAGCGCTTGGAGAGGAGCCCACACTTCCTGGTTGTCTGCCACCAACATCCCTCTCATGGGTCACCCGCACGTCAGTGCTAGCAAGTGGCTGGAGAGAACCTTGCTGCACATCAGTGGGGCCATGAGGACCCATCTCCGTACTGACAATCCTCATACTGGGGACGTCCATGTACCTCTGGTGTCTCTCCTCAATAGATACCCATCTATCCTCCATAGCAGACCATCTATTGCGAAGAATCACCATGTTCTCGTGTGTCTGGCAACTTATGTCCTCCAAGGAGGTTGCCACCCTTTCCATGGTGGCATGTTCATGCGCCTTTGCCTCCGCAAAGGCAGTGCTCATGTTGGAGATGGACTCCTCCATTCTCTTCGCACTCGTCAAATCCTGTCAGAGACTCCTGCATTTATTCCTGGAGTTCCAGCACCGCTCTCTTTCTGGATGGCCCCAGAGGCACAGCGTCTAGATGCAGCTGAGCAGAGCTAGGAGGGTCCTGCGACCTCTGCCGATGACTCTCCACTGCTGTCGCCGTCTCCACAATCTGCTGATGCTCACTTGTGAGCTGTGATACACCAGGTGACAACACTACTCTAAGTCGCAAGGGCCCCGCCGAGGTGTGCGTATCTGCGCTGGGTGCGCTGAGTCCTGGTGATGCTGCAGCTTCCTCTGAGGAGTTGTCCGGCTCTTCCTCCTGGACAGCGGGGAGGGGGTGCTCGATGGTCCTGTGGGAGAGTAAAAGCATGAGTTAGACATCTGATTTTTAGGTAGCAGGCACGTCCTTTCGTGCAGATGATACAAAGTGAATCTCTATGAACATATGCCATTGCAGTCAATCATGAAATCTAAATGAGAGGGATGAAACTCTCTTCTGTCTCCAGCTTCGTCCAGTGCGCCCGTCTCTCCGTTTCAGCCCCTCGCCACCTCCAACGATCTCGTGCGCAGCCTCCTCCGCACTTGTCAATATCGCCAAGAATGGAGCCCCTCCTCCTGCCTGCACACTCTCCCTCTTATTGTGGGCTTTCTTTTCCTGCAAGAAGGAACACAAGTGGAGTTTCAGCGAGATTGATGGAGTGACTGTGAAGAATCCATAACATAGAAGCTTAGAGGGAGATGAAGATGGAGTGAGGTGCCAAGAGGAAGCTAGCTCCCTGTGCGTTGTTAGTTGTTGTCATTACATAACGGTGAGAGCGAGTGTGAGGGGTGCATAATAGGATGGTGAAATGATTCAGTACAGACAGAGATGAATAAGTAAGGGTAAGGTGGGATGTGGAGGAGCAGGCTTACAAAGCAGAGTGCTGGTGATGAGAAGAGAAGGGAAGCAGTGAAGGTAAGTGTGATGTGATACTCACTTTTGCTGATCGCAGAAGATCATTAAACCGTTTCGGGCACTGGATCCAGGTGCGTGAACAAATGGACCTAGCGCTGACCTCCTCAGCAATGTGCAGCCAGGCTGCCTTGGTTTGCTGAGGAGGCTTCCTCCGGCCATCGGGAGGGAACAGAATCCCCCTGCGCCCTCTTACTCCCTCCATAAGAGCTTGGAGGGTGTCCTCATTGAACTGTGGAGCAGTCTTCAGTTTGGCACCACTCATTGTGACCGTGGCACACTCAGAGACCAGCAGAAAAGAGAAATGAAAGGCTGAGGCTGCATGGGACCCTTAAAAACATTTGCACCAATGACGTCATCAGAGGCGACTAACCGATCCGATCCCAGTCATTGGGCCGGCCAGCGCACACCACAGCACTTAAGGGGTCAATTAAATTAACATTTCAAAGCGGGAGTGGCTGCAGCCGGCAGTGGGTCCGGACCCTGCTTACCAGGCAACCCGACTCCAAGCCGCCGCCTCAATTAAATTTGCGGCTGAGTTCAACCTTAGTGAGGAACCCCCCCCCCCCCCCCCCCCTTAGGAAACCATTACTAGTCGTTCATTAGACAATTGACATTGGACTCAAGACCTTTCTAATTGAACTGCAGGAACCTCTCCCTGAATAGCATGAAGAGCAGTACAACTCACCAAATATGTGTGTTCATAAATATCTGGCCCTCCTGGCACAATATGGGCACATTATACTCCATTGACCAGTCGTTCCATCAGTTGGAGGTGTGGAGCTTCGGCAGCAACTATTTACTTCTCTGCTATCCTATCAAGTTCAGCACCAAACCCTTCAGTGTGCTAACATAAGAGCATACGCTGACATACCCAGACTCAAGGTAACCTCTTTTAGCAGCTGATGTCCCAAGCATTTGTCTCCTCATCAGCTATATGACCGAAATCAGCCTTCCGTGTGGTAGAAGTACCTACGCCGGGTAGCTTGAGATTTGCCAGTCCTGATGTTCTAAACATCCAAATTCAGTGGTGCATACAACAACAGCTTGCATTTATAGAGCGCCATTAACATAGTAATACGTCCCAAGACACTTCACAGAAGCGAATATTTGACATCGAGCCACATAAATCGATATTAGATTGGTGACCAAAAGCATGATCAGAGGTCGGCTTTAAGGCACGTCTAGACACACTTGTCACCATCTCCTTAACCCAGATCTTATGTAAAGTGCTTTGGAAAGCAGTTGTGCCTGCTTTGGGGGCAACGCCCCTGCAGGGTGCCGAAATACAAGTTGTAAAAGGCTCTCTCGCTGCAGTTGTTACCCCTTTTTGCCACAAATTCACCTCCCAGCATGATGTTGGATCTTGCACATAAGCTAAATAAAGCCTTGCCACTGTGTGCATTGCAGATGACACAAAACTTGGAAGTATAGTGAACAGTGAGGAAGATAGTGATCGACTTCAAGAGGACATAGATAGGAAGGCGGAATGGGCAGACACGTGGCAGATGTATTTTAACGCAGAAAAGTGCGAAGTGATAGAAAGAATGAGGAGAGGACAAATAAACTAAAGGGTACAATCCTAAAGGGGGTGCATGAACAGAGAGACGACCTAGGGGTATATGTGCACAAATTGTTGAAGGTGGCAGGGCAAGTTGAGAAAGCAGTTAAAGCTTAATTCCTGGACTTCATGAATAGAGATATAGAGTACAAAAGTTTGGAAATTATGATGAAACTGTATAAAACACTGGTTTGGCCTAAACTGGAGTATTGTGTCCAATTCTGGGCACCACACTTTAGGAAGTACAGGAAACTTTGTGATATCCGGCACCGACGGGACCGAGCTGTTGCCGATCTATCAAAACTGCCGGACAAACCAGCGTTAATGTTGAAGCATACGGAGATTTGCAGCTCCGTATCTGGCAACAAACACTGTTGCTTAGCAACAGCTTCTAAACAGTCGGCCGTACCTTAGAAGTGTCTCTGTTGCTTAGCAACAGCTTCAGAGAGACTTTGCAGAGCCTGACTGTTGGAAAAAAAAAAGCCACAAGGAAAAAAAAGCCACGAGAAGAAAAAAAACCTAACAAAACGGCTCCTGATTTCTGCCGGTAGATCGAGGTTTCCGGACATACAACCTCCGGATAAACCAAAGTTTCCTGTTAGTGAAGGCCTTAGAGAGGGTGCAGAAAAGATTTACGAGAATGATTCCAGGGATGAGGGACTTCAGTTACGTGGATAGACTGGAGAAGCTGGGGTTGTTCTCCTTAGAGCAGAGAAGATTGAGAGGAGATTTGATAGAGGTGTTCAAAATCATGAGGGGTCTGGACAGAACAGATAGAGAGAAACTGTTCCCAATGGCGGAAAGGTCGAGAACCAGAGGACACAGATTTAAGGTGATTGGCAGAAGAACCAAAGGCGACATGAGGAAAAGCTTTTTTACGCAGTGAGTGGTTAGGATCTGGAATGCACTGCCTGAGAGGGTGGTGGAGGCAGACTCAATCTCAGCTTTCAAAAGGGAATTGGTTAAGTACCTGAAAGAAAAACATTTGCAGGGCTACGGGGAAAGGGCGGAGTAGTGGGACTAGCTGAAGTGCTCTTGCAGAGAGCCGGCACAGGCTCGACGGGCCGAATGGCCTCCTTCCGTGCTGTAACCATTCTATGATTCTATGCCTCGGGACTCCAAATTATTAAAGAGAACTGTTTGGACACACAGGCCACAAACTCAACCTGCATTTGAACTCTGCCATCACTAAAGAGAACTCAAAGATCAGAGTGCCTTTCTCTCCTTTTCTGTGTTGTCTCAAAGGACTGTGTCCCAGCTAAAGTGGTCATCCACCAGAGCACGCGAATGCTGATCTGAATGAGCGATTGGAAGGGACACCCTTGTATTTTCCAGTTAAGAGAAATGGTTGTACAATTAGTGGCAGCTCTCAATTGTAAGCTATTGTTGGGTTTGGAATTGTACCTTTCAAATCAGGCTAGCTTTAATTCATTGGTCTGTGTAGATGGACCTACAGAACGTGTTCATTAAGACCCTGACCATTTCTGGAGGGGAATGAGACATAGAAGGTACAGCTGTGGCTGTGAGCCTGCTGTTTTGGCAGCAGTGAACCTGCAGCCTGCCCCACTGTGGGGTAGTGCGTTAATATAACATGGTGTAATCAGTGCTTCTGGGCTGCCAAAAGACTGTACTAATTTGTCTTTCAAATTCTACACTGGGAATGTAGTTAAGGATAACTTCTGATTCTCTGAGGATAAAATACTTTCATTTTCTCCCTGTTTGATCTCCCCTATCCTGCACGTCATCCACATCCACTGTTGCTCCTAAGTTTCTGACAATTAAACAGCTACTGTGCGCAAGAGCAACCTAGAGATGATTCTCCCCATTTTTTCTTCCCCTTACTTTGGGGAAGCCCACAAGCTCAGTAGTGGAGGGCGTGTGGTCACTAACCCAGCGTAGTGTGATGATGGCACAGTGGTTTGGTGGTCCAAAGCTGTGTGCCATCAGATCATGGGACATTTTGAGTCCTTTCTGGAACAGTTGTGGAAAAATTTGCTAACTATTTTGGCAAACCTATTCTGTTATGTTTCCGACGAAGCCTGTATTGTAGGGCTTCGGTATGCCAACTTGGGCGGAGTGGAGTGGTAGAAAGGGGGTTTATGCCCATGGGTTTCTTATCAGTAATTATTCTCTGCTCTGTAACTCATTTTCCACCCCCTGCCATTGATTTGTCAAAGATCAAATGCTTGATCAAAAAAAGGTTTGATGCAGCTCCACTAAAGCTGCACCAAACCATTAGACAGGTTACAAACCTAGACTGAACTCATTTAAGCTAACTATGCTCATTCAGCTTTGGTCTCCAGCAGTTTTGTTCAAGGGACATAACTTAATTATTAAAGAGCGTCAAGGCTGCTGGTTTCCTGGGGTGTCTAAACTTGTTTTACTTGTGAGAGCACAGACTGTATTACACAGAGAATACTGCCTTGGGGAACAACAACCCTACTTAAAAGGTTTATTATTATCTGTCTGAACAGTAGCATCAATAGTGGAAACAGTTTTACAGATTTGCCTCCTAGAATTCCTAAAGAACAAATGTTCATGATTCGTGAAAAAAATGAACCCTCAGTTCGACTTGAATTAAAGTTCCTCAGTATTTCTTTGTGCTTGTAAGATCGTTGGCACTACAACCATCCACACTCAACTGTCCACCTGCACATAACACACTAACAGTTCTCTACTTACGTAAACTGTGTCATATGATTGTGTAATACACAGATACAGTCTCGACCACCTTCATAGTCACTGGCCCAGAAATTCGGGTCGGGGGCTTCCTGCGGGTGCAAGCCTCCGACCTGCACTTACCTAGCGCGCCGGCCGTTGAGCTGTGGGCCTGCGTGGGATTCTGATCCTGGGCCTGCTCCAACTGCCGGCGCGCAGTGCTCGCGTATCCCAGTGGCGCAGTTAGTTCGATGCGTCTTCTGGGATCACGTGGGCCATGGAGAGCCAATGGTAGCAGGAAATGCCCATTCATAAAATTGACAGGAAGAGCTGTCAAACCATAAATACTATAAGCCCCAAAACATCACTAAAACTTCAAATAAATTTTTTTTTAAATCACATTTTTAAAATAACTATAAATTATATAAAATAACTATTTTAAACAATTTAAATTTTTGAAAAAATTAATTACATTTTCTAACGGGGCTAATAATAAACTTACCTTTCTTTAAAGTATTTAAAAATAATAAACCTGTGGAAAAATGTTTTAATTTTAATTAATTCACCACTTACCTTGTTAAAAGCAGGCCTTGTGCCTGCTTTTTATATGTGTAACTCCTGGAGACTTACCCTCCCGGGAAATACCTGGGGGAAAAACGTAAGTTCGATGCGCACGCGCTGCCTCTCCAGCGCACGCGTTCCACCTCTGAACCCCTTCCTTTAAGGGAACGGAAGTTCCGGTTTCCAGCGCATGCGCAGTGCATGCACGAAACCGGCACTTTCGTTGGGCCTATGCGTGAGTACCCCGTGCGTACTCGCCCGCGGAGACCCGAATTTCTGGGCCACTGTCTGGCCAGCTATCTACAAAAAGTCGAGAGACTAAGACCTTTAGAACGTTCACTGCTTCTATAGTGAGCTTGTTTTCCTTTGGATCTATTGAGCCTTGTGTGTTGCTGGGTGTGTTTATATAGGTGCTCACATTGTGTTCCCACATTACAACAGTGACTCCACTTCAAAAAGCCCTTCATTGGCTGTAAAGCACTTTGAGACGTCCGGTGGTCGTGAAAGGTGCTATATTAATGCAAGTCTGTCTTTCTTTCTCAACCCCCACAAGTCCCACTTTGTTATTGAGTATTCTTACTCAAACCATAAGGAGGCACTGGGTTGTCCCAGTGTCCTCAAACAAACAAAAAAGTAACAAAAGTCCCCCCTTTTTAGAGGGGCACAAATAATGGAGAACTAAACCGTAAAACAAAGGAAACTTATAAAATGTGATTTGCTTTGTAACTAATGGTCAATATTAGTGACATTACCATATTCTAATCCTAAATCTCCCAAGGACTGTTGCCTCACAGCGCCAGAGACCCGGGTTCGAATCCGGCCTCGGGTGACTGTCTGTGCAAACTCCACACATTCTCCCCGTGTTTGCGTGGGTTTCCTCCGGGTGCTCCGGTTTCCTCCCACAGTCCAAAGATGTGCGGGTTAGGTTGATTGGCTATGATAAATTGACCCTTAGTGTTAGGGGGATTAAATACGTGGGGTTACGGGGATAGGGTGGGATATGTGTCGGTGCAGGCTCAATGGGCCGAAATGGCCTCTATCTGCATTGTGGGGTTTCTGTGACTGTGTTGCATGTCACTTTACTTAGTATCCGTCCTAATAAACTATTTCCAAGAGAAATAAAAACAGACAATGCTGGAAATACTCAGCAGGTCAGACAGCATCTGTGGAGAGAGAAACAGAGTTAACGTTTCAGCTCGATGGTCAGGTTCAGGTCCTGACGAAGGGTCATCGACCTGAAACGTTAACTCTGTTTCTCTCTCCACAGATGCTGTCTGACCTGCTGAGTATTTCCAGCATTTCCTGTTTTTATTTCAGATTTCCAGCATCCACAGTACTTTGCTTTTGTACTTCCAAGGGACTCCTGTTAAAATATTTATTTAAAAAAAAATCAGAAATATGCCAGAACCTTGATCGCTTGTATGTATTGTACCGAGGAAGCTAATCTTAGTCAGGACAACAACTGGGCACTTCAGGCTAGGGAGTGGAAGAATCGGTCCGTGTTCCGACCCTTCCTGCAATGTGGACATTAGGTGAAGGCAAGGTCAGGCTTGGTTGGGATGTTCCTTCCTTCCCATGGTCTACGCTCACACACACACAGAATGTCCATTTGGGCAAGGTACATGAGATCTGCTGGCACCAAGCAATAGTTACTGCCTTCAGGGGCTAGGGGAGAAAAGGCAGGGTGGGGTAGTAGAGGGAGGAGTGTTTAAATATTATGAACAGCAGCACTTTTTCTCAGGAAGGACCAGTAACTCTGACCCCAAGTTACTGATTATTCACCTTATCTAAAATAAATAAATCCTTTATAAGAACATAACATAACATAAGAAGTAGGAGCAGGAGTAGGCCATACGGCCCCTCGGGCCTGCTCCGCCATTCAATAGGATCATGGCTGATCCGAACCTAGACTCGCGTCCATTTCCCTGCCCGCTCCCCGTAACCCCTAATTCCCTTATCAGCTAGGAAACTGTCTATCTCCGTTTTAAATTTATTTAATGTCACAGCTTCCACAGCTCTCTGAGGTAGCAAATTCCATAGATTTACTACCCTCTGAGTGAAGAAGTTTCTCCTCATCTCAGTTTTGAAACGGCAGCCCCTTATTCTAAGATTATGCCCCCTAGTTCTAGTCTCACCTATCAGTGGAAACATCCTCCCCGCATCCACCCGATCAAGTCCCCTCACAATCTTACATGTTTCAATAAGATTGCCTCTCATTCTTCTGAATTCTAATGAGTAGAGGCCCAACCTACTCAACCTTTCCTCATAAGTCAGAAGAAGTTATATGGAATTTCATGGAGTCTCTGTTCTGTACAAGTGGATGAAGAGAATAGCACATCTTGAACTGAAAGAATTGGTGGAGCTGACTGTCTGACTGACAGTGCTATAGAGCAGAATAGGACCATGAAGTTGAGTCCCTGACTCAAATGGAGCAGGCACACAGTGTTTCTTGAGAGGCCAAGTCTCAGTTAGTTCATCTCTGACTGTGGAAAACTGGTGGGGGAGGGCTCTCTCTGTCTACTGAGTCACACCTGGGAAGCGTGCTTCCTTACACCGTACCTAGAAGCAGAATGAGCTGTATTCTTTGGAGATATTCGCATATTACACCATCCCACTATTGCAATAGAGGATGGCTGGAGGCTAATGTGGAGACAGAATATTGAGATGCTGTTAAATATAATACACTATCTGTTCTCCTGTGTTCACAGTGAGTCAGATAACATTATGAAGCCATTAAATACACATAGAATTACATTGCAATTTCAACACAGAGTAGATTGTTCAGCCCAGCCAGTCCATGTTGGTGTTTGTTTATCCTCCACATAAACAGTAGTCCTAATCCCAGGTGCTGTCCCTGTTACCATATTCCTTTATCTCCACCCCCCCCCCCCCACTTCAACCACCAATCTAACCTATTCATAAATGTTGACATGATCTCTGCTTCAAAATTTCTCTGGCTCTCTGACCTAAATTCCTTACATTTAATCTTCTATCGATGTCCAATTGTTCTGGACCCCTTCGACCACAGGAAACAGTCTGTTTCTCTCCATTCTGTCCCGTCCCTTCATAATTTTAAATACCTCTATCAAATCACCCCTTAATCTAATGAAAACCGCCCCAATTTTTCCAAGTCCTTCACCGTATTTATATTGCCTCATACCAGTGAATCTGTGCTGTAACCTTCTATTGCCTCAACATCCTTCCTGTAGTATTGAGCCTAAAACTGCACACAGTACTCCAAATGTGCTCTTACTAAGGTTTTATGTATTTTATATTCAATGCCTCGTGCAATAAATCCCAGTATTCCATTAGCTTTTTTAATAGACCTATCCACTTGCGATGCTTTTCATGCCTTCTGAACCTGAACCCACAAATCCATTTGCTCTTCCACATCACCCAACCTTCCCCATAGTATAATTATTACTTTCAGGTTTTTTTTTAAACCAAAATGTACCACATAGTATTTTTCTGACATTGAATTCCATCTTCAATGTGAATAAAATATCATATTCATCAACTGGGCAGACACGTGGTAGATGAAATTTAAACGCAGAAAAGTGCAAAGTGATACATTTTGGTAGGAAGAACAAGGAGAGGCAATATAAACTAAAGGGTACAATCCTAAAGGGGTGCATGAACAGAGAGACCTGGGGGTATATGTGCACAAATCATTGAAGGTGGCAGGGCAGGTTGAGAAAGCAGTTAAAAAAGTTTATGGGATCCTGGGCTTCATAAATAGAGGCATAGAGTACAAAACAAAGGAAGTTATGATGAACCTTTATAAAACACTGGTTCGGCCTCAACTGGAGTAGTGTGTTCACTTCTGGGCACCGCACTTTAGGAAGGATGTGAAGGCCTTAGAGAGGGTGCAGAAAAGGTTTACAAGAATGATTCCAGGAATGAGGGACTTCAGTTACGTGGATAGACTGGAGAAGCTGGGGGTTGTTCTCCTTAGAGCAGAAAAGGTTGAGAGGGGATTTGATAGAGGTGTTCAAAATCATGAGGGGTTTGGACAGAGTAGACAGAGAGAAACTGTTCCCATTGGCGGAAGGGCCGAGAACCAGAGGGCACAGATTTAAGGTGATTGGCAGAAGAACCAAAGGCGACATGAGGAAAAACTTTTTACGCAGCGAGTGGTTAGGGTCTGGAATGCACTGCCTGAAAGGGTGGGGGAGGCAGATTTAATCATGGCTTTCAAAAGGGAGTTGGATAAGTACCTGAAAGAAAAAAAATTTGCAGGGCTACGGGGAAAGGGCAGGAGAGTGGGACTAACTGAAGTGCTCTTGCAGAGAGCTGGCACGGGCCGAACGGCCTCCTGTGCTGCAACCATTCTATGATTCTGGACAATGGGAAATACTAAAGGAAATTTACCAGTAAAATGTTCAATGACTTTAATAAAATCAATGCAGAATATTTTAGTAAAACAAAAGATCATAAATATAAACTACTGAAGACTACATTTATATCAGGTGGAACATCATCACACACAGGCAGTATATGTCTGGAATAATCTACCAGACCTATATTGCCTTTGGTGGAGGAGACACAGACTTTAGTAGCATTCAAAACCCATTTTGATGCTAGGCTGTGAGGGTTATAGTACTAAAGACAAGCTGCACTGGGCAGAGGCTTTATTCTCACCCTTGACTTACGTTAATGTGACTTTCTGCTTTCAGGGGTGGAGAGGGGAAGGACGGAAAGCAGTCATTTGCAACGTAGAGTTTCATTCTAAATAAAAGTGACATCTTTCCTGATTTAGGGGCAAAGAACAGGCCCTTTTTTAGGAGTGGGAAGAGCAGAAGCTGACGACCAGCTTCATATATACCACCTTGAAGTTCTCATCGAAGTTTAAGAGAGATAGCTGAGAGCGCGCCACATCCCAGACTCGGGTTTACAGAGTTCCTATTAGAAAGTTAGAGTACAAGAATCATTAGGCCCAGCAAGCTTGTCCCTTTTTCAGAGAGCAGCCACTCCTACCCCCCTTATCACTTTATCCCTCCTCTCTCCAAAAATGCATTATTCTCACTTGAACTCATTTATGCTGTTCACTTAAGTGACTTTCTCAAATATCGTATACAAAAACTATTAGCCTTTGGGCATAAAGGCTTTGTGTGACTTTCCTTCGTATCCCTAACTTCCTAATTTTAAAATTGTGTCCCCTGACCTGGTCCAAAAATGAACCTCCAGCCTAACGGCTATAAATCTGGCGTATAAACCACACCTTCCTTTTTTTTTCCCCCTCTAAAGGTAGGATACAAGCAGTGAATATTCTGCTGTGATTCCTCAAAGTGTTTGTGCTAACATGGCTTCCTCAAAGTAAGGGAGCCTTTGTTGTGTACTTGGCCACCTATTCAAGTATAGAAATAACGAATTCACTTTTGATGAAAGCAATGTTCTAAATTTGTCCCAAAGAAATGTTCTTTTATGTAATAAACATTTAATTAAACTCACACCTTTTTTTTTTCTTCCTCTGTATATGACTCTGATCCCTCCATTCGCTTTAAGGTATTTAGCCCCCCTTCCTTTGTCTGTATATATCATGTGTGGCTGGAAAACCTACTCCCAAGCTTCTACCAGAAGCCTTCTGAAACCAGCCACTAGGAGATCTGGAAGAAGAGCCTGTGATCCACTTGATTTCCCCCCTTTCCCAGCCCTCCGACAGGGAAGCATATTGTTTTGGCTCATTGCCTCCTCGTTCCATCTCCATACTACCAACATCAGGAATTTGGGGAGCAGGGAGTCAGATCCTGCCATTGCATCACATGAGTACACTTTGCACTGCGTGGGAATAACTAACTGTATATTCATATCAGAAGTAGTAGCTTTTGATAACGTACTTCAGCAGCTGCAATTGCATATTGAAGCAAGGGTCATTTCCGTTGATCTAATGAAGATAGGACAAAGATATCTCGTTATACACTGCGTGTGCTGTTGATTTAATGAAGTGTGGTTAGTTGTAGTGATTCAAATGAAAAGCCAGCACTTCTATTGAACCTAATATTGCAAGCGCAGGATGCCTCCTTTTGTGTAGTATGATGGAGACTCTCTGAGATGGCTGGCCGATATCTATCCACAGGATGAAACCCCTTTCTGAGAAACATCTGAAACACTTCTAAGAATACAAACTGAGTTGATGGAGAGAGTGGCTTGTTTGTGTGGGTGTACACTTAAAATGAATGTTCACCCACTTCCTGAGAAATGTTGTTACCGACATTGTGTTTCCATTCAACTATTTTGTGTACAGCGTGCGTAAATGTCACGTTGGCTGCCAAATCGGCTATACATGCCAGAAATTCAATCTGAAATATTTCCCTCTGGAGAAGTCGGGCCTGTTTAGTGCAATTAAGTGGGAGTTGCAGCTTTCTATATGGTTCCAAACTTATTACTGTAGCAGGGCTAAAAATGAACAAACTCAAATCACAAACATTTTACTAGGCCGCAGACAATTTGGGAGAAATGACTCTTCCCGGCTCAGCGTCCAAGCATGAGCAAGCCTGACTGACTAGTTCAGCAAAACTGTGCTGCTCTGCTTTGTCTACAGTTTCACATACACTCCCGAGGCGAGATTGCACATCCCTTTAGTGCAGTATTCGTACCTCCTCTGCAAGCTCCAGAGGCAATCCATGCCTGAGCACTACTTAAAAAAAAAAAAGTCAAACTTGTTATTTCTGTACAGCACAGTTAAGATGCAAATACTCCAGAGATTTATTTCTGTATAGTACCGTTAAAATGCAAAAGAGTAAGATTGTTTAAAATTTCCCTAAAGTGCTTTCGGTAAAGAAAGTATTTGTACAGCTCTTTGTACAACCAAGCTATAAGCACCAGGAAGGACCCATGATTGATCTTTGGTGTGTTGAGTTAACTGATCTCAGCTTGGAATTCACTCCCTCCACCACCGGTGTACCGTGGCTGCAGTGTGTACCATCTACAAGATGCACTGCAGCAACTCGCCAAGGCTTCTTCGGCAGCACCTCCCAAACCCGCGACCTCTTCCACCTAGAAGGACAAGGGCAGCAGACGCATGGGAACACCACCACCTCCAAGTTCCCCTCCAAGTCGCACACCATCCTGACTTAGAAGTATATCGGCCGTTCCTTCATCGTCGCTGGGTCAAAATCCTGGAACTCCCTCCCTAACAGCACTGTGGGAGTACCTTCACCACACGGACTGCAGCGGTTCAAGAAGACGGCTCACCACCACCTTCTCAAGGGCAATTAGGGATGGGCAATAAATGCTGGCCTTGTCAGCGACGCCCATGAACAAATTTAAAAAAATAGTGTAGGTGTCCTGCAATTGGTCTTGGGGCTAGGGAGGACAAAATAATCCACTCTTGATCAATGCTCCCAGACTCCTGATGAAAGTTGTGTGTATATAGACAGTGAATAAAGGCGGGATTGACCATTGATGCTTCTGGTCAATAACCTGCTGACCCTCACTGTCTTGCCTCGGGTGAAGATTAACCACTTGAGGGAGATACTGGAGTGTGGATGGCACCCTGCATAAGTCCGATAGCAAAATACTGCAGATGCTGGAAATCCGAAATAACAACAGAAAATGCTGGAAAAACTCAGCAGGCCAGGCAACATCCGTGGAGAGAGAAACAGAGTCAACGTTTCGGGTGAAAACCCTTTGTCAAGACTAAAGAAGCGCAGGAAATGAAATAGATCAAGAGGCCAGGCTGGGAGAGAACAAAAGAGAAGGGACATTAAGAGGTATTCAAAACGAGACAAGATGGTTGTGATAATAATAATAACTTCCGGGAAGTTATGTCATCACTTCCTGTGAACGGTGAACTATGAACTGTGTACATACCTCACTTCCTGTCATATGTCACTTCCTGTTGGACTGGTATAAATACTGGACTGTTCAGTATTGTAAGAGGTTTCTACCAGAGGCATGGTAAAGACCTCTCTTGTATATAGTGTGTTTATAAGTTACTTAAAGCTTACTTTAAAGTTACTTGATGGTAAGACTCCTTTTTCTTACATCAATGGTGATAAGACTAGTGGAGACAAAAGACGGCTCTAGATTAGGTGTGAAATGCGCTGGCAGAATGGGAGACAGTTGCCATGTGGGAGAGAGAAAAAAGGGGGGGAGGAAAAGGGCCAAAACAAAGGTGTGGATAAAAAATATAAGTAAAAATGTAATGGGGGCCGAGGTTATGATCTGAAATTGTTGAACTCGATATTGAGTCCGGAAGGCTGTAAAGTACCTAATCAGAAGATGAGGTGCTGTTCCTCGAGCTTACGCTGAGCTTCCGTGGAACAATGTAAGAGGCCGAGTACGGTGAGGTCTGAGTGGGAATGGGGCGGTGAATTAAAATGACAGGCGGCCGGAAGCTCGGGGTCATCCTTACGGACTGAACGGAGGTGTTCCGCAAAGTGGTCACCCTGCATAAGTCACTGCCTTTGGTAAAGGAGTAAACAGAATTGGCGAGGAAAAAGTATTTAAGCAAAAACTGATTTCATTTTCACATATCCTGTTTTTTAAAAACCAATATTCCAATTAATAAGTTTTTTTTTTAAAAAGGTGCAAATTAAATTCAGCACCAAAGGGCTTGTATTTAATTTACAGGCTGAACAAAGTAATGGCTACATTTCTAATGCTTAGTTGGTAGATCGCCGATATAATTCAGAGTTTTATCCCCTGGGGACAGTACAGATTGACCAAATCCCACAGATCACTTAAAACATAACTCCTTCTATCATATTTGGAAATCTATAAATTGTGCACTGTGCTTGAAAGTACAGCTTTGTGGTCTAACTTTTTAAATTTCTATACTGCATTAAAGATTTTGTCAGATATTCAGTACTTTCCTACAAAAGTTCCTCCGTCCGTTTCCCTTCCCCACCCAAAAAAACTGCTGGGTGAAGAGGGGATGACAGAGTAAAGCTAGATTCAGTAGATTGTCCACCTGCCCCTGTATTCCAGTGAAGATCATTTCTAAACATTGGGTGACTGTTGTTAGCTACTGGCTACTGGGGAAATGATTGCACAACTCCAACTTAAGGTAAACCATTTAAGCTGTCTGCTGCTTCTAACCGTTATTTTTTTTAACCCCAGTCATCCAAGCACTTACGGCTTTGTAGCTTTGCTAGGCAGTTTTCATTCTTTATCATTTATACCAGGTAGTGTTTATTGCTGATCTTCAGTTATTGTGGAGCAGAATTGGCACGCCATTGATGGCATAACGCAGATAATGGTGACTTCAGACCTGCGGGTGCAAAGTATCGCATGGCTTTTGTAGCTGCAGCGCACCAGATTGTGCAGAACTTTATCATTCAAGTTTTGCAATTAGTTTTCGGACATAATTGCAGATGCCGCTCCTCATGCCCGCTTGTAATTTGCATAACAGCATTGGCACGGTCAATAGGCGTGGTCAGACATGGCTAATTCGAGAAGCTACAACACTAATTATTGTAGGTGCCCAGAATGGGGAGAAAGACCCTGTTATAAAAGTATTTTTCCAGGGGAGAGTTAGTTATTGCTCAGCGCTAAAAGAAAGAACTTCCATTTATATAGTGCCTTATCGAGTCCTCAGTAATCCAACTAATGGTAAACTGCTGTCAAGCTACTCTTCAGCTATATTTGCTTTATAATACAGCAGCATGAAAGCTATATTCACACGCCACACTGCATGCCATTTGTACTGGAGATGTATAATATTTATAGGAGTATTTAGTGCCAGCCATTTCAGATAGCGCACTATTATTGATAGACGTGCGTAAAATCAAAAGAATGCTGGCGTTTGTTTCTCCAACACAGCCTTCCTGTTAACGACTGTATCCTTCAGTGATAGCCATGCAATGTACACAGTTTACAACATACAGTACAGGAGTCCAATGCGATTCCGGTAGGAGTGAATCATCTGCTTTTATCCAGGGTGTTCTGTAAAAATACAGAAATTGGCACTTAACTCACGTACAAACACGCGGGTGAATTGTCAACTTTTACTCCGTACACACTGTACTTCTTGTCTGAACAATTAAGTACTGGGAGTGAGAGGGGATGCTGCTCAGCAATCCTTCCTTCATGCTTACTGTGTTAGTGTCTTAAGTTGCATTCTGCTTGATTATACACTAAACCTGTGCCTCTTGAATTCATTGTGACTGGGATGGTATTGTGGATGAACAGTTCTACTATTGATGTACAATAACTGGGTACACTTCATGGAAGTTAATGGATTAGATGACCCATTGTGAAACTGGGTGTATTTGTAGTTGTAATACTGCACCGAGTTCCCACTAGTCCAATCTTCCTCTGTCTTGTATGCTTATGACAGTTCTCCTTTATGGTCGAGAACTCCTGGGTGTGCAATGAAAATGCTTCCTTTGGTCCATATGTGAGATTTAGGAGCATGTAAGGTGGATTTGTGGCAAGTAGGTGAAGAGTCCAACCAACTTCACCCTGTCTCTCACTACCTTGGATGGAGAGTCACCTTCCTCTGTACAAGATCCTCATGTGAGGATCTGGAATAGTGATTGAGTAAGGGTGATATAGGCTGTTAAATTGGGCATCTAGAACATCAAGCTGACTAGAATGTTGCAAATTACCCTGTAGACTATAAGGACCCTTCGAGTTGGAATGAATAGCTGCTAGAAGCTACGAATGAGAATGGTGTACTGATGTATCCATGGTTGGGGGGGTTGCAGAGAGGAAAGCAGCGGCTGTTTAAATTCTGCACCTTCAACTGGCAGAACCACTATATTTGGGGTAGGTTGTGTTTGCCTGCTGTGGTCAGGAGGATGATAGTAATCCACTTGCAGATTTCGTAGTGAGTCATGCTGCTTACCATATAGCTCATAAGTTCTCCTTACCTGTCTATTGAGGGCTCAAACATTGGTCAGTTGTCTAATCAACTAGTGACTGTCCTTCTTAGAAGGGAGGTAAGTGAGGGCAAGGTTGCTCCAAGATGACCTGCCGAGCGACTGAAGATTGGAACTGAGTCGACCCTCCGTCACAGACTCGGTAACCTGATGGGTCTACAATAGTCCAGGGCATTGTTGATGATTGACCGGTCAGCCTGGCTCATTGAAAGGATGAACCTCTCACTGGAAGTTGGAAATCTTGTTGTTCACCCCCAGAAAACCTGCGAGCCAGTGCCCTAACTGGCAGACAGGCCCCGACGGACGAGCAGTGAGAAGCTTACCAGAACTTTGTGATGGTATGTTCCATGACTTTCACTGGTAAAACTTTTAACAGTGCCTCTGCACACTTGGAAAGTGGATTCCTGAGCTTTGGCTCTCGCTAGCCTGCGCCTAAGTTGTCTGAACACAGGTTTAACCCTACAAGGGGGGGGGGTGAAGAGGAAAGAGTGTGCATTCCATATTTGGCAAACCAAAACTCTCCATCAAGGGATTTCCCTGATGAGATGCCTGTGTTGGACTGGGATGGACAAATGTAGGAAGTCACACAACACCAGGTTATAGTCCAACAGCTTTATTTGAAATCACAAGCTTTCGGAGCGCTGCTCCTTCGTCAGGTGAAGTGAAGAGAAGCATACAGGCACAGCATATATAGTCAGAGAAAACTGCCAGATGATTGCAGGTAATCTTTCTAACTGCCCTTTATCACACAACATAGGATCAGAATATAAAAGCAAAGAGATCATGCTGGAACTTTATAAATCACTGATTAGGCCTCCGCTGCAGTATTGTGGACAATTCTGGGCACCGCACTTCAGGAAAGATGGAAAGGCCTTAGAGAGGGTGCAGAGGAGGTTTACCAGGATGTTACCAGGGATGAGGGACTTCAGTTATGAGGAGAGGTTGGAAAAGTTAGGACAGTTCTTGGAACAGAGAAGGTTAAGAGGTGACCTAGTAGAGGTTTTCAAGATGATGAGAGCTTTTGATAGAGTAGATAGAGAAAAAAACTATTCCCCCTGGTGAGTGGGTCAATACCCAGAGGTCATAGATTCAAAATCATGGGCAAAAGATTTAGAGGGGAGATGAGGAGAATTTTTGTCACTCAGAGTTGTTGGGATCTGGAACACTCAACCTGAGAAGGTGGTGGAAGCTGATTCCATAAATAATTTTAAAAGGGAGTTGGACGGGTTCTGGAGGATGAGGAACCGACAGGGTTACGGACAAAGAGCGGGGGATGTGGGAATAAGCCCGAGTGCTCTTTCAAAGAGCCAGCACAGGCACGACGGGCCAAATAGCCTCCTTCTGTGCTGAAAGTTTCCATGATTAATGGCAAGTGAATGTTTCTGGGTACTTCTGTGTAGGAAGGAGTTTAAAAAAAAAAGCATTGCATGAGAAAGGAAGACTGCTCATTAGTGTAGCTACGCAAGGTGTCGAGGTTAATGCAAGTCTGGACCCAATAGTGCTGCATTTCATATCTTTCTCTACAGGCAACAATCAATGTAAATCGGATGTTTCACTGATAACTTGCTTGGAGCAGAAAAGAGACACCAAACAAGACTTTGTTCAACTAGCCTCTACCTCCATCAGTGGCAGGGGGGTAAAGCAACTAACTTTGGTAATAATGCTTTTGGTTTGGTAATGCACCTTTTTGATGGCTTTCTGGAATTCAGATGCACCAATTAGATCTTCACATTTCACTTTCCCGAAAAACCATGGCCGTCGACCACCTCAAGTCCATCTGCTCATGTCTGGGCCAGTAATGCAGCAGTTTTACTGGCAGTTCCCATAATAGTGCCGGTTCCACAGCACTAAAGATTTGTGTGGGCAGAAGAGAAATTCAAATATGTTTTTCTTCCCACAACTTTCCAGAGTTCTAGAGAAAGCAGCAGATGTGAATAAATATTTGTAAAATCGCTGTACCTCCAGTAAAGAGATGAACAGGAGGATTTGGGACAGTTAAACTATCTGGGCCCATCATTTTAGGCAGCATTTTTTGTTGTACTGGTGAAATCATCCTCAAATATAAACATGATGAGGCAGTTTCAGTAACAAAACCGGTATGTAAGCATTGATTACAACACAATTAAAATAGGGAAAGGAAACAGTGGGTGGGGGGGGGCGGGGGGAGCCTTGGGAGTTTGCAAAAAGGTCAATTCTTACTTGTTTTAATGGAATAAGTGAGAGATGATCACTCAAAGTGGGAGGCGGGGTGAAATTATTCAAACAATGTCTTGTTGACATTATGTCTGTAGATTTGGGTTCTGTCCCCCTCCCCCCTCAGGGTCCATTGCATCTTGTGTCTTATTCTGATATTGCATGGCACATCTCTTAACAGCAGCACATTGATCTAAAGCTACATAGAAATTACAACATAAACAGGCCATTCAGTGCAACCAGTCCTTGTTGGTGTTTACCCTCCACACGAGGAATCGTCCTAATCCTGTGTACCTGCCCTGTTCCCATATCCCATTTATCCCCTATCCTTCAACCGCTTATCTGACCTATATTAATATGGTCTCTGCTTTGAACACTAACTGCGGTAGTGCATTCCACAGCCTCGCAACCCTCTTTATAAAAAAAAAAAAAATAGTTCCTCCTGTTTATTGTCCTCAATCTCTTTTTCATTTAATTTAAAATCTCTTTCCTTATTCTAGGCCCCTCAACAACTGGAAACAATCTGTTCCGTCCCTTCTTAGTAAATCACCAGGAAAACTTCTTTCTTCTTCAATTTTGGTTCTTCCATTGTATTAATTGTTGTAATTATTGTACAACATTTGGGACAGTCTTTGTAAGCTTTTGCATAGCGTTTGATTAGTTATCCACTTTTGCACCGTTGGGAGCAGTAGCTTTTCCTGTGTATTTTATTATGTTCATCAGATTATTATTTGAATGGCAATAGATTGGGAGAAGGGGAAGTGCAAAGAGACCTGGGTGTTCTTGTGCACCAGTCGCTGAAGGTAAGCATGCAGGTGCAGCAGGCGGTTAAGAAGGCAAATGGTATGTTGGCCTTCGTAGCGAGAGGGTTCGAGTACAGGAGCAAGGATGTCTTGCTGCAGTTGTACAGGGCCTTGGTGAGACCGCACCTTGAGTACTGTGTGCAGTTTTGGTCACCTTACCTGAGGAAGGACATTCTTGCCATGGAGGGAGTGCAGTTAAGATTCACCAGGCTGACACCTGGGATGGCAGGAATGACGTATGAGGAGAGATTGGGTCGATTGGGCTTATACTCACTGGAGTTTAGAAGATTGAGAGGGGATCTCATCGAAACCTATAAAATTCTGTCAGGCCTGGACAGACTAGATGCAGGAAGGATGTTCCCGATGGTCGGGGAGTCCAGAACCAGGGGTCATAGTCTAAGGATAAGGGGTAGGACATTTAGGACTGAAATGAGGAGGAATTTCTTCACCCAGAGAGTGGTGAACCTGTGGAATTCTCTGCCACAGAGGGCGGTGGACCAGTTCATTAAATATATTCAAGAAAGAGTTGGATATATTTCTTAAGGCTAAAGGGATCAGGGGATATGGGGAGAAGGCAGGGACAGGGTACTGAATTTGGATGATCAGCCATGATCTCATTGAATGGCGGAGCAGGCTCGAAGGGCCGAATGGCCTACTCCTGCTCCTATCTTCTATGTTTCTATAGCTACATCGGTTAGAGGTTGCACTTAATGCTTTCCAAACAAGTGGGTTCTTGTTACAATTAGAGTGCTGATGAAAGCGTTTGACAAGTTACCCCAGTTTTACTGGTTCGAGGGAATAACATTGGAACAGACAAAAAAAAAAAAAAATTCCTATCCTGGAACTTTTAATCTTCAAGGTGCAGAGGTTGCCTTCAGCTAGAAAAACTCACCTGTGCTCTGCTACTTTTTTTGTTCAGATTGACAGGAGACTTGGGATCCAACATGGACCCAAGGGCCTTGAACTCGCTCGTTCTGAAGAAACAATTTAAGAAGTAGCACCACAGCCTGAATTATGTCTAGAATGTGTTTCCTTACAGACAGGCAGGGTATCCTACTGCAGCTGGGGATGAGACAGCAGGGATTTCTTTCCTCACGTCAATACATTAGTAGCGTCATGATTAATGTTCAAAAAATGTGCAGTGCTGCACGAAACAACTTTGGTACCGGAATAATAAATGCAGCATCTTTTTTGAACGTGATACGCCAATAATCAGATATTTTATAATCTTTACCATCTTGGGGGCTATCCCTGGTTTGTTGCGGGCTCATTTAAAAAAGAAAAAGAAAGACTTGCATTTCTATAGCGCTTTTCATGACCACCGGATGTCTCAAAGCGCTTTGCAGCCAATGAAGTACATTGGCAGTCATTGCAGTCTGACTCTTGTCTCTGGTGGGAATTTAGCTGGAGAACATCCAGTGCTATCCAAGTTCATGGAAGAAGCATATCTAGTATATGAATTTCTTCATTCCTACATTACAACTGCGACTACACTTCAAAAGTACTTCATTGGCTGTAAAACGCTTTGGGATGTCCTGAGGTTGTGAAAGGCGCTATAGAAATGCAAGCCTTTCATTCATTCTTGCTTGTTTTCTTCACAAAATTACGTCCGATCCATTTAAACCTATGGTGTTCTATGATTTTAAGTTTTTCCACTCTAATAACATCAAGTGTGGATCATCTTATTTATTTTATAAGCCGCTTTTACACTGACGCTCGTTGAATTTGGATTCCGTGAGACTGGCATTCGAGTGCTGGCTCCCCACATTTACTCCTGTTAAAACCAGCCCTCTCATCCTAGCCAAGGAATCATAGATGCAGTTTTTTCATGGGTCTGTGATCCTGTTATTGGCATAAGGGAAGAAACTGGACTTAGTCGTGTAAATACAGGGAACCAGTTCACAAATGTCAGTCTCCCAGAATCTGAACTAAGTGGGCACCAGTGTAAAAGTGGCTAAAGAGTTGGTGGGATTCATGTTCTGGCAATGAATCCACCTTTAATAATTGACATTCAGACAGGGCCACCCTAAAACCACACCTGCAGTATATGACTCAAATTGTATCCTACTTTAATTTGTCACAGGAAGTGAAAATGGCCACCATTTGTAGAAGAGAATAAAACATCCTTGAGCAGTGTTAAACTCTTAAAGGGACAATGTTGCAATGTTTTATTCTGCTGATTGGATGAAGAACATAAGAAATAGGAGCAGGAGTAGGCCATACAGTCCATCGAGCCTGCTCCTCCATTCAGTAAGATCATGGCTCAACTTTTACATCAACTCCACTTTCCTGCCCTTACCCCCCCCGCACCCCCCCATATCCCTCGATTCCCTTAGTGCCCAAAAATCTATCGATCTCAGTCTTGAATATAGAAACATAGAAGATAGGAGCAGGAGTAGGCCATTCGGCCCCTCGAGCCTGCTCCGCCATTCAATGAGATCATGGCTGATTATCCAAATTCAGTACCCTGTCCCTGCCTTCTCCCCATATCCCTTGATCCCTTTAGCCTTAAGAAATATATCTAACTCCTTCTTGAATATATTTAATGAATTGGCCTCAACTGCCTTCTGTGGTAGAGAATTCCACAGGTTCACCACTGTTCTTGCCATGAAGGGAGTGCAGCGAAGATTCACCAGACTGATACCTGGGATGGCAGGAATGACGTATGAGGAGAGATTGGGTCGATTGGGCTTATACTCGCTGGAGTTTAGAAGAATGAGAGGGGATCGCATTGAAACTTATAAAATTCTAACAGGACTAGACAGACTAGATGCAGGAAGGATGTTCCCGATGGCCGGGAAGTCCAGAACCAGGGGTCACAGTCTAAGGATAAGGGGTAAGCCATTTAGGACTGAGATGAGGAGGAATTTCTTCACCCAGAGAGTGGTGAACCTGTGGAATTTGGATGATCAGCCATGATCTCATTGAATGGCGGAGCAGGCTCGAGGGGCCAAATGACCACCTACTGCTCCTATCTTCTATGTTTCTATGTTTCTCTGGGTGAAGAAATTCCTCCTCATTTCTGCCCTAAATGGCTTACCCCTTATCCTTAGACTGTGACCCCTGGTTCTGGACTCCCCGACCATCGGGAACATCCTTCTTGCATCTAGTCTGTCTAGTCCTGTTAAAATTTTATAAGTTTCAACGAGATCCCCTCTCATTCTTCTAAACTCCAGCGAGTATAAGCCCAATCGACCCAATCTCCCCTCATACGTCATTCCTGCCATCCCAGGTATACTCAATGGCTGAGCATCCACAGCCCTCTGAGGTAGAGAATTCTCAACCCACTAAGTGAAAAAATGTCTCCTCATCTCAGGCCCTAAAAGGCTGACCCTTATCCTGAGACTATGACCAATGTTCCCTTTAAGCTGCGTGGCCGTGCAGCGCTCTGCAGCTCCCGCGCAGCCGGCTCACTGGCTTTTAAATAGGAAAAACCGCGCACCCAAAAATAATTAAAGGGAACATTGAGCATGACCCCTAGTTCTAGACTCTCCAGCCAGGGAAAACAGCCTCTCAAAATCTAATACAAAAGCAAAATCCCACGGATGCTGGAAATCTGAAATAAAACCAGAAAATGCTGGGAAATACTCAGCAACATCTGCGGAGAAAGAAACAGAGTTAACGTTTCAGGTCGATGACCCTTCGTCAGAACTGGAAAAAAGCTGGAGATGGAACAGGTTTCTAAGCAAGTGCAGGGACAGGGATAGGGGGAGGGGAGGAAAGAACAAAAGGGAAGGTCTGTGATCAGGTGGAAGACAGGAGAGATTAAGAGACAAAAGGGGTGATGGTGTGAGGCAAAAGGAGATGGTAATGGGACAAGTAAAGAAACAAAAGATGAGTCTAGATGAAGTGTAAATGGCAACGGCAGAATGATCGACAGCTGCCATGTGAAAAAAGAGGGGCAGGGATTATAGTCTGAAATTGTTAAACCCGATGTTGAGCCCAGAAGGCTGTAAAGTGCCTAATCACAAGATGAGGTGCTGTTCCTCGAGCTTACGTTGAGCTTCATTGGAACAGTGCAAGAGGCCGAGGACGGAGAGGTCTGAGTGGGAGTGGAGCGGTGAATTAAAGTGACAGGTGACCGGAAGCTCGGGGTCCCCCTTACGGACTGAACGGAGGTGTTCCGCAAAGCGGTCGCCCAATCTGCGTTTGGTCTCCCCAATGTAGAGGAGACCGCACCGTGAGCAGTGAATACAGTATATTAAATTGCAAGAAGTACAAGTAAATCGCTGTTTCACCTGGAAGGAGTGTTTGGGGCCCTGGACAGTGGGAAGGGAGGAGGTAAAAGGGCAGGTGTTGCATCTCCTGCGCTTGCACGTGAAGGTGCCAGGGGAAGGGGTGTTGTTGGGGGTGATAGAGGAGTGGACTAGGGTGTCGCGGAGGGAACGGTCCCTTCGGAAGGGGAAGATGTATTTGGTGGTGGTATCATGCTGGAGGTGGCGGAAATGGCGGAGGATGATCCGTTGAATGTGAAGGCTGGTGGGGTGAAAGGTGAGGACAAGGGGAACCCTATCGTGGTTCCGGGAGGGAGGGGAAGGGGTGAGAGCAGAAGTGCGGAAATAGAACGGACACAGTCAAGGGCCGTGGCAACCACAGTAGAGGGGAATCCTCGGTTGAGGAAAAAGGAAGACATGGCGGAAGCACTAGTATGGAAGGTGGCATCGTCAGAGCAGATGCGGCGAGATGCAGAAACTGGGAGAATGGAATAGAGTCCTTGCAGGAAGCGGGGTAGGAGGAAGTGTAGTCCAGGTAGCTGTGGGGGTCAGTGGGCTTGTAGTGAATGTTTGTCAATAGCCTATCCCCAGAGATGGAGACAGAAAAGTGGAGGAAGGGAAGGGAAGAGTTGGAGATGGACCATGTGAAGGTGAGGGAAGGGTGGAAATTGGAAGCATGCAGGTGCAGCAGGCAGTTAAGAAGGCAAATGGTATGTTGGCCTTCGTAGCGAGAGGGTTTGAGTACAGGAACAAGGCTGTCTTGCTGCACTTGTACAGGGCCTTGGTGAGACCACATCTTGAGTATTGTGTGCAGTTTTGGTCGCCTTATCTGAGGAAGGATGTTCTTGCCATGGAGGGAGTTCAGCGAAGATTCACCAGGCTGATACCTGGGATGGCAGGAATGTCGTATGATGATAGATTGGGTCGATTGGGCTTATACTCGCTGGAGTTTAGAAGAATGAGAGGGGATCTCATTGAAACTTATAAAATTCTGACAGGACTGGACAGACTAGATGCAGGAAGGATGTTCCCGATGGTCGGGGAGTCCAGAACCAGGGGTCACAGTCTAAGGATAAGGGGTAAGCCATTTAGGACAGAAATGAGGAGGAATTTCTTCACCCAGAGAGTGGTGAACCTGTGGAATTCTCTACCACAGAAGGCAGTTGAGGCCAATTCTTTAAATATATTCAAGAAGGAGTTGGATATATTTCTTAAGGCTAAAGGGATCAAGGGATATGGGGAGAAGGCAGGGACAGGGTACGGAGTTTGGATGATCAGCCATGATCTCATTAAATGGCGGAGCAGGCTCGAGGGGCCGAATGGCCTACTCCTGCTCCTATCTTCTATGTTTCTATGGAAGCAAAGTGAATGAAATTTTCTAGTTCAGGGCGAGAGCAGGAAACGGCACCAATACAGTCATCAGTGTACCGGAAAAATCTACCCTGTCAAACCCTGTAAGAATTTTAAATGTTTCAATGAGATCACTTCTCATTCTTATAAACTCCTGAGAGTATAGGCCCAATCTACTAAACTCTAGGGCATATAGACCTAGTCTACTCAATCTCACCTCATACAACATCCCTTTCACCTCAGGAATCAGTCCAGTGAATCTTTGTTGCACTCCCTCTAAGACAAGTGTATCCTTCGGTAAGGAGACTCAAACTGTGCACAGTACTCCAGATGTGGTCTCACCAAAGCCCCATATAATTGCAGCAAGACTTCCTTACTCTTTATTGCAAGGACTTTGGAGTACAGTATAACATACCATTTGCCTTCCTAATTGCTTGCTGTACCTTCATGTTAACTCCCAAATTCCTTGAATACCAACATTTACTACTCTCTCACCTTTTAAAAAAATATTCTTCTTTTCCATTCTTCCTACCAAAGTGATAATTCCACATTATACTCCATCTGCCATCATCTTGCCCAATTACTTAACCGGTCTATATCCCTTTGCAGACTCTTTGCGTCCTCCTCACAATTTACTTTCCCACCTAGCTTTGTATTGTCAGCAAACTTGGATAATATTGTTACAAAAAGAAAATACTGCAGATGCTAGAAATCTGAAATAAAAACAGAAAATGCTGGAGATACTCAGCAGGCCAGGCAGCATCTGTGAAGAGAGAAACCGAGTTAACGTTTCAGGTCGATGACCTTTCGACAGAACTTGGGGACAAAGCAGGAAATGGAACAGATTTTTAAGCAAGTGTAGGGGCTGGGAAATGGGGGAGGGGAGGAAAGAACAAAAGGGAAGGCCTGTGATAGGCTGGAAGGCAGGAGAGATTAAGAGACATTGGGAGACATTAAGAGATATTCAAGGCAAAAGGAGATGGTAATGGGACAGGTTAAGGAACAAAGGATGGCTCTAGATGAAGTGTGAATTGTGCTGGCAGAATGAAGGACAGCTGCCATGTGGGGGAGAAGAACAGAACAAAAATATATATATATGTTATGATCTGAAATTGTTGAACTCTATGTTGAGTCCAGAGGGCTGTAGAGTGCCTAATCAGAAGATGAGGTGCTGTTCCTCGAGCTTACGCTGAGCTTCCGTGGAACAATGCAAGAGGCCGAGGACGGTGAGGTCTGAGTGGGAATGAAGCAGTGAATTGAAATGACAGGCGACCGGAAGCTCGAGGTCCCCCTTACGGACTGAACGGAGGTGTTCCGCAAAGCGGTCACCCAATCTGCGTTTGGTCTCCCCAGTGTAGAGGAGACCGCATCGTGAGCAGCGAACACAGTATACTAGATTGCAAGAAGTACAAGTAAATTGCTGTTTCACCTGGAAGGGGTGTTTGGGGCCCTGGTCAGTGGGAAGGTATAAGGGCATGTGTTGCATCTCCTGCGCTTGCACGGGAAGGTGCCGGGTAAAGGGGAAGGGGTGTTGGGGGCGATAGAGGAGTGGACTAGGGTGTCGTGGAGGGAGCGGTCCCTACGGAATGCTGGGAGGGGAAGATGCGTTTGGTGGTGGGATCACACTGGAGGTGGCAGAAATGGCGGAGGATGATCCGTTGAATGTGGAGGCTAGTGGGATGAAAGGGAAACTCTATCGTGGTTCTGGGAGCGAGGGGCAGGGGTGAGGACAGAAGTGCAGGTGATAGAACGGCCACGGTCGAGGGCCGTGTCAACCACAGTAGAGGGGAATCCTCGGTTGAGGAAAAATGAAGACATGTCGGAAGCACTGGTATGGAAGGTGGCATTGTCCGAGCATGTGCGGCGGAGACGGAGAAATATTATACTCGGTTAATATTATACTCGGTCCCCTCATCTAAGTCATTGATGTAGATTGTAAAAAGCTGAGGCGCAAGCATGGATCCTTGTGGCACTCCACTAGTTCCACCCTGCCACCCTGCCATCCTGAAAATTACATGTTTATTCCTACTGTCTATTAACCAATCCTCAGTATATGCTAATATATTACCCCCAATCCCATGTGTTCTAATCTTGTGTAACAATCTCTTGTGTGGTACGTTATCGAATGCCTTCTGAAAATCCAAATATATTATATCCACTGGTTCCCCCTTATCTACCTTGCTAGTTATACCCTCAAAAAACTATGATAGATTTGTTAAACAAGATTTCCCTTTCATAAAACCGTGTTGACTCTGCCTAAACATATTGTGATTTTTCAAGTGCCCTGTTACAAAGTCCTTAATAATTGGACAATGGCAAAGGCTGAGGCTCCTCCACCACTTTACCTGCCTGAGTTGCAGTCACATCCCCCTGTCGCTGACCACCAGCCAAATCTAAACCACTACCTAATCTAAGTGGTAGGACTGCCTCCTGGGTCAACTCTTCCCCCCCCCCCCCCCCCTCCCTGATGCATCGCAATGCCTGCAGCTCGTACTCCAGCTCGACAATTCTGAGCTGAAGTTGCTCGAGTTGCAGACACTTGCTGCTGATGCGGTTGCCTGGGATCACGCTGCTCCTGCACAAACTCCCACATGCTGCAGGTGTGGCACACCTCCTGCAATGCCATCGCTATCTAACCTTGTTTTATATATTTAATTAATTAAAGTTTTATGTAATTAATTCTAACTAATTTAACTAAAATAAGCACCTCCTTCCCTCTCTGCACCAAATTCCGACTCTCACCACATTCTAAACTTCTTAATTTTTACAATGTACTCACTCACACCAAATTCTCAACTTCCCACTCTGTTTACGTTGCGATCTGTGCTTACACTCTGTGCCTTGGTGGCCTGTTTGTTGGTACAAGGAAATTAAACTACATTTGAGAATGAGAAAGACATAGAAACATAGAAGATAGGAGCAGGAGTAGGCCATTCGGCCCCTCGAGCCTGTTCCGCCATTTAATGAGATCATGGCTGATCATCCAAACTCAGTACCCTGTCCCTGCCTTCTCTCCATATCCCTTGATCCCTTTAGCCTTAAGAAATATATCTAACTCCTTCTTGAATATATTTAATAAATTGGCCTCCACTGCCTTCTGTAGTAGAGAATTCCACAGGTTCACCACTCTCTGGGTGAAGAAATTCCTCCTCATCTCTGTCCTAAATGGCTTACCCCTTATCCTTAGACTGTGACCCCTGGTTCTGGACTCCCCCGCCATTGGGAACATCCTGCATCTCGTCTGTCTAGTCCTGTTAGAATTTTATAAGTTTCAATGAGATCCCCTCTCATTCTTCTAAACTCCAACGAGTATAAACCCAATCGACCCATTCTCTCCTCATACGTCATTCCTGCCATCCCAGGTATCAGTCTGGTGAATCTTCACTGCACTCCCTGCATGCCAAGGACATCCTTCCTCAGATAAGGCGACCAAAACTGCACACAATACTCAAGGTGCGGTCTCACCAAGGCCCTGTACAACTGCAGCAAGACATCCTTGTTCCTGTACTCGAACCCTCTCGCTACAAATGCCAACATACCATTTGCCTTTTTAACCACGAAGACCATGAAGAATGCTAGGTAGTCCGCAGCTTTTTATCCGAGGGTCATGGGATGCTTTTCATTACAGAGCAATTTGTTACTGAGATTGGAGTCCAGCAAGTTTCAACACTACCATACAAGCCTGTAAATGAGAATAGACCCACGGTGAGCAAAGAACTGACTTTATCCATTGAGTCCAGTTGAGCAGAGCTTGTTTGATTTACAGGAAACTGCTCAGATTAAATTTTGAAATAATAATTTCTAAAATGCCTTGGCTGCCAGACCAACATTTTAGTGGCTTGCCAATATTTTTGGGTTCAGCTGTCGGAGTCCAAGCCTATTTTTGGTGACCTAGATCCATTTTTCTTTAGGTAGAGTGCTATATATTTCCAGTATCATCTTGTTGGATACCTTTCTCCCAGAGCACTCGACTGCAACAGGTAATGTATTAAACAAAAGTTGGAAGTATATTGCCAAGCCATCTGCGGAGTGTCTTGACTCAGAGCAGTCACGGAGCCAGTAGTAACATGGTTGAGAATTTTGTTAATCAGGCAGTTTCCAGGACTGTTGCAGATTGGCATTCTGACTGGAGATAATGCACAATCAGTGGCTGATCAAGTGTTCCTTTTGGGAATGTGATGCCTTTTAACAAAACATCCATTGACTGGGTGTGTACTGTGGAACATCACTTTATGTTTGTGAAAAGGGTCTGTCAGGATTTAGCTCTTCAGATTTCAGAAATCATTGACCGTGCCATGACCCTTGTTGGAAAGTGCCCTTGTCTGAAAACACCGACTTAGCCAAAGTACATGGAGGGATGCCATGTGATGTTGAGCGGGGGAGATTCTTGTCTGTAGAACTTTCAAATTACAGTGGGGGGAAAAAAAACTTTCAGGTAACTGTAGCTCATTGTTGTCCTTACCAAAAAGACGACCTTGATTTAATTGAATAACCCTGAGCAATGTTCCCTCGAAGCTGCACAGCCACGCGGATGCGCAGTGTCTGTGAGGTCCTGCGCAGGCCACTCAGAATCACAGAATCCCCCACAGTGCAGATAGAGGCCATTTCGGCCCATCGAGCCTGCACCGACACATATCCCACCCTACCCCCGTAACCCCACGTATTTAATCCCCTAACACTAAGGGTCAATTTACCACAGCCAAATCAACTTAACCCGCACATCTTTGGACTGTGGGAGGAAACCGGAGCACCCGGAGGAAACCCACGCAGACACGGGGAGAATGTGCAAACTCCACACAGACAGTCGCCCGAGGCCGGATTTGAACCCGGGTCCCTGGCGCTGTGAGGCAACAGTGCTAACCACTATGCCACCCACTGGCTTTTGCATTGTAAAAACCACGCATGCGCAAAATTTTGAATCGGCCATGCAGCAATTTAAAGGGACCACGCGCAAAAAAAAAAAAAAAAATTAGAGGGAACATTGACCCGGAGTCCTATTTACTGACCGGAATTGGTCCAGCTCCTTTTTGAAACACATCAGTTTCTTGTTCCAACTCCGTAACTGATAGTCCCAAATGTTTATCACCCTTGTACTGAACAAATGTCACTGGAATTTTCCATTTTCTTCTGTCACTCTGAATTTAATGCCACGGCCCCCTTATTCTACAATTCTATACACGGCAGAAAGACATACAGGAAACTCTCGATTTACCGGCACCTAAATAACCGGAAATCTCTGTTAACCGGCAAAATTCAGGAGTAGGTTCAGGTAAGTTTTACTTCATATTAGTGGCCGTTCCTGGATCTGTGGCCGTGTAACCGGGGTTCCTGCACCTGTTGCCATGCAACAGGGAAGCCTGGATCTGTGGCCGTGTACGGGGCTCTCGTACCTTTTACTATACCTCTCTGTAATCCGGACTTTTTGATAAACCGGCACCACGCTGGTCCCGTCGGTGCCGGATAAAAAAGAGTTTCCTGTACCTGAATTTATGTTCTAACCTGTCAAATCTTAAACACTTCTATCAAATAACTCCTTATTTCTCACTTTTAAACAAAGAAAAGCCCTAGATCAGCTAACCTCTCCCTACTGCTCTGTTCCCTCAGTTCTACAATTAATCTAGCTCTCCTTTTGAACTCTCTCCAATAACTTAATTTGCTTTTTAAAACAGGGCAGATCGGAACCGTACACTGTACAGCAGATGTAGCCTCACCAAGGCCAGATGTAATTTTAGGATTGCCTCTCTTGAGTTAGCAGTTATACCTCAACCGATAAATCCCAACATTCTGTTTGCTTTCCTAACTGCCTTTGAACACTATACTGATGGTTTTGGTGACCTGTCCACATAAACCGAAGATCTTTTTGTTGTTGGTTATTTCTATTTAGTACATAATCAACACAATCCTTTCTTCTGCTGAATCTCCTCACCTTACACTTCTCTGCCCACAGAGCTTGTTCAATTAGGTTTGTGCACATTGATAAATCATCATTTGTCCCAATTTTGGGTCATTCTCTCCTGCCCCAGCCCTGGACCCACATTTTCTTTAGTTTCTCTCTTATCTCTCTCATGCCCACTCTGACCTCATCATGTCCATGCCACCCACTTCCTACTCCCGTGACCACTGAATGTCTCTCATGTCTCCAAAATCCCTGAAAACGTTGTCGCCTCTCAAATCATTTTTCCTGCAACTCCCATGTTTGAATCTCGCCAATCAGGTTTCTGTCCCTGCCACGTCACTGAAATGGCCCTAACCAAAGTCATATGACATCCTCTGAGACTGTGACCGTGGTGCATTATCTCCACGACCTCCGTGCCGCCTTTGCCACACCATCTTCCTCCAAAGCTTTTCCTCCATTGTCCAGCTCAGTGGGATTGCCCTTGTTTAGTTCCACTCTTACCTATCCGGTCATAGCCAGAGCATCTCCAACAATGGCTTCTCTTACCATCCCTGCACTGTTACCTCCAGAGTCCCTCAAAGATCTATCCTTGGATCCCCGCTTCCTTATCTACACGCTGCTTTGGCAAAATCATCCGCAGACATAGGGCAGGATTTTCATTGGCCCGAGGAGGCGGGATTGGAGGCGAGTGGGGGGATAAAATTGCGAAATCGGGGGGCACGAACCCATCCCGCCTCCATGCCAGTTTCAAAGGAGGCGGGTACCGGACCTGTGCTGGGAGCCGCCTCCCCGAGGCGGGAAGGGAATTAGTGCCAATTAACTGCCTGTTAACAGTTAGTTAACAGGCAGTTTTTAGCCTAATCCCTATTTTTATTACTGAAGTGTGGGATTCCCGACAGCTCAAAACCACGCCAAGTTAGCGAGGCGGACCGTCGGGCTGAAGGGCTTGGAGGGGTCGAGATGTCGGTGTTCAGGTGAGTGATGGGTGCATGAGTGCAGAGGTAAGTGTGTTTGGTGTGTGTTTAAAGAAGTTTAATTACCTTTACTTACCTTTACAGCCTTCCTTTCTTCAGGTCTCAGGAGTCCCTCATCTCACCGGCACAGAAAGCAGAATGGCCGCGAGCTGTCAAAAGTTGCAGCATTCAGCTTTCTGTTCTGGAGAGATCTCTAAATCAGCCTGAGAAGAAGGAATTAACTTAGTGTACAGATTGTCAGTGTTTGACAGCTTCAAAGAGCTGTCAAACGCTGATATTTCATCTGTCAAAAGCTTTTGACCAATGAAATGTCAATCTGTGACGTCAGCTGTTGCCAAGTGGCCCTTATTTGGCCTGCTGAGCCCGCTGGGTGGGCTCAACAAGGTCAATCAAGTGAAAATCGAGTGGGTTGGCCACAACTCGATGGAGGCGGGACTACAACCCCAAAAGTTGTAGTCCCGCCTCCTACACGCCTCCATTGATAAAATCCAGCCCATAGGGTCAGCTTCCATATGTATGACGATAACAACACGTTGCATCTTTCCAAACCTTTCTTGACCCCTCCACTGCCTCTTGTGTTGTCAGAATGCTCGTCCAACATCCAGTCTTGGATGAGCTGCAATTTCCCCCAGTTAAACATTGTGAAGACGGAAACCATCTTCGGCTCTCCCAACAGATTCCGTACCCTCACCACTGATTCCTTCCCCGTCCCTGGCCATGGTCTCGGGCTGAACCAGATTCTTCCAATCTAGACATCCTATTCAACCCCGAGTTGAGCTTCCAACGCCATACCGCCTCCCTCGCAAGGACTGCCTACTTCCATAACGCCGCCTGCCTTTGCCCCTGCCTCAGCCCATCTGCTGCTAAAACCCTCACCCATGCCTGTGTCCCCTCCAGACTCCGACTATTCCAATACTTTCTGGGCCAGCATCCCATTTTCCACTCTCTCTAAACTTCAGCTCAGCCAAACCTCTGCTGCCTATATTCTACTTTAAGGCCCTCCTGAAAATCCACCTCGACACCCCTCCTCCTTAATTCAGTGTCCATTTTTAGCTGATTACACCTCTTTGAAGTTCCTTGGGATGTTTTTCTAAGTTTTATGTAAATGCATATTGTTGTCTGAAAATTTAGATACCTTGGACAGGATTCCATCCACAAATTATATATTAAAATTATAAACTGACCCCAGTGGCACACCACTAACAACCAGCTACCATCCTGATACCCCTCCATGCACTGCCACTTGTTTCTGTCCATCAACCAGCCAGTTTCTAATGTAGTCCAACACATTGCCATTTATTCCATGGGACTGAACTTCATACTGTAGTCTTGTATGTAGCAGTGTGAAATGCCTTTCTGAAATCCAGAACTATAACATTCACTGCTTCGCCCTTATTTACTAGATCCATAATCTCAAATCAAATGAATTGTTTACACCCAACATGCTGCTTCTGAAACTATATTGGCTATCTAAAATTAACCCCTGCCCTACATGATGATTTCTTACATTAGCCCTTAGTTTCAAATAATTTTCCCACAGTCAAGGTAAGACTTACAGGCCTAATTTAATGGTTCATCCATAGTCTCCTTAAAAAGGGAGTCAATTTGCTACTCTCCAACATGTGGCTTAGCGAGTCCAGTAAGCACTGGAAAATATCGGTATGGGGGGGATTCACAATACCGCAGGCTAACTCCTTCAAAACCCTGGGACGAAAACTGTCAGACCCCAAGGACGCAACATCCTTGAGCTTCTGCAACTTCCCAGTATATTCTCTTTTGCGATTTTAAATGTTTCTAACCTACGCCCACCATTAAATTGTATCTTCGCTTTTGATGTTTCCCCCCCCCCCTCTCCTTTTTTGTGAACTGTTGCAATGCATTGGGTTAGCAACATCCCTGCCTTCAGCTACCACCTCCCCATTATAATTTCCTAGAAATAAAGACTTGCATTTATATAGCACCTTTCACGACCTCAGGACAATGAAATACTGTTGTAGCGTCATCACTGTTGTAATGTAGGAAATGCGGCAGCCAATTTGCGCACAGCAATTTCCACGAACAGCAATTTGATAATGACCAGACAATGTCTTTTAGTGATTTTTTTCAGTATGGTTGAACTATTTGCTTAACTATAACATATTTGAAGGTAGCTTTGCTGTTCTCTCTTAATGTTTGCAGCTATATTGGCCCAGAAATTCGGGTCGGGGGCTTCCCGCGGGTGCAAGCCCCCGACCTACACTTACCTAGCGCGCCGGCAGTTGACCTCTTGGCCTGCGTGGAATTCCTCTCCGAGGCCTGTCCCAGAAGCCGGCGCGCTATGCTGGCGTGTCCCAGGGGCGTAGTTAGTGCGAAGCGTCCCCTGGGATCACGTGAGCAACAGGCAGCCAATCGGAGCAGGGAATGCTCCATTCATAAGTCTTGACAGATAGACCTGTCAAAATGTATAAATGCTGAGGCTGTAAAACTGTACTTTACCTTCAAATAATTTTTTTTTTAAATCACACTTTGTAAATAAACTATAAATGACATTAAATAACTTTTAAACAAAAATTTAAATTTTTGAAAAAAATAATTTTATAAAAAAACGGGGCTAAAAATAAACTTACCTTGCTTTAAAGTATTTAAAAGTAAAAAACCTGTGGAAAAAATGTTTTAATTTTAAATAATTGACCACTAACCTTTGAAAATGGAGTCCTTACGGCTGCTTTTTACATTTCTAAAATGTACAGACTTACCCGCACGTTAAAACCTGGGGGGAAAAAAGGAAGTTCAACGCGCACGCGCAGACTCCCGCGCGCACACGTTCGACCTCTGAACCCCTTGGTTCAGAGGATCGGAAGTGCCGGTTTCCCGCGCATGCGTAGTGCATGCAAGATTCCGGCACTTCCATCGGGTCCACGCGTGAGTACTCCGTCCGTACTCACGCGTTGGGACCCGAATTTCTGGGCCATACTATTCCTGTTCTCTCAGCAGCTTCCTGTTATTTCTGAGTATGCCTTTAGAGATCTATCTTGTGTCTTTCCTGAATGCTAATGTTTTGTATGCTTTCTCCTTCTTCCCAATTAATTTTCTTTAATAAATTTAAGCTCTCGAGAGTCTGTTAGTTTTTTAAACTACACAGCATCTCTTAATGACAAAGGAATAAACATGCGAGTCCAAAAAATGAGCAGAACTAATAAAAATGCACCAAAGATAGCCACAGAACTACATCAGACCAAGGCAGCGAGAGACTTTGGAACATTTGTCATTGGGCATTTTCCAAATTTTGCGTAGACTAGGATCTGATGTCAAAGTTTATTGATTGCTCTGTTCATTACTGATATAAAGTCACAATGTGGTACTTAATGAAGGAAGAATTGCCTCTGTTGATTGAAGATATTTGTGTTGTCTAGACTTGTGCAGTTTAGTTTTCATTTTGCATGCCCATTTATACATCAAACATTGGATAAAATCATATTAATACCATGGTAGTTTGTTTGTATAACCTCTTTTAAAGCAGTAATCTTTATTGTTTTTTATTGCTTAATTTTGAATACAGCTCTCTCAGTCACCCTTGAGGTGCTTACTACAGGAAACTTTCTGGTATCCGGCACTGACGGGACCGAGCTGTTGCCGTTCCATCAAAACTGCCGGAGAAACCAGCGCTAATGTTAAAACATACGGAGCTTCTGAGCTCCGTGTGAAGCAACAAACCCTGTTGCTTAGCAACAGCTTCAAAACAGTCAGCGTAGCTTGCAAGTGTCTCTGTAGCTAAGCAACAGCTTCAGCTAGACCTTGCAGAGCCACGACGAGAAAAAAAGCAACGAGAAGTAAAAAAAACTTATCTGAACCGACTCCTGAATTTTGCCGGTGGATAGAGCTTTCCGGACATTTAACCTCCAGTTAAACAAAAGTTTCCTGTATATGCCTTGTTGAGCCACTGTGGGAGGACCAGCCTGAGAGGAGAGGGCTTAAAGGTGGTAGATGTGTCTTACCAAAAACTGTTCTCTCCTGCTCTGTCACTATACAACATGGAGTTGTCATTTCTTAGTGGTCTAACATATCACAGAAATCACAGAATCACAGAAACCCCACAGTGCAGATGGAGGCCATTTCAGCCCATCGAGCCTGCACCGACACATATCCCACCCGATCCCCGTAACCCCTACACCAACACATATCCCACCCTATCCCCGTAACCCCACGTATTTAATCCCCCTAACACTAAGGGTCAATTTATCATAGCCAATCAACCTAACTCACACATCTTTGGACTCACATATCTCTATCCTTTTCTTGCTTCTGACATATTTAAAGGTGCCTGTGACTAAAATATATTTTTTGTCTTGTGTTCGTTTATTGATTTAAATCCCGTATTAGAAATAGTGCCTAAAGGCTTAATTATGGTTTTTGGTGAGCTGGTTTTGCAAGACAAAAATATGCATTTCATTATGGCAGATGATAGTCAATTAATAGGTATCTAGGCATTGACTTTTACTCTGTTAACGTGGACTGAATGGGGAAGTATTGAGTGGTGCCCTTTTTATAGTACCTCTAATGGCTGGTTGGAAGAGGTGTTTCATTCCAATTACAACAGGCATTTCAACTGGAGAATAAACATCATACATCGCTGTGAAAGAATGGTGGTCCAATCTTAATAAGCAAAGGCGCTAATTATTGGCAAGTCAGGATAGTTGGAACAAAAAGGTATGGGCAGAATGGGTACAGCATTATTGAAATGTAATAGTTCCAGGAAATAATGGAGTAAGTGACCTATGCCATTAGTTGCGCTGTGCCATAATTTCCCGGGACATTTGTGCCGCTCTACCGACACCCTCGCCTAAACAGAGGAACATTTGTTTTCATAGCTCTGCCCAGCATTGCAGAATGAAAAATAATGGCGCAGGTGACTTGGTTATGATGTGATTTCTGGCCCTCACATGACTCTCGGCCTGGGAGGCCAACAAAGGGACCATTAAATAATGAAAAAGAAAGAACTTGCATTTATAAAGCGCCTTTTATGATCACAGGACTTCCCAAAGTGCTTTACAGCCAATTAAGCACTTTTGTAGTCACTGTTGTAATATAAGAAAAGAGGCAGCCAATTTGCGCACAGCAAGGTCCTGCAAACAGCAATATGATAATGAACAGGTGATCTGTTTTAGTGATGTTGTTTGAGGGATTAAATATTGGCCAGAACTCCCCTGCTCTTCTTTGAAATAGTGCCAGGGAATCGTTTGCGTCCACCTGCGAGAGCAGACGGGCCCTCGGTTTAGCGTCTCATCCGAAGACGGAACCTCCGACAGTGCAGCACTCGCTCAGTACTCCACTAGAAGTGTCAGCCGGATACTGTGCTCAAGTCCCTCAGTGGCGCCTCAATCCTGCAGATATGAAATTGTTCAGATTTTTTCCTAACTTTTAGTTTTGGCAGGTTGCGGGGAGCCCTCGCCCTTGGAGTCCCCAGTAGCTGACCTCACCAAAGCACCAGCTCATCCAGTAGAGCATGCAGATCATTGGCCCCAAAGTTTGGGGCCTCTTTCTTTGAGTCCTCTTGCGACATCTCTGTGGGGAAGGGATTGCGCAGACACTGAAAATGACTTTTCAGTGTTTTTCTAAATACTTTAACTGAAATTATCTTTTAAAAATTGATTTAAGGTGATTTCAGAAGATGCAGCTCACTTCCCTCCCAGAGTTATGGCGTCTGTTCTCCGCTTTTTATAGTGCCGTGTGGTTGGTCTGAGGCACAAGCCATTGGCTGGGCCGTGAGCGAGATCCCTGATTCGTCACTGACCTTTCCAGCAAATCTTGGCGTAGTTATAGTGCGAGATGATGGGAGATTGCAAATGCCTGATTAACGACATGCATCACGCACCATGCTGTTCCAGCAAATTCCTGCCTGCGACTTGGCTGTGGAGAGCTCTTTGAAGTGAGGGAATCGAGTAGGCACTTCATAATATTTTGCTGAGTGTGATGGACAATCGTATCTGTTTATTCAGTCTCCTCCAGCAGATTTCTTTTAATTGTGGATGCATTTATCTGCTTTTAATTGTCTTTTTCCCCCTTAATTAGTATTTTGTTTAAGTTTGTCTTTAACTATTTGTGGATGACAGATGTGCTGCCATTGTAATTTTGATGTGTATTTGTAGTTTCCTTTTTTTGGGATGGTTTTCTGTGTAATCCTACGGATGAAATTCCTAATGTTAATTTGATGTTGAAAGTATAAAGCTGCAATTAAATAGTGGATTTTCCTTGGGGCATAAAAGAGATGATGGATTGGGTTTTAAAAGAAACAGACCAGTTTGTTTTTTTAAGTTGCTATGTTGATTTTTAACTTAAAAGATGCAGTGCGGATTTGACCCTCATTTCTCGGAGTTCCCATTCTCAGCCATGTCGCTGAAGGCCACGAGTATGTCATCTGCAGTTCCTTTCTGTTGCAGTTGGTGAACACTGCATAGAGACGAGAGGTGAAGCAAGAAAGGGAAAGTGTAATTAGATTGTAAATACTCTTTGAAGTGAGCGGAAGATGATCAATAATTGGCAGTATTTCAAACTATTAAAATCTGTGAAGGGTACAGCTAGTGCACCCTATTTTATTCTCGGGTAGTATTCTTGGATGCATCCAGGTGAAACTTGGAACATGTAGAGGCTGAATAGAAATAGACCATTTTTCTGCTGATCGTAGCAGTGAATAACTCATCCTTCATCCTGTGGCATACCATTCACTCTTGTTGTAATGTAAGGATCTTATGGATTTTTTTTTAGCTTTGTACAATTTTCCGAAATGTTTTATAATTGATGGCAGGTAGACTGATGGAGTGCTGCCGTACGTGAAGGCTGAGTGGAATGGAGCTACACAGCCTGCAACTCTCTTGTGTTGCATAGATACGATTACCCAGTTTGGGGCGGGGGGGTAGGGGAGGGATTGTGAACTCTCGTTCAGATGGTGATCTGACCAGAGGTGTCTGTGTCTGCACACAAGGCAGGTGGTGAAGGGTCTCGCCTGAATATTGTATCCATATGTGTGTGAGCAGGGAGGAGTCTTTCCTGAGGCGTATATATGTGTGCACAAAAAGGGATGTCTTTCCTGAAGGTGGTGGTTTCTTCTATCTTGGGCATTTAAGGTAGCATGATTTTGGGGAGGGAAAACCCGGAAAAGTATTTTGTATTTATATTGCACTTTTAACGTAGTAAAACGTCTCACGGTGCTTCACAGGAGCGTTATCAAACAAAATTTGACACCGAGCCATGTAAGGAGATAGTAGGGCAGGTGCTTGGTCAAACAGGTAGCTTTTAAGGAGCGTCTTAAAGGAGGAAAGAGAGGTAGAGAGGCGGAGTGGTTTAGGGAGGGAATTCCAGAGCTTAGGGCCTCGGCAACAGAAGGCACGGCCACCAAGGGTGGAGCGATTAAAATCAGGGATACTTGAGGTCAGAATTGGAGGAGCGCAGATATCTCGGAGGGTTCTAGGGCTGGAGCAGATTACAGAGATAGGGAGGGGCGAGGCCATGGAAACATAGAAACATAGAAGATAGGAGCAGGAGTAGGCCATTCGGTCCCTCGAGCCTGTTCCGTCATTTAATGAAACTCCAGTATGATTTGGACAGGTTGGGTGATTGGGCAGAAGCATGGCAGATGCAATATAACGTGGATAAATGCGAGGTTATCCACTTTGGTGTCAAAAACAGGAAGGCAGATTATTATCTGAACGGCAATAGATTGGGAGAAGGGGAAGTGCAACGAGACCTGGGTGTCCTTGTGCACCAGTCGCTGAAGGTAAGCATGCAGGTGCAGCAGGTGGTTAAGAAGGCAAATGGTATGTTGGCCTTTGTAGCGAGAGGGTTTGAGTGCAGGAACAAGGATGCCTTGCTGCAGCTGTACAGGGCCTTCGTGAGACCGCATCTTGAGTATTGTGTGCAGTTTTAGTCGCCTTATCTGAGGAAGGATGTTCTTGCCATGGAGGGAGTGCAGCGAAGATTCACCAGACTGATACCTGGGATGGCAGGAATAACGTATGAGGAGAGAATGGGTCGATTGGGCTTATACTCGCTGGAGTTTAGAAGAATGAGAGGGGATCTCATTGAAACTTATAAAATTCTAACAGGACTAGACAGACTAGATGCAGGAAGGATGTTCCCGATGGTCGGGGAGTCCAGAACCAGGGGTCACAGTCTAAGGATAAGGGGTAAGCCATTTAGGACAGAGATGAGGAGGAATTTCTTCACCCAGAGAGTGGTGAACCTGTGGAATTCTCTACCACAGAAGACAGCAGAGGCCAATTCATTAAATATATTCAAGAAGGAGTTGGATATATTTCTTAAGGCTAAGGGGATCAAGGGATATGGGGAGAAGGCAGGAACAGGGTACTGAATTTGGATGATCAGCCATGATCTCATTGAATGGCGGAGCAGGCTCAAGGGGCCGAATGGCCTACTCCTGCTCCTATCTTCTATGTTTCTATGAAGCGCCTTGGTGCGTTTTACTACGCTAAAGGCACTCTATAAATGCAATCTGTTGTGTTACCGATGCAATCTGCGTGCGCGTGACTGACAGTGGGGAGCGTTCAGTGTTTTCCAGCTACATGTAGTGCATTCCTCAATGTGAGAGTGTTTACCTTTCGGGAGAGTCTGGCCTGTATGAAAGAGGAAAGCTATGGGGGTTTTTTTTTGCTCTTTTCTTTCTTCAAAAAGAACAGCTACACTCGCTGCCAGAGTTTCATTGCAATCAGGCTGTTTGCAACACAGATATTCGAGAGTGGCAACAATGTACAGGTTCCTGGAACTCCTAATTACCAGCACTAATCTACATGTATTACTGTAAATGCAAATTGTTTTAATTCGATTAGCGAGCCAAATAAAGATGCACGTAGTGTGCCTTATTTATTGTCAGTGCCTTGCCCTTTCCGTGGAGTTCAATATAGGAAATCTATGGATACTACAGATTTACTGTAACCATTTTTAAAGAAGTCAGATGCAACAGTACAAATGCTGCAGTGTTTGACCAATATTTCCTCTCCTAATAAAATGTTTGGGGCTCAAATTGAATTTGATGAGGACTGTCAAGAGAAAATGTATGGCAAAGGTTTTTTTTTAAGTATTGATAGGTTTTTTTTGTACTCAATAGATTAGTGCGCCAATCACAGCAAGACCCATGCTTGCAACATTTAGTATTTGTAACCTGCCTTTCATAGAAAATAGGAGCAGGAGTAGGCCAGTAGGCTCTTCGAGCCTGCTCCACCATTCAATATGATCATGGCTGATCCTCTATCTCAATACCATATTCCCGCTCTCTCCCCATACCTCTTGATGCCTTTTGCGTCTAGAAATCTATCTATCTCCTTCTTAAATATATTCAGTGACTTGGCCTCCACAGCCTTCTGTGGTAGAGAATGTCACAGGTTCACCACCCTCTGAGTGAATAAATTTCTCATCATCTCAGTCCTGAATGTCCTACCCCATATCCTGAGACTGTGACCCCAGTAGATCTTTGCTGCTGTTTCTTTCTGTCGTACCACCTGTAGGATGTTGGCCTCATATTTGAACCCATTTTATTTCACAAGTAAGATGTAGTTGTAGCTAACATTGTGTTCTGTTTTTCTTTTAAGGTTTTTCTAAGTTTCCAATCATGGGTGACATGAAGACCCCAGATTTTGATGACCTCCTAGCTGCTTTTGACATTCCTGATCCAGACCTCGATGCCAAGGAGGCTATCCAGTCGAGCAGCGAGGAGTCAGAAGGTCACCTGAAGCAAGCAGGGATGGATATAGATGAGTTGTCTATACACCACGCCATACCTGACGTCCCAGTGGTGAGTGTTATCGTTAAGAACACCAGTCGCCAAGAATCCTTCGAGTCCATCACGGAGAAGGATGGCCATCAACTTGGACAGAATCTGCTTCAAAATGGCTTTCGAAATTCTGATATTACCTCTGACACCCATAGTCTTGGAAATAGCTACAACAAAATGGTCACTGCTTTCATCAATGGAGATAGTTCCAGAAACTACTCTGATAAATTTGACACACCAAGGTCAGAAACCCTACCAACATTTAGTCAGTTTAGTCCTATTTCTAGCCCAGAGCCAGAAGAAAGCATGCAGGATTCTGGTATTGTAGATAACATTAAACGGGTCGAGAGATCTTACCTTGGTTCTGTAGGCCTGTATATTTCTACAGAGAGTTCTCTGATGCACAATACAAGAGAACAGCCTGAACAAGCTGTGACGGAGCTGAGCATGTTTGATGAATACTCTAAAAAACGAGAGAAAGCAAACGAGATTATAAACTGTAAAGTGAAGGAGGCCATCTTGGGACAGAGGACAAACTCGGCAAACGCATCTGAAGAAACAGAGCAAGAGAACAAAGACTTTAACAAAAGCAACAGTTTGTTTGACAGTTTGCAGTTGTCAAGTGACCTGCATAATAATAGCTTCGAAGAGTCAAAGAACAGCAGTGTTCCAGAGATGAGCTTGTGCCCTTCTGTGCCACCTCGCCAGCAACTAAAGTCAGCTCATTCAAAGCTGTCTTCTTGCTTAGCAGCATTGGTAGCTCTTAATGCCAAAAAAACATCAGAGTTCCCAAACGAAGAACAGAAAGAAAACTCTAAAGAACCCTTGCTGGCTTTGAAGGACGGGGTCAAGGGCAGCCCCAAAATGGCTAAGTCACCAAAGAGCCCAAGAAGTCCTATGGAGGGAGTAAAGAAACTGATGAACAAACAGCCTGATAGCCCAAGGAGTGTGTCCAGTGACTACAGTGGCAAAGGATCCCCATACATTGCAACAGGTTCACCGCCAGCCATCCCAAAAGTAAGGATCAAAACCATTAAAACATCTTCAGGTGAAATTACCAGGACTGTGACCAGGATAATGCCCGACTCCGAACAGAGCGAGTCGAGGAGTTCACCTGAACAGTCGGTGACTGACGTGGCTTTTACTGAGGAATTGAGCTCAAGATCTAGCCCTGTGACCTGTGCACCATCGCAGACCCACACTTCAACCGCAGTGGAAAATGGAAAGAAGCAAATGTCCACCAGAAACATGGCTAATGCAGTCAATCCTCTGTCTAGTATACCTGTCAAAGGGACTGCTTCCCAGGCGTTTGATGAAAATGTAGACGGCAACAGCAACTTGAAAGCCACGGCTGTAACAAATGCGCCACCGGAGAATGCTAGCAATGCCATCATGAATGTTGCTGGCGTGGTCCAACTGCAGAAGCAGGCGGCGGTAAAGCAGCCACCCGCTGCCTCCAGCACAAGTCTCCTGCCAAAAGCTGCTCACTTGGCAAGCCTTAACTTGGTTCCGCATAGCGTCGCTGCCACTGCTACAGCGAGGTCCAGTACTTTGCGGCCGAGCCAACAAATGATCGCCACCCAGGTGGTCACAGTGCCACTGGTGCAGCAAGTCAGAAAAACGGTTCCGCAAAACAGTGAATCTCCTACTTCAATTCAGAACGTTGTTGTCGAGGCTTTTAACAAACTGTTAAACAGTACCAATCCTGTGCCAATCTATGCTCCAAACCTTAAACCGCCCGCAGACAGTAATGTATCCATGCCAGCTCGTGGCTATCGCTGTTTGGAATGTGGAGATGCATTTGCTCTGGAAAAGAGTTTATCACAGCATTATGAGAGGCGGAGTGTCCACATTGAGGTGATGTGTAGCCATTGTTCCAAACTGATGGTCTTCTTCAACAAGTGCAGTTTGCTTTTACACGCACGGGAACACAAGGGCAAAGGCGCTGTTATGCAGTGCTCTCAGTTACAGATGAAGCCCATCCCTTCGGACCAAATGTTTTCAACCACCCCAGTGACCTCTACTGTGACCTTGGGTCCTCCAGCCCAGGCTGTGACTTCTGCTGCCCAAGCGGTTAGGGGTCTGACAGTAATTGGAATGGGTAGCCCAGCTTTCAGCCACCCTGCCATGCCCCTGCACTGTGATCCCCTTAGATTAATACGTCACGGGTTAAAATGCCTCGAATGCTATCAACAGTTCCAGGATTACGCTAGCCTTGCAGGACACTACCAGCTGGTAACAGATGATGCTGAGGCAACGGTGAGTAAATTCAAACTATATAGAGAATCGTCTTGTCTCAATCAAGGGGGAAGGTAATGCACGCAACATCATTTCTTGAAGTTTATCAATACAGGTAGACTATCCTTTATCCGCACTTCTGAAAACCGAAAACCTCTGAAAACTGAAAGTTTTTTTGTGGAGCGTAAGTCGTGCGCACGACATAACCCGAGTGGCGCCAAACATGACCCGACGCGGCCGATGCTTTTCTGACCTGATTTGCGGGCCAGCTTAGCGTAGGAGTCAGCCGATATCCGGCTTTCCCACAACTGGCGGCGGCAGTCGAGCCCCAGACCCCCGCTAAGTCAAGGAATTCAGACACGGAGCAGGGGGAGCTGTAAACAGACTGGGAGCGGCAGCACAGAGAAGCAGGAAGGGGAATGAGACACGGAACAGCCGCAAGAGGTAGCCTGAACTTTTAAAATTTATATTAAATACAAATACTAATTACCAAATTAATGTTCAGAGTTTCCCAGTCTGAAATAGTACCTTCTGAAATCCGAAAATTTCCAAAAACCGAAACACAGCTGGTCCCAAGGTTTTCGGATAAGGGATAGTCAACCTGTATACTGTACATGGGATGTTATTTCTACTTTTTGTGCTCATCAATATGAGGTAGATTAGTGCCGGAGAATAGAACTCGTTGCCATTTAAGACATGCACAGTCAGCATCAAGCATTATAGCACAGCTAGTTGCAGAGTTCTTTCTAAGCTGCCCCAACACCATACCACAGCTCCAACCTCAGAAGACCCCCCCCACCCCCCCCCCCCCCCCCCCTGCCTTACTACATCAATGTGACATTTTTTTCCATTTCTCGTTCCAGGCATCTTGTGGTATCCGAGTGAGATTGCCAATTAGTGCTCAGTTAGGTGCACATTTGTGTTGTCAGTCCATGGCCACTAGAAACTGGATTGAGACTGCCAAACTCATTTCATATAAGATCCTTATAGCCCGTTGACAGAGGAGATTTTCACCCCATCAGTATAGGCTGGATTATAATAACCTATATATCCCAGATGTGAAATGCCAGTGTCTAAATCCATTATGCTACCCCATTCCAAGAGTAATGTATAGGTGTTATCTGCCACTTTTGGAATGCTGATTTCAGAAAGCTCCTCAAATCAGCACCAGCTCTTTACTTTCTCTCTCCATGGCCACCCTGTGCCATGCAGTATCTCTGGTCAAATGGGCTGGCAGACAATCTACTGCAATGCCTTTACAAATACTACTGAGCCACAAGAAGGTGCACAACAATGGTATGAGGTGGAAGAAAAGTCCTAGCCTCAAACGTGCCTTTCCTCCAGATGGCTTGGCTGAGATCAGTTGCTCACAATGAATAAATTAGAGTCAAACTTTAAACCTGTGTTGTGGACACCCATTCTTGCTTTCCAACATAAATACTTCCTTAGACCTCAAACATAATGGCCCAGAAATTCGGGTCGGGGGCTTCCCGCGGGTGCAAGCCTCCGACCTGCACTTACCTAGCGCGCCGGCCGTTGAGCTGTGGGCCCGCGTGGGATTCCGATCCTGGGCCTCCTCCAACTGCCGGCGCGCAGTGCTTGCGTATCCCAGGGGCGCAGTTAGTTCGAAGCGTCCCCTGGGATCACGTGGGCCATGGAGAGCCAATGGTAACAGGGAATGCCCATTCATAAAATTGACAGGAAGAGCTGTCAAAACCATAAATACTATAAGCCCCAAAACATCACTAAAACTTCAAATAATTTTTTTTTTTATCACATTTTTAAAATGACTATATATAAATTACATAAAATAACTATTTTAAACAATAATTTAAATTTAAAAAAAAATTAATTACATTTTCTAACGGGGCTAAAAATAAACTTACCTTTCTTTAAAGTATTTAGAAATAATAAACCTGTGGAAAAAATGTTTTAATTTTAATTAATTCACCATTTACCTTGTTAAAAGTAGGCCTTGCGCCTGGTTTTTAAAAGTGTAACTCCTGGAGACTTACCCTCCCGGAGAACCCTGGGAAAAAAACGGAAGTTCCAGGCGTACGCGCTGCCTCTCCGGCGCACGCGTTCCACCTCTCAACCCCTTCTTTCAAGGGAACGGAAGTTCCGGTTTCCCGCGCTCGCGCAGTGCATGCACGAAACCGGCACTTTCGTTGGGCCTACGCGTGAGTACCCCGTGCGTACTCACCCGCGGAGACCCGAATTTCTGGGCCAATGAGAACAAAGTCTAGATTGGTTTGGTACTGAAAAAGCCAGGCGCATAGCATGCAGGTAAAAATGTCATCATATATTGTAGATGGGTGTTTTTTTTTACTCCCACATTGTATAAAGCCCCAGGATTTAGGTCATTGCGCCTGTTAATTCTTCATCTAAAAGTTTGCATTCTCAGCTGCTCGTGCCATATTCCCACTCTTGCATTGAGAGATTTTCCACATGCCGCCATCTAAGGTTTTTGGGGGTTTGAGGACTAGTAAAGCCAATTTCAGTTAGAATGAAACTGGTGGAATGGCACATGTCCCGTGGCTTTTACAGTATGGAAACCAGGCATTGTTTATCTATAGCGACACAACATTTTTGTGTGTGTGACGAGCGAGTGATATCCTCAGAACCAAGAATAGTAGACTTTACTTCTACAATATATGGAGGGTGTATATCATTTCAAAAATGCTGTACTGGTTCTATCTTTACATGAAGCTATACCTCCCAAGGACAGCTATAGGTTTCCAGAATTCAATGGGATGGATTTAAAACAAATAAATTATGCATAGACCAAAAGGGCAAGTTCAATTCTTGGTCTGTGCTGAGCCCAGTTGGGAGCGTTGCAATTGGTCTCAATATATCCAGGCTCGAAAGGGGAAAATAAGGCAAGGTTCCTGCTGCCTATTGCCATCCAGTGACCCTGCTGAACGTCAGGTGATAGTGCTGATCTTTAATGCCCCTCAGCTCACACATGAAGGATAGTCTTGGATGGTGGTGGACGGCAGTAGAAACATAAGCCAGCATGAGCCACCTGTCCTTCAGAGATGGGGGGAAGTTGGTGCTGGGAATGAAGTAGCCAGATGTGGGGTAGATGTGATGTACTTCTGCATTAGTAGAGTTAAAGAGGCACTCCCAATATTGAAGAATACCCCAGATACAAGGGTCGGCTCAGTGGCACCTGTCCATGTACGGGCGGTCCTATGCAAACTAAATTAAGATTGGAGAACCGCAGTCTGCGGTGCGCTTCCTATCACGTGCCCTCATTGGACCCTGGGGGCCACATGATGGTCCCCAGTTCCCAGCATCTAAATGTCAGCCTAAGGCAACTTGGACTTTCCCCCTCAGGAGGAAAATGTGCAGTCACTCCCGGACTACTGTTGTATACAGATCCCAGGAGCAGCAAGACAAATATCATCCGGAGAAAATCTCAATATTGTAGGGAGCTCATCACCTGCCTCTTCCTCCCCTTGTGGCAGGCTACAGATGTCTGCTGCTGTTTCTTGCCTCTCCCGGTTTGACATAGCTTGCAGCTGGGACCAGGGTGCCAGCCTTACCTATGCAAGTAATCCTGGGGCCAGAGATACAGCCGGGGTCAGGGGGCTATCGCCAGGGAGGGTGGAAGCCCCAACCCACCAGACATACCCCCTAACTGGGCCAGGATGTCATATCTGCCCCCCTCACTGCATCAGCTCTCCTGCAAATGTAACCAGCCTCATTTTTTTTAAAGGTGCTATTCTGACCCAGGCAGTGTGAGGAATTGGCTTCCCCTGTCCCTGACCACTGGGGTCCAGAAAGATGGTGGGCTATTTAGACCCAATATCCTTAATGAAAGCTCATGGGTTATTTTCTGTTGCTGATGGTGTTCTGTGTGACACTTAACACTTGCAGATCAGAATTGGGCATCATCACAGCCAAGTCTGAGCTGTTCAGGCACCGACTGTAAATCCAAGAAGTATAAATCTTGGCCTCTGTAAAGAACCTCTGTGATTGTTGCAGCTTGCAGGTTAGGTTATCTGGAACATTTGGTTTTAGCAGTATTAAATAATTGATTTAAATACATGCTGTAACCAATTAGTGTTCTGTTTTTAAAAAAAACACAGCTTAATGGAAGCAACTAGACCGATGTTAGCACAGCTCCCTCAAGCTTTTTGGCTCACTGACCCCACCAAGCTAGCTCCCTTGGCATCTCGGGCTTTGTCACCTCCTCCCAGCCAGCTCCAACTGGTTTTTTGCCCGCATTACAGCAGTGACTACACTTCAGAAGTACTTCATTGGCTATAAAGCACTCTGATGTCCTGAGGTTGTGAAAGGAGCTATATAAATGCAAGTCTATTTTTTTGGAGTCATTAACAGCTCTGTCAGATGGCCCCTCTCATCCAGTTCCTCTGGGCTTTTGTATGTAATAACTCCACCATTAGGCTATGCAGTGTGGTGGGTATCTAGTATTTAATGTTTACTCAATAGGTATGGGGCTGTTTGTCAAGTGATGAGTAGCGGGTTTTGCACGCAAATCACAGTACTGTGTCTGAGTGTAATAACACTCTGGCTGTGACATCTGGATACAATGTTTTCTACCAAAACTGTTCAGGAATTCTGACCTCCCACACACTTTTTTGCTGCTCTGTTCTGCCTCCATACCCCAAACAGTACCACCCAGCAATTAATGCTGACTAAAGGAGAGAATGCTTGCAGGATGTTTCCCCTGGCTGGGGAGTCTAGAACCAGGGGTCACAGTCTTAGAATAAGGGGTCGGCCATTTTGGACTGAGATGAGGAGAAATTTCTTCACTGAGAGGGTGGTGAATCTTTGGAATTCCCTACCCCCAGAGGGCTGTGGATGCTCAGTCGTTGAGTATATTCAAGACAGAGATCGCTAGATTTTTGACTATTAAGAGAATCAAGGGATATGGGGATAGTGCAGGAAAGTGGAGATGAGGTAGAAGATCAGCCATGATCTTATTGAATGGCGGCGCAGGCTCGAGCGGCCGAATGGCCGACTCCTGCTTCTATTTCTTATGTTCTTATGTAGCACCTTTCACATCCTCAGGATGTCCCAAAGTACTTGACAGCCAATGAAGTACTTTTGAAGTGTAGTCACTATTATAATGTAGGAAACGTGGCAGCCAATTTATGCACAGCAAGGTGCCAGAAACATCAGTGAGACAAAGAACCAGATAATCTGTTTTGGGGGTGTTGGTTGAAGGATAAATGTTGGCCAAGACACCGGGTGAACTCCCCTGCTCTTCTTCGAATAGTGGAATCTTTTATGTCCACCTGGGAAAGCAGATGGAGCCTCAGTTTAACACCTCCTCTGAAAAAGGGTACCTCCAACAGTGCTGTACTCACTCAGTACTGCACCGGTTAGACAGATTACAACTGGCTCAATCAGATTAGAAATGTAGGACTTTTTTTGAAATATGCATGGGCGTTTGTGTGTGTTTATTGGGAATGGAACGTTTTCCCACTTTCTGAGTACAACACTTCAAGGTCAGGTATAGAATGAAATGGACACGATATATCTGCCTCTTTACTTTCACAATAATGAGTCTTAATCCCTGCCTCAACAGCCATCACTGCACTTGAGTGTTGCTTCCATTTTGAAGCATCTAGGTCCGGCTGTCAGTTGCAGCCAGATTATGAGCAGTTCTATCTATCTCCCTGGGCACACTACCAGTTTGGAAATGCCATCTGTAAGGGACCTACCTGAAATGCATGTGTTCGATTCATACCCAGCGATGAAAGAACAGGCCCCTGCCTCACCTAGTCTTGAATTCCAATCCTTTATTTTCCCATCATCCTGTACAGGTTCTACGCCATGTTATTCTGTACTCTGGACATAGATACATAGAAGATAGGAGCCAGGAGTAGGCCATTCGGCCCCTCGAGCCTGCTCCGCCATTTAATGAGATCATGGCTGATCATCAAAATTCAGTACCCTGTCCCTGCTTTCTCCCCATATCCCTTGATCCCTTTAGCCTTAAGAAATATATCTAACTCCTTCTTGAATATATTTAATGAATTGGCCTCAACTGCCTTGTGTGGTAGAGAATTCCACAGGTTCACCACTCTCTGGGTGAAGAAATTCCTCCTCATCTCTGTCCTAAATGGCTTACCCCTTATCCTTAGACTGTGACCCCTGGTTCTGGACTCCCCCGCCATCGGGAACATCCTTCCTGCATCCTGGACTAACTTGGGCCTTCTCTAATTTGCTTTTGTTCAAGCAGTCCTTTCCCACCGACTCACTTAGTGTATTGGGGTGTCTGCTACTATCTGCTGTGCCTCAGAAAGGGAGATTCTGTAACCATTTAAACTGTTCCACGCAAAACAGAAACCAGTTTTCTTTCAGACACTTGCATTATCTTGGGATATTTTTCTGCAGAGTAGGATTAATTGGATACTGTAAAACTAGTTACTATCTGAGGCCTGGATTAATGATCTGGCGACATCAGTTCAAATCCCACCATGGCAGCTGGGGAATTTAAATTCAATTAAATTAATCTGGAATTTTAAAAAAAAGCTAGTATCAGTAATGTTGACCATGAAATTACTGGATTGTTGTAAAAAAAAACATCTGGTTCACTAATGTCCTTTAGGGAAGGAAATCTGCCGTCCTTACCCGGTCTGGCCTATATGTGACTCCAGACCCACAGCAATGTGGTTGACTCTTAACTGCCCTCTGAAATGGCCCAGCAAGCCACTTAGTTGTTCAAGGGCGATTACGGATGGGCAATAAATGCTGGCCTTGCCAGCGACGCCCACATCCCGTGAACGAATAAAAAAAAATTCACTTTCAAATATCCAATTTTATTTTTTGCATTTTGTAGTTTGACAGTTCCGATTTAATCATATTTTCTTTAGTGCGGGGCGCAGTGAAGCTGCAAACCTCCAAAGAAAGACTTCAGGAAAAAATACCTCCAGTTCCACTTTATTGCCAAATAGCCATATTGTTAAGTGTGTGCATTCGATTTGCTTATTAGAACCATGAGCTGGCCACGTGGCCATGACGTAGAGCATTGAGCAGCAAAGGAGGCAACAGTGACCTGTGGTTACACCTCTTGACAGCTGGAAACTAAAACCGACTGCATCTCCGTAACTAAACGCAATCGGAGGCAGTTGTTGCACTCCAGCTTAAGATTATTATGGGAAATATTGAATAAAAACTCATCAATGTTAATTTGTTGACCAATAAGAAGAGACTGTTTTGATTCATTTTGTTAAGCGTTTTGCCTTCTGCCAGTTGAAATTTTTGGGATTGTTTCTAAAGTGTCATCTTTCTATTAACAAGAGTGCGGAACTTACCTTTAGAATATGACCTCTTTGGCCCTTATTGTTTTACCTTGACCAAGATTTAAAAATTCATTCTGCAATGCAAAGATCTTGTACGTATGCTTAGAATTTGCTTATTAATGCCCATTCTTGTTACTTGCTCTGCCATGTCTGTACAAATCTCGTACAAGGATGAAAATAAATAGAGAAACGTCTTATATGCAGGGGGAAAAAAAATCCCACGAGCACATAAGCGTACTTGGTAGGGCCTGAAGGGTGAGTGCTGGGATATTCCAGTCATATATTTTAATCTTACGACCCATAAGAACCTTTGTTGCCTGTGAGCTGAGCATGTCCATTGGTAGATTAATTTCTAAATCAGCACTGCTATTTCCTAAACATGTGTACTGGAGACAAATCAACGAGCTACAATTCAGTTTCCAAACCCCCCCCCCCCCATATGACTAGATGCAGGGAGGATGTTCCCGATGGTGGGGGAATCCAGAACCAGGGGTCACAGTCTAAAGATAAGGGGTAAGCCATTTAGGACAGAGATGAGGATGAATTTCTTTACCCAGAGAGTGGTGAACCTGTGGAATTCTCTACCACAGAAGGCAGTAGAGGCCAATTCATTAAATATATTCAAGAAGGAGTTGGATATATTTCTTAAGGCTAAAGGGATCAAGGAGTATGGGGAGAAAGCAGGGACTGGGTACTAAACTTGGATGATCAGCCATGATCGCATTGAATGGCGGAGCAGGCTCGAGGGGCCGAATGGCCTACTCCTGCTCCTATCTTCTATGTTTCTATGCAGTTTGTTTGGGACCGAATAAGGCGGCCTGTGAAAGTGATATGTATTTTTGGAATATTTTACAATTGCATTTCTTGCTTCTCTTTTTCTTTCTAAGACTTGTCGGCTCTGCCAGATGATGATGCCCAATAAATGCAGTTACGCTGCTCATCTCCGTATTCATGCACACAAGTCCCCTTACTGCTGTCCGGAGTGTGGTGCAGTGTGTCGTTCAGCTTATTTCCAAACTCACGTCAAGGAGAACTGCCTACACTATGCACAAACAGTAGTGTATAGGTCAGTATGCAAAGGGTATTCTCGCTCTGAATAATAGTTTTCTGAAAATAACTGGTTTGAATTCCCACTCCAACACAGTTAATACTTTGACATATGGAAGGGAAAGAAAGCACGGTTTGCTATTCCACACCTTCACTCTCTTCCTGCAGAAAGGTTAAAAGTTGATGATAATCCTGTCCCTACCAATTTCTAATACACTCCAGTGTGCCGATCATTGCTGGTGGAACTGAATATGCAGAGGTAGGGGCAGAGTAAAACAGGAGAATTGTAATTTTGGATAGTTTGGGTTTCTGGGATCTCATCTCCATCAATCAAAGAAAACCAAGTTGCCAGCATTGGCGGATGTATCAACACAATGGGAGACAGCATCATTCAACACGTTATTTCTGCACTGTGCAGTGGTTGTTGTCCACGAGAAGTGCAGAGTTTGAAGTAAGGTACCCGTCTCTTCTCTACTGGGAAGGAGAATTGGTAAGCAAGTTACACTGGGCAACAATTCACACTGCACCACTCCAGTACATTCTCTAATAGCTGGTAACAAACTGAGAGAGGCCTGAAAGTAGATTGCCTTTCCAGCCTCTTGACTTTTTTCTCGCCAGAGTGCAGTAAGCGAGATAACAACAGAAAACGCTGGAAAAACTCAGCAGGCCAGGGCAACATCCGCGGAGAGAGAAACAGAGTCAACGTCTCAGGTCGAAACCCTTCGTCAGGACTGAGAGAAAAAGGCAGGAAATGAAACAAAAGGCAGTTTGGGGGCTGGGAAATGGGGGAGGGGATGAAAGAAGAGACGTTAAGAGATATTCAAGGTGAGACGAGATGGTAATAGGACAGGTAAAGAAACAAACAATGGCTCTAGATGAAGTGTGAAATGCGCTGGCAGAGTGAGAGACAGCTGTCATGTGGGAGAGAGAAAAAAGGGAAAGTCACAAACCAAAAGTGTGGATAAAAAATATAAATGGGGCCGAGGTTATGATCTGAAGTTGTTGAACTCGATATTGAGTCCAGAAGGCTGTAAAGTGCCTAATCGGAAGATGAGGTGCTGTTCCTCGAGTTTACGCTGAGCTTCCGTGGAACAATGCAAGAGGCCGCAGACGGTGAGGGTCTCTCTCTTTGGGGTTGAGATGGGTTCAATATGATGTGCTTGGTGCTCGAAGAGTGGAACCAAGCAGACTCAGGAATCCAATACCTGAACTTATCGGCCTGCAGTACTGAATTGACCCTCCACCCTGGCTCATTATGGGACATGGAGGGGTAGACATGCCAATGAAAACTGAACTCCAGATAATCCTGCAGCCCTAACAGGTAGGAGGGTCCTGGCTGCGCAAACATTAATCGGTATGGATTTAGCAGGTTAAGCTCCAGTAGTGCCCCTGCATACTGTTGGAGGTTCCTACGCTTTGGCTGTACCAACGTGCATCTAAGCTCTCTAGGCTTAGACAAGTGAGGTACCTCCCTCTTGGAGAGGTAGTGTGCTCAACATATCATGACAACAGAAGCTCTACCACCTCAGTATTTCTCAGTAGCTCAAGTTTGGAGGCTCTTAAGCAAAGTGATGGATATCTGCATGTGTCAATACCAAAGAAAAAGTCCTTGACTTATTAAGGAGAGAGGAAAATAATTGTTTAATTGAGACAAAAAAATGCCTTGATGAAATCCTTACAGAACAACTTTAAGATCTAAACAAAGTGTGGTGAGGGGCTGATTATTCTGTAGACTCTGGAGAATGAGCCAGGAATGTAGCATACGAGACTCCCAAAACAAGTGCTCTACTTGGAGCCCCGACACGGCAAGAGAGCCCCAGGTGGGCAGAGGAAATGCTTCAAGGACACCCTCAAAGCCTTCTTGGAAAAAGTGTAACATCCCCACTGACACCGGGGAATCCCTGGCCCAAGACCGCACAAAGTGGAGGAGAAGTGTCCGGGAAGGCGCCGAACACCTCGAGTCTCTTCGCCGGGAGCAAGCGGAAGCCAAGCGCAAACAGCGGAAGGAGCGCACGTCAACCCAAGCACCCCACCCACCGTCTGCCCCACCTGTGACAGGGACTGTAGGTCCCGCATTGGACTCATCAGTCACCTGCAAACTCATTTTTAATGTGGAAGCAAGTCATCCTCGGTTCCGAGGGACTGCCTAAGAGGAAGCCTAAGAAGAAGATCAGTGTTAACTGTATTAAATGGTGGTACAGTATTGGTATCCTGAGTTTCAATGTTGGGCAGGCTCAAAAGTGAAACCTGTTTAATGTTTTAGGATCATCAGGCTCTGTGTATCATTTGTTCTCCTAAAATAACCAGTGAAGTATTGTTTAATGTTATTTCTTGGATGTGGATTCCAGAGACGAAAACAGTTGGATATAGGAATTCTGCGGTTGGAATCCTCATGTGCTTGATTATGAATTTCCAGCTGCTTCCTCACAGGGTGGAAGGCTAAACTGGAAGGCACGTTACAGCCAGCTGCTTTTGTGTCTCCAAGTGGCCCATTATAGAAGACCCTTGATTGAAGAGGCCTGAGAGAAGGTCCTTATACTTGCAGTGGAGCCATGTTCGGACATTCTCTGTACTTTGCCATTGCCAGAAAGGCCTGGCAGCAAGGGAGGCCCTACTCCAGAGCCTCCTTGTTCTTTAAAAAAAGAAGACATAAAAACAAAATCATGGCATGTTTATTATTTTAGTCTATATAAAAATGGGGCAAAAAAAAACTGCTCTCTAGATTTTCCTTCCTCTAAGTTGCATCTGGTTTCTATGTACTTACTGTTTTATTCAGAGATAATTACATGCTTGTGCAATATTGGTTAAACCTGCCCCTACTAAAAGAAGGACAGCAATTCAAAAGAAAACCTAGCTAATGCCATCTGTTCAAACTGAAATGCGGGTTCTTAATTGTGAAGTGGTCAAAGTATTTGCAGAACTCCTTGCCATGCCTCTTATATTTTACTCTTTCCCCTTCACGCAGGTGTATGCACTGTGGGGTCATCTTTAATGATCTGAACATGCTCAAGGCTCATATCCAAGGCGCCCACTGTGAATTTTTCCATAAGTGCACGATTTGTCCGATGGCATTCAAGTCAGCCCAGAGCGCCAGCTCTCATTACAGCTCTCAGCATCCGTTAGTGAAACATCGGCCACCCGAGTAAGTTCAACACCCTCACATCAACGTGTCTGAATGAATAATAGGCACAGCTAGATAAACTCCTGAAATCTTTTGTCAGCTTGAGCAGGCCTTTGGTGAGACCACACCTGGAGTACTGTGTGCAGTTTTGGTCTCCTTGCCTAAGAAAGGATATACTTGCCATAGAGGGAGTGCAGCGAAGGTTCACCAGACTGATTCCTGGGATGGCAGGACTGTTGTATGAGGAGAGATTGGGTCGACTAGGCCTGTATTCACTCGAGTTTAAAAGAATGAGAGGGGATCTCATTGAAACGTATAAAATTCTGACCGGGCTAGAGAGACTGGATGCAGGGAGGATGTTTCCCCTGGTCTAGAACGAGGGGTCACAGTCTCCGGATACGGGGTAGGACATTTAGAACTGAGATGAAGAGAAATTTCTTCACCCAGAGGGTGGGGAACCTGTGGAATTCTCTACCACAGAAGGCTGTGGAGGCCAAGTCACTGAATATATTTAAGAAGGAGATGGATAGATTTCTAGACACAAAAGGCATCAAGGGGTATGGGGAGAGAGCGGGAATATGGTATTGAGATAGAGGATCAGCCATGATCATATTGAATGGCGGAGCAGGCTCGTAGGGCTGAATGGCCGACTCCTCCTATTTTTCTATGTTTCTATCTCACTATTCATCTACTCACACTTGTATTCCAATAACTTTTCAATGTGTTTTTGCCAGTCCTGTTAAATGCCATGTTTGAACAGTAGTGCAAAATCAACTTCCTGTACTGCAAGAATAGAGAAATTTGCTAGTGAATTCACAGTGGATTACTAGGCATATTCATGCTGATGCAGGTCCATCAGCCCAGTTATCTGATGTGCCAACATGGCTTAAGGCTGTAGGGGGCTCGGTGGCATAGTGGTTAGCACTGTTGCCTCACAGCGCCAGGGACCCGAGTTCGAATCCGGCCTCGGGCGACTGTCTGTGTGGAGTTTGCACATTCTCCCCGTGTTTGCGTGGGTTTCCTCCGGGTGCTCCGGTTTCCTCCCACAGTCCAAAGATGTGCGAGTTAGGTTGATTGGCTATGATAAATTGACCCTTAGTGTTAGGGGGATTAAATACGTGGGGTTACGGGGATAGGGTGGGATATGTGTTGGTGTAGGGGTTGCGGGGATCGGGTGGGATATGTGTCGGTGCAGGCTCGATGGGCCGAAATGGCCTCTATCTGCACTGTGGGGTTTCTGTGATTCTGTGATATGCAAGGAGCTAACTGAGCGTTGGAAAATCTTCTGCTAGCCAGAAAAATGAAACTAACCAAATTCCTGGCTGCCGAATGATTCTCTGTAAGTTCCAGTCTTCTGGGTAACAAATACCAGGTAATTTGTGTGAAAAATAATAATGTTTCCACATCCAAATGCAACACACTGCAGGTATCTTAGTAACCACAGCGTCAGTTATCATCTTGGCTTCGGAGATTATCTCTCGCTGTTTCTTTAGCTGAATGTTATTTTTCTCACCTCCTCCCTCGTCTACAAATTCTGTTTCTTTTGACTCGGTGCCATTTTGTTTTAAAGCACATGCGTTACTGTTATTTGTGTTGCCACATTTACATACCAAGCTCATTCGTGCTTACAATACACTACTCTCCAATGCAAGTATTTTCCGCAAAAGTAGAAAATACTGCTGGGAATGCACAGCAAGTTGGTTAACATATGTAAAGAGAAAGCACAAGTTAATATTTTGGGTATAAACCTTTATTGGAACATTAAGCTGTTTTATTCTCTTTATAAATGCGAACATATTTGTGCATTTCTCGCATTTTCTGCTTTGACTTCACATTTTCAAGCTGCATTTTAATTCTTCCAACTTATTTGCCACACCCTGTAAAGAAAGAGGCTGTGCCATCAAAATCTCCACAAAATCACAGTGGCTGTTGCCGAAAGTGAGCTGCTTCCCCTGTAGCTGTTTTATTCCTAGAAACATAGAAGATAGGAGCAGGAGTAGGCCATTCGGCCCCTCGAGCCTGCTCCGCCATTTAATGAGATCATGGCTGATCATCCAAACTCAGTACCCTGTCCCTGCCTTCTCCCCATATCCCTTGATCCCCTTAGCCTTAAGAAATATATCCAACTCCTTCTTGAATATATTTAATGAATTGGCCTCAACTGCCTTCTGTGGTAGAGAATTCCACAGGTTCACCACTCTCTGGGTGAAGAAATTCCTCCTCATCTCAGTCCTAAATAGCTTACCCCTTATCCTTAGACTGTGACCCCTGGTTCTGGACTCCCCAACCATCGGGAACATCCTTCCTGCATCTAGTCTGTCTAGTCCTGTTAGAATTTTCTAAGCTTCAATGAGATCCCCTCTGATTCTTCTAAACTCCAGCGAATATAAGCCTAATCGACCCAATCTCTCTCCATAAGTCATTCCTGCCATCCCAGGTATCAGTCTGGTGAATCTTTGCTGCACTCTCTCCATGGCAAGAACATCCTTCCTCAGATAAGGCGACCAAAACTGCACACAATACTCAAGGTGTGGTATCACCAAGGCCCTGTACAACTGCAGCAAGACATCCTTGCTCCTGTACTCGAATCCTCTCTCTATGAAGGCCAGCATACCATTTGCCGCCTTAACCGCCTGCTGCACCTGCATGCTTACCTTCAGCAACTGGTGCACAAGGACACCCAGGTCTCGTTGGACTTCCCCTTTTCCCAATCTATTGCCATTCAGATAATCTGCCTTCCTGTTTTGCCACCAAAGTGGATAACCTCGCATTTATCCACATTATAATGCATCTGCCCAATCGTCCAGCCTGTCCAAATCGTACAGGAGTTTCTCTGCATCCTCCTCACAGCACACACGCCCACCCAGCTTTGTGTCGTCTGCAAACTTGGAGATATTACCTGGAATCGCTGTGAGTTACTGATGACATTACTGTTGCCGTGTGCTTATTAACATGTATGTAACTGCCCGTCCAAAAGAAATAAGAACAGCAATTCATTTTTGAACAACTTAACACAGAAAATTGAATCCAGACAGTCGGTCACTGGTCTTGTAACACCAGGCTGCTTGTCTGATGCATTTTTCGGTCGGTGTCCATCGCTATGACCAGTACTGCCGCTGCTATTTTTGCCCACATTATTCCATGAAGCACGTGCACATAATTCTTTGACAGTAAATTTCCTCTTTTAAGTGATGACCTTGATTGAAAAATGTAGATAATGACACTTTGATCATGTTAAGGGGAAACTCCAGGATAAGCTCCGCAAAGACTTTATCCTCTTTTTATAAACCAACCTACACCCTATATGTCAGTTTATTTGTATATAAATAAAAGCTGGCCAAGAGCTGAGTGTTCTAATCAAAGCAGCCACACTACTGTTCCATGGAAATGTGATTTTCTGTCGCTTGGCCTCACACTTTGGCCCTCAGCACTGTTATTTTTAATTAGTTATCCGAGTGCAATTTGCAAGAAAGTGCAGGACCTTGTCTTGGAGTGTAGCTTGAATTATTTTTTTAACCTTTGTAGAGAAGTGATAAGAGTTCAATTTGCTGCTTATATGATGTGAGTGGGTTGGCTGCTGATGTGAAATATTTCTCAACTTACAGAGTCATCTTCAAGTGCTCAATGTGTGAAACTGTGTTCAACCAGCAAGCTTTGCTACACAAACACTTCGAACAGCACAGAAACAAGTTGAGAGTGTATGTGTACAAGTGTCCTCTGTGCAAACTGCTCTACATGCACAAGCAACTGATGATGGAGCACTTCAAGGTAGGTGCAGTGGCTCGAGGTAACTCACGCTTCCCAGTCAAGTTCAGATCATTTACGGGGTGACGTTTGTTGTGGTTTGTGGTGTATGTGTGCTAATAGGCTCACGGAGGGGGGAAAGAAAAACATAATGGTCAAGGTGTTGCTGCTTCCAGTATTTTAAGTAAACTCAGTCTGAAATAAGTGATGATGCTTTGCTTTTTAAAAAAAAACAGACGGCATGTATTTTTAAAAAAAAGCTTTAGTGCATTGAAGAGTAACTCACTCCACCCCGACAAAGCTTGTGGAATTATTTTTTTATAAGCGGTTGTGTGGGGGTGTTGAACTTAGCTTGACAGTTTTCTGAAAAGTGGTGGCAGGATTGAAGAGAAGAAGGGGATACGACAATGGCCCAGAAATTCGGGTCGGGGGCTTCCCGCGGGTGCAAGCCCCCGACCTGCACTTACCTACCGTGCCGGCCGTTGAGCTGTGGGCCCGCGTGGGATTCCGATCCTGAGCCTGCTCCAACTGCCGGCGCGCAGTGCTCGCGTATCCCAGGGGCGCAGTTAGTTTGATGCGTCCCCTGGGATCATGTGGGCCATGGAGAGCCAATGGTAGCAGGCAATCTGTATTCATAGATTTGACAGGAAGAGCTGTCAAATCTATGAATACAATTCAGTCCCAAAACATAACTAAAACTTCAAATAAATTTTTAAAAAATCACATTTTTAAAATAACTATAAATTACATAAAATAACTCTTTTAAACAATAATTTAAATTTTTGGAAAAATTAATTACAGTTTCTAACGGAGCTAAAAAATAAACTTACCTTTTTTAAAGTATTTAGAAATAAGAAACCTGTGGAAAAAATGTTTTAATTTTACTTAATTCACCACTTACCTTGTTAAAAGCAGGCCTTGCGACTGCTTTTTAAAAGCGTAGCTCCTGGAGACTTCCCGGAGAAACCTGCAAAAAAAACGGAAGTTCCAGGCGTACGCGCTGCCTCTCCGGCGCACGCGTTCGACCTGTGAACCCCTTCCTTTAAGGGAACGGAAGTTCCGGTTTCATGCGCAGTGCATGTACGAAACCGGCACTTTCGTTGGGCCTACGTGTGAGTACCCAGCGCATACTCACCCATGGGGACCCGAATTTCTGGGCCAATATATATTGCACCATGTTGCCAGGAAAGACCAGTGACACAGGAATATTTTTAATAGCCCGATTAGAGGCAAAGTACATGTCCCGCAAAGCCACAACGTGTGACACAGTGTATTTCGTTTTCACAAAAAAATATATATAACCGTAGAACATGTCTCCAAAATGTCAGCAAACATGCTGGAGTCCCATAATAACTGAATGTGTTCATTTTCAGTCACCAAAAACCGGTGGCTCTGCTGATAACTATCTGGTCTATTCATGGCTCCCCGAATGGCTCCATGAGTTTATCCGGTGATTAGCTAAGCCATACAGCCCCAGGAAGATCCCAGCGTTTGAAACTTGGTCTGTGTTCAGTTAGTTAATCCGAGGCCCGCTGACGCTGACTGTCCCGGTTCCCGCACAAGCAAGTCAGGAGTCAATGACTTGAGACAAATGAATATAATGGTTAGGAGGGGAGAAAATTTTAAAAACCTGAATCTGAGTAACAAACACACAAGTATTTGTAATCATTGTTGTGCTGGAAATAGTTATCGTATGCCATGTCTGGCCAGGACACATTCTAGTACAGGAAACTTTTTTTTTATCCGGCACCGACGTGGTGCCGGTTCATCAAAAATTCCGGATAACCGAATGCTATAGTAAAAGATAGGGAGAGCTGACAGCTCCGTATAAAGCAACAAACCCTGTTGCTTAGCAACAACTGTAGAACAATGGCCACAAGTTCCAAGCGTCTCTGTAGCTTAGCAACAGCTGCAGCCACACCCTTGCACAGCAACAGATGGAGGAAGGCAAATACAATATGAAGTAAAACCTACTCCTGAATTTTGCCGGTTAACCGAGATTTCCGGTTATTTAGGTGCTGGTAAATCGAAAGTTTCCTGTATTTGTTGCACATCTTCAATTGAAAAATAAACAGAGAGGAAGCTTTCAAGAAAGTCCATTGAATGTGCATTGTCACATCTGTGTACAGCAGGCACCTCAAAGCACTGGAGAGGTACCACCAACGCTGCCTCCGCAAGATCCTGCAAATCCATTGGCAGGATAGGCGCACCAATGTCGGTGTTCTCACTCAGGCCAACATCCCCAGCATCGAAGCTTTGACCACGCTCGATCAGCTCTGATGGACAGGCCACATTGTCCGCATGCCCAATATGAGACTCCCAAAACAAGCGCTCTACTCGGAGCTCCGACACGGCAAGAGAGCCCCAGGTGGGCAGAGGAAACGCTTCAAGGACACCCTCAAAGCCTCCTTGAAAAAATGCAACATCCCCACCGACACCTGGGAATCCCTGGCCCAAGACTGCACAAAGTGGAGGAGAGGCATCCGGGAAGGCGCCGAACGCCTCGAGTCTCTTCGCCGGGAGCAAGCGGAAGCCAAGCGCAAGGAGCGCACGTCAACCCAAGCACCCCACCCACCTGCCCCTTCAACCACCGTCTGCCCCACCTGTGACAGAGACTGTAGGTCCCACATTGGATTCATCAGTCACCTGAGAACTCATTTTTAATGTGGAAGCAAGTCATCCTCAGCTCCGAGGGACTGCCTAAGAGAGAAGAGAGAGACATCTGTGGATTTTTAAAAAAAAATTCTGGTGGTATCTCTTACAGTAAAATTGCATTAACTATATGTTATATATCACCTATCTCACCAGACTTGATGCAGTTCATACTTTTCCATAGATAACCTTTCCAACAAGCGTAAGAACGATTGCAACTCAATATTATCCAACATAATATTCTATGGGCATCTTGTGCTGTGATTTTTAAAGTATTTTTGAACATGGGTACTATTTCCATACCCATATATCTACCTATCATCGCTAATAAAAATGAAAACTGTAAGGCTACAAGCACTTCCTACGCCACACTTCAGTGTCACACATAATTATAAGCAAAATCCTAGGCATTAAAATCCTTTCAGTCACCATCTTTGCTTTCCTAGTAACTGAATTATCTAAAATTGAAATTATGGTTTGAAGATGATGAGGGGAAAAATACTTATTTCCCAATGTGCTAGTTAAAGTTAGTTGTAAAATTATCAGTACATCTATCAGTACCTTCATCATCATTTTTGCTCAGAGGCCTCTCAGCCTTTCTGAAAAGCCGAGGGTTTGAATCGATGTTCTTTTCCGCAAGCTGGCATCTGAAGAGACTTAACAGCTGTAACTTCCAGCAAACACCAGTGTTTACCATTCCCAACGTGCCACAGTCTGAGTGTGTGCCCCCTGGAGCAAGTCCCAGCATGTGTCGGTACAATTTTTACAGTGATTATCACCCTTGCAGAAAGTGCACATTTGTGGATGTTGGCTGAGGACAAAAATCAGGCTCAGTAATGGTATGCCCTGCAGTCAAATGGCCTGCCCAAAGTCACCATCGAAGCTTAAGCAAGTAGGCACTGCCTTCAGCAGAGGAGTGGAAAAAACTGATGACGGTGGAAAGGTTTCCACGAAGCTGAGTAACAAAAACACAAAGTTGTTACAGTCAATTACCCTGGCTTTAATATAACATTGAAATATTGTATCACAGTTCTTCTGAAGATATGGTGCAATATATATCATCATAACCACAGCTGTAGCCTCCTCTTCTTCCTCTCACACAGCTCCCTAACCATTTTCAGAAAAAAAGATCACGTCTAATCCTTGGAGCCTGTTTTCAGTTTTGACAGAAAAACTATTTTCAAGAGCTTTTTCTTACTTTAAACAGTATGTGAGTAAGAGGGGGTGGGGGGGGAAGACAGATGATGTGCGAGTGAGGTGGAGACAGACACACCTATGCAAGTTAGGGAGAGGGAGGGTCAGAGAGACGCAAAATCTGTGAAAACAAGCTGGAGTGTGAGCTTTGAAGTTTGTTCAGATCATTTCACTTGTAAAAGCCCCAGAAAACTATGTCATAAAAACACATTTTTTCTTATTCAGTCACCATATATCAGTGAACCCGATAATTACATTTGTGTGTTACAAGGCATAATAGACTGTTGTTATAGAACATACCTTTGTTATCTCTGACTCACTGAGCAAAGCCATAGGAGATCACTAGAAATATAATTTTAAAAAACACACACACATTTCAAGGCCCTCCGACGATGCCACCTTCCATACCAGTGCTTCCGACATGTCTTTTTTCCTCAACCGAGGATTCCCTTCTACTGTGGTTGATACAGCCTTCAACCGTGTCCGTTCTATCTCCCGCACTTCTGCCCTCACCCCTGCCCCTCCCTCCAGGAACCACGATAGAGTTCCCCTTGTCCTCACCTTTCACCCCACCAGGGACATACTTGCTCTCGAGTCAGTACAAAGAAGGTTCACTCGGTTAATCCCGGGGATGAGGGGATGGACATATGAGGAGAGGTTGAGTAGATTGGGACTCTACTCATTGGAGTTCAGAAGAATGAGAGGCGATCTTATTGAAACATATAAGATTGTGAAGGGGTTGGATCGGGTGGGTGCGGGGAGGATGTTCCCGATGATGGGTGAAACTAGAACTAGGGGGCATAGTCTTAGAATAAGGGGCTGCTCTTTCAAAACTAAGATGAGGAGGAACTACTTCACTCAGAGGGTGGTAGGTCCATGGAATATGCTGCCCCAAAAAGCTGTAGAAGCTACATCATTACATAAATTTAAAACAGAAATAGACAGTTTCCTAGAAGTAAAGGGAATTAAGGGTTATGGGGAGCGGGCAGGAATTTGGACATGAGTCTAGGTTCGGATCGGTCATGGCCCTGTGGGTAGCGGAGCGGGTCCAGGGGCCGTGTAGCCTGATCCTGCTCCTATTTCGTGTGTCTAATTCTGTTAGATTCAGGAGATGGTTCTGTGATAAGTGGATTGGCGGTTAGAATCAGATCAGCCATGATCTTATTGAATGGCGGAGCAGGCTCGAGGGGCCGATTGGCCTACTCCTGCTCCTATTTCTTATGTTCTCCACATTCAACGGATCATCCTCCGCCATTTCCGCCACCTCCAGCGTAATCCCACCACCAAACGCATCTTCCCCTCACCTCCCCTTTCAGCATTCCGTAGGGACTGCTCCTTCCGCGACACCCTAGTCCACCCCCAGCACCCCTTCCCCTTCGCCCGGCACCTTCCCGTGCAAACGCAGGAGATGCAACACATGCCCTTATACCGCCCCCCTTTCCACTGTCCAGGGCCCCAAACACCCCTTCCCGGTGAAACAGCGATTTACTTGTACTTCTTGCAATCTAGTATACTGTATTCGCTGCTCACGATTGGGGAGACCAAACGCAGATTGGGTGACCGCTTTGCGGAACACCTCCGTTCAGTCCGTAAGGGGGACCTCGAGCTTCCGGTTGCCTGTCACTTTAATTCACTGCTCCACTCCCACCCTGACCTCACCGTCCTCGGCCTCTTGCACTGTTACACGGAAGCTCAGCGTAAGCTCGAGGAACAGCGCCTCATCTTTCGATTAGGCACTCTACAGCCCTCTGGGCTCAACATAGAGTTCAACAATTTCAGATCATAACCTCGGCCCCTATCACATATACAGGAAACTTTGTGCTATCCGGCACCGACGGGACCGAGCTGTTGCCGTTCCCTCAAAACTGCCGGACACTCCAGCGTTAATGTTGAAGCATACGGAGCTTTTCATCTCCGTATCTGACAACAAACACTGTTGCTTAGCAATAGCTTCTAAACAGTCGGCCTGTACCTTGGAAGCGTCTCTGTAGCTTAGCAACAGCTTCAGAGAGACTTTCCAGAGCCTGACTGTTGGAAAAAAAAGCCACAAGACCTAACAAAACGGCTCCTGATTTTTGCCAGTGGCTCAAGCTTGCCGGGCACTTAGCCTCCAGCTAACACAAAGTTTCCTGTATATATTTTCTTTTTTTTATCTACACTTTTTGTTTGGCCTTTTTTTCTTCTCCCCCACATGGCAGCTGTCTTTCATTTTGCCAGCGCAATTCACACCCCATCTAGAGCCATCCTTTGTTCCTTAACCTGTCCCATTACCACCTCCTCTCTCCTTGAATATCTCTCAATGTCTCTTAATCTCTCCTGCTTTCTATCCTATCACTGACCTTCCTGTTGTATCCGTGTATTAATGGAGACACGGAATGCAGGAGTTGGTTTAACAGGTGTTTACTGAACAAAGTCTGGAGGTGAACTAAAAGATACAAGACACTATACAGGCTTATATACCCGAGTGGTCACTACCGGTATTACAGTACACAGGGGCTCTTAAAGGTACATACATTACAATTCCTCCCCTTTTAGATAATTAGTACATAACATTTTAAGTAATCATTAATTAACATGTTTACAAGAACAATAATCTACACATTTGCTGCAGTTAATCAATTATAAGTCAGTCTCTCTGGAGGCTTCCTGACTCGGTCCGGATAACGCCTCGGTGGTGTAGTAGGTTCTTTTGGCAAGGTCGATTCGGCTTGAATGCCAGTGTCGGGATCCATCTGGTTCCAGTATCACCGGATCGGAGGTAGATACTATGGGTATCTCTGTTTCATCATTAGGCGTATAGAGTTGTGGTGTAGGTTGTCCCTTTTCGGATGACTCTATGATCTGGTCAGCATGGCGCCTTATTATGCTTTCTCCAATGTCCACGGTATACATCAGCGGTCCTAGTCGTGTGCAAATAGTTCCAGGCTGCCATTTCTCGGTACGGTAGTCCCGGGCCAAAACTTGTTGACCTATCTGGAAGGTTCTAGTTGGCCTTTCATTCATGCCTTGAAATTGCCGGTTCTCTACGTCCCTTCTGATGTTTGGCTTGATCAAATCCAGCCGGCATCTTAGTCTTCTATTGAAAAACATCATGGCGGGAGTTTGGTTTGTAACCGCATGTGTTGCATTCCTGTACGCAAACAAGAAGTTATCTACCTTATGTTGTAGATTTATGTCTTCATTACCCATGGCCTTTATGGCCTTCTTGAAGGTCTGGACAAACCTTTCAGCGAATCCATTGGTGGTGGGATGGTATGGGGCGGACGTGTAGTGCTCTTAACCCCATTGTTTTTTAAGAACTTCCTGAATTCTTCGGACACAAATTGCGGTCCATTATCAGAACAGATCTGTTCAGGCAGCCCATTCCTGGCAAATATGGTCCTTAATACTGTGATGGTTTTTTCCGTGGTGGTGGAGGACATCTTTATTACCTCCGGCCACTTGGAGTGTGCATCAACTGCGATTAAGAACATTGAGTCCATAAATGGACCAGCAAAGTCGATATGTACCCTTTGCTATGGAGATGAGGGCCACTCCCATGGATGTAGAGGGGCTTGTGGTGGGGCGTTTTGGACCTTCTGGCATCCTAGACAGCTCTTGGTCATTTCTTCGATGTCTCCATCGATACCTGGCCACCACACAAACGCTCTGGCTAGAATCACAGAAATCCCACAGTGCAGATAGAGGCCATTTCGGCCCATCGAGCCTGCACCGACACATATCCCACCCGATCCCCGTAACCCCACGTATTTAATCCCCCTAACACTAAGGGTCAATTTATCATAGCCAATCATCCTAACCCGCACATTTTTGGACTGTGGGAGGAAACCGGAGCACCCGGAGGAAACCCACACAAACACGGGGAGAATGTGCAAACTCCACACAGACAGTCACCCGAGGCCGGATTCGAACCCGGGTCCCTGGCGCTGTGGGGCAACAGTGCTAACCACTATGCCACTGTGCTGCCACTCCACCCAGATGCCCCTCGTGAAGCTCCTTTAGCACTTTATCCTGGAGTTTGGGTGGAATCACCACTCTGGATCCACACATCAAGGTTCCTCGGCACACTGACAGCTGTTCTCTTCTTTGCGAGAATGCTGGCAACAGTGGTTCGCCATGTGCTGGCCATCCCTTCATCGTAGACTCGTGAGAGAGTTGGGTCATTTCTCGTTTCCTTTTCAATGGTAGAATTTGTTACTGGTAGACATTCCACTATGGTTGAGTGGAACATCTCCACTGGGTCCACTGTAGGTGCCTCTTCTACCGTTGGCAACGGTAGGCGCGATAAACCGTCAGCATTCCCATGCTGTTTTGATCCTTTGTATTCTATGTCATATTGGTGTGCCCCTAGAAAAAGGGACCACCTCTGTAGCCTTTGCGCTATCATAATGGGAACGCCCTTTTTAGGGTTGAATATGGAGACGAGGGGTTGATGGTCAGTCAACAAGGTAAATTTTTGTCCGTGTAGGTAATGGTTGAATTTCTTCACTCCCCACACCAGGCTGAGTGCTTCCCTGTCGATCTGGGCGTAGTTACGCTCAGCTGAGTTCAATGAGCGTGACGCAAAAGCTATCGGCCGCTCCGAGCCATCAGGGAATCTATGCGATAATACTGCTCCTACGCCGTAAGGGGATGCATCGCACGCCAGTCTGATTGGCAGTGATGGGTTGTAATGAGCCAACACTTCCTTGGACGTGATCAAGCCTTTGCATTTATGGAAGGCACGTTTACAGTCTTCGCTCCGTTTCCAAATTACTCCCGTTTGTAGCAGTGCGTTAAGAGGGTGCAGAGCAGTTGACAAGTTCGGTAAAAATTTATGATAGTAATTTATCAATCCCAGGAACGACCTTAATTGTGAGACATTTTCAGGTGCTGGGGCTTTTATGACCGCTTCAATTTTTTCAGGTGACTTATGCAACCCTTCTTCGTTAATTATATGGCCACAATATGATATTTGTTTCTGGAAAAATTCGCACTTGGGGCGATTTGCTCGTAGGCCCCGTTCTCTCAGTCTAGTAAGCACCTGCTCCAAATTGGCAAGGTGCTCGTTGTCGTTTTCTCCTGTTACAAGGATGTCGTCTAGGTAGCATTGAGTCCCCGGAATCCCTTGGAGGACTTGCTCCATAGCTCTTTGCCAGATAGCTGGAGCTGATGCTACTCCGAAAACCAGTCGATTGTACTGGTACAGGCCTTTGTGTGTGTTTATCATGAGATACTTTTTAGAGGCCTCCTCAACCTCCATCTGTAGATATGCCTGTGCCAAGTCAATTTTGGTGAAACGTTTCCCTCCGGATAGTGAGGCGAAAATATCTTCTATCCTCGGAAGAGGATACTGTACCGTGTGAAGGACCGGGTTTACAGTCACCTTGAAGTCCCCACAGATGCGAATTTTTCTCTGTTCTTCAGATTTATCATTATTCAACGTTTTCTTCATGACCGGGACGATGGGTGTTGCCCACTCGCTCCAATCTACCTTTGATAACACGCCTGCCTTTTCCAAATTCTCCAGCTCTGCCTCGACTGCTGGACGAATTGCGTATGGCACTGGCCTTGCCTTAAAAAACTTGGGAATTGCCGCATCTTCCACTTTTACTGAGGCGGTGACGCCTTTCAAGGTACCTAATTCCTGTTGAAACACTTCTTTGGCGTTGGCCAAGATGTCTTTTAATCGTTCAGGTATGACGTCATCATCATTTTTTTTCTTACTGGTCACCGTCAGTGCCTGAATGGAGTGCCAGTCTAAACGTATCTTCCTGATCCATTCACGTCCCAACAGCGGTGGACCACCATCTTGCAGAACGTATAAATACAACTTCTGTATTTCCTTGCCGTTGTATACAACAGGCACCCTTATTTTCCCTCTGGGGTATACTTTCTGCCCCGTATATGTCTTCAAGATAATGGATGTGTCTTTCAAAGGTATATGCGGAAATAGCCGCTCGTAATCCCGTCGACTTATGACGGTCAGAGCTGATCCTGTATCTAGCTCCATTTTAACTGGGGACCCCGCTATCGTGAGGGCAACCCAAATGGTCTGGTAATCTTCTTTGGCAATTGCATTATGTAATTTGAGACAGCTTAGTCTCTTGTTTCCGGAGTCGCTATCGCTCTTCTGGTCTTCGGAGCTACTGTCCGTCATCATTTGTACTTTTCTGTCAGTGATTTTTTGTTTCCAGATCGGCATACACGTGCAATGTGTCCCATCTTTCCGCATTGCCTCCATGCTTTGTCCTTGAACCAGCAGTCCCTCTGGTCATGGGTGGATCTGCCGCAGCGATAACATCTCTCGAAACCCCGTGTCATTTCATGGGTGCTGAAGTCCTGTGGCTTTTGCTGTATCTCTGCAGCTCCTCTTGCTGCTGCTTCGTATGATACAGCCACACTGAAAGCCTTGTCCAGTGTCAAATCTTTCTCAGAAAGTAGCCTTTTCTGTGTTCCTTCACTTAGGAGACCGCAGACGAATTTGTCTCGTAGAGAATCTGCCAGTCCTGCCCCGAATTGGCAGTGCTTTGACAGCTTTCTTAATTCGGTGAGGTAATCAGCGTTACTTTCATTCTTGTGCTGATTCCTCCTGAAGAATTTGAATCGTTCCGCTATCAGCAGCGGTGTTGGGTTTAAGTGCTCCTGTAGGGTATCAACAATCTCCTTAAAATTCTTGTCCATCGGTTTGGCTGGAGTGATTAAGTTTCGTAACAGCCCGTATGTCCTTGCGCCCATCAGATTTAGAAGTACCGATGCCTTTTTATCATCCTCTACTTCATTCGCTGTGCAATATACCTCCACTCTTTCCACATATGTGGTCCAATCCTCTATATTACTATCGAAAGCAGTAATATTGCCAGTCTTAGGCATCCTGAAAATCAAAAATGGCGCCTCCCGCGCTTTCCTTTCTTCCCTGCCGAGAAAAAATGGCGCCTCCCGCGCTTTCCTGCCGCTGCTGACAACGCTGTTCTCCGCGGTTTTTATTTACACAGATATTTTTAATAGTTGGAGACTCGTTCCCTGGGATTTTTCCCTCCCTCTGCTTGGTCCGAACGCCGGCCGTCTCCCGAGTGCTCCACCCTCCGTCTCTGTTTGCCTCCGCCTTCCGACTCGCTGCTCGGCCCCGCTGCAGAGCCACCCGATCGAGCCCCAGCCCGCTGCCCAGGAAGGATTAGTGCAGTACCTGCCACCAGCCCGGCTGCTGGTGAAACCACAGTTTTTTTTTTTTTCTTCGACCTTCATCTGAGGAATCGATCTCCTTGAGGTGCTGCCGAATTGCAGGTAAGTCCGTTTCCAATTCGTCGCCACTGTTGTATCCGTGTATTAATGGAGACACGGAATGCAGGAGTTGGCTTAACAGGTGTTTACTGAACAAAGTCTGGAGGTGAACTAGAAGATACAAGACACTTTCCAGGCTTATATACCCGAGTGGTCACTACCGGTATTACAGTACACAGGGGCTCTTAAAGGTACATACACTACACTTCCCTTTTGTTCTTTCATCCCCTCCCCCTTTTCCCAGCCCCTAAACTTGCTTTCCATTTCCTGCTTTTTCCCAGTCCTGACGAAGGGTCCTCGACCTGAAACGTTAACTCTGTTTCTCTCTCCACGGATGCTGCCCTGGCCTGCTGAGTTTTTCCAGCGTTTTCTGTTGTTATTTCAAGACCCTGTGTTGACTGAAATTTCAAATCATTACTGAATAAGTAGATGTAAGAATCAAAAGTAGAAACCTATCAATGAGGAAGTATTAAGCATGTATGTAAACAATAAATCAGATTTGTGATTAGAACAATTTACCAATAAGAGAAAGGGAGCTAAATAAGCTGCTTTGAATATTTTTTAATACCCTTTCAGCCATCAATTTTGTTTTCTCAGTAACGAAACTGTCTAATGCTGAAAATACGGTTTGGAACATAGTCATACATAAAATATTTCCTATTCACAATAACATGATTAAACTTGTCTTCATTGATGTTATTGCTCGGAGGCCTCTGTCTCTACGGAAAGCCCAGGGTTTGAGCAGGTACTCTTCCTGCAGCTTTTACACTGCACTTGAACAGACTTAATAACTACAATTCCCAGTATGCTGCAGTCTGAGTGTGGAGCAGTCTCCCAGAATGGCAGCAGTGCAAATCTCTCAAGTAATTGTTGTACAACTCTCAGGATATGTTTCCTCAGGCCATGGCTCGAAGCAGTAATTGAGATGGTTTTTTAAATGACTTCAAAACAAGTTAATGCTTGAACTCTTGATTCTTTTGTGATGTATGTTTTTCAAGTGCTTATTATTTGAGAGAGGGAGGGCGATACTGCCGAAAGCAAGAAAAAGAGAGGCTGCTTGAGAGACAGAGAAAGAAGTCAGACCGGCAGACGAGCAATGTGTGTGGGTGGAAGAGAGATACAGGCCGAGAGTGAGGGAGACGCTGAGAAAGAGCGACACATACGTGGACTCTTGGGACTGGATTTTCTTCCAGGTTTGGCACTGGAGAAGGTTTGGGGCACGACATCTGCCCACCACCCACACCTCGCTGATACCCCACCCCATTTTCCTGGATCTGGGCTCAGTTCACATTCAGAGAGGAACTCCACCCCCAAGAGGGAGGCTCCTGCTGCAAGTGAGGAAAAAGCCAACGGGGGTGCGTCACCAAAAGGAGATGCAATCACCGCAATAGAGGCGGAAAAGCCCCGAATAAAATGTTTTACATGGCCCCAAGAGAGGAAGAACAGCCCATTACTGGACCTCCTGCCACTATTCTCCTGAGCGGGATTGCTGCCGCTACCCCAAGATATACTGCCACCCCTTTCCCGGTGATCCCCTGGTGTTGGTGGCACCAGCGGTGTGGAGTAAGATCGGGCAGATACCCAGGCCCCGTCTCTCCACAGTCATTTACATGCAGCAGGGCAGCCTACTTACCTGCCGTGGGGGAAGGAGTTAAACTCAGGTTGCCGATGGTAAGGGGATGAGGCAGTCGGCCTCTGTGCGCACACACACACACACTTTTCCACCACTCCACCCAAAAATGCAGTCATTTATATTTTATATTGTATTCTAAATGGTTATAACACTTAACCTTTTTGTTTGTACTGAGAATACAAACATGACAGTTGTTTACATCAGATATATTTATGTACTTGTGGTATGTATCTATTTGCATTCATTTATTTACTTATCCACAAAACAATTGCTCCACTATCTTTGGAGATCTCTTACACACTTCTTTCCCAGTTCCTTCGCAGGAGATGTGAATCTCTCCCCCACCTATACACCCCAGAACCACCCACATTCCCGTCCCCTACTGACCGCAAGTGCCATATTAACAACTTATACCTCACAAACGTAGCTGAGATACTTCAGAGTACAGGAAACTTTGTGCTATCCGGAGGTGAGCTATCCGGCAATCTGGAGCCACCGGCAAAAATCAGCAGCCGTTTTTTATTCTTTTTGTTTGTTTTTTTTGCTTTGTTTGAACAGTCAAGCTGTGCAAGGCCTGTAGCTATAGCAACAGCTTCAGCTACAGAGCTTTAGGGCCCCGCTCAAGTGTTTAGAAGCTGTTGCTAAGCAACAGTGTTTGTTGTCAAATACGGAGATAAGAATCTCCGTATCTCTCAACATTAACTCTGGAGAGTACGGCCGTTTTGAGGCAACGGCAGCAGCTCGGTCCCGTGGGTGCCGGATAGCACAAAGTTTCCTGTACATACTTTGTTACCAATGCAAAAACATGGGTGCTTCTTAGCTGCAGCCTGGAGCAAACAAGCACACTCCAATCTGCAAAGTTCCCTGTCTAACCATCAATTAAACTCGGAGCTCTGCCTGTGTTTACTTAACAACATTTAGACTTTGTGGTCTGAAAGGCAAATGTGCCTATACTTCAACAGAACAATACATTTTGTTTTACATGGCATAATGTTCCTGCCTTTCTAGAACGGCATATTCCTTTTCCTATGTATTGCATGTCAAGTGTCGTACTCAAAAAAAAAAAAAAAAAAAAAAAAAAATTTTTTTTTTTTTAAATATTAAAAAAAAAAAAAAATAAAAAAAAAAAATAATGTCTGTTGCACCTGAAGAAGCCAATAGGCAGTCATTGGCAGCGTACAGAGAAACGTCTCCGAGCAATACTATAGTCAGAATGACTGGAGCCTCGGAACTGACCTTGGCAAGAATAAAAACATAAAGGCCTTACAGGTCAAAAAGAATGAGATTTGCATTTCTATAGCGCCTTTCACGACCACCGGATGTCCCAAAGCGCTTTACAGCCAATGAAGTACTTTTGAAATGCAGTCACTGTTGTAATGTAGGAAACGCAACAGCCAATTTGCGCACAGCAAGCTCCCACAAACAGCAATGCGATAATGACCAGGTAATCTGTTTTAGTGATAATTGATTGTATCACAGGGAAACTCCCCAACAACACACAATACCAGTTGCCGAACGCCTGCCAAAATATTTATTTTCTAGAAGCTAATCAAAATCAGTCACCCTCTCTGGGGTGATCTCTAATAAACTTGTTGCCAAATTCTTTCAGTGGAGATGTACAACTCTTCCCCCTCGTAACAGTATAGTCTTTGCCTCAACTGTGAGCAATGCCAAGAGAGATCTGCTAATGTAATATAATTTGGGGGCCGTGACCAGACCAACAATGCCCAGAGAATTGGAAGTAATTTACCGAAAAATGTGTTAGAAATCTGCTGCTTTGTATTTAGAGGATACCAAAATGTGTGGAAGAACAATGTATTTCCAGATATTTAGCAAACCTTGCTATTTTGTGTCAATTTATGTTGCTGTTTCACACCAATAATAGAAAAGTCACGATGCTTGGTAACCAGTGAGAGCACAGAATTCTGTAATGTCTGCAGAAAGCTGTTGACACAGCTCTCTCCTAAATTCATCAACACTTATTTTCATGATGTATTAATCCTGGTGCTGCCATCTTTTGTCTCTGCCATACTGTTCCAGTTTGTGTTCTTTGTTTCACATTTGCTTACCAAAATCATGAATTATCAATAAGTAACCAAACTATATCCCGCAGCTGATGTGTGTTAAATGGTTTAGAGACAGGCGAGTGAGCAATGCGGAGAGGGATAAATTACTATTGATTTGATAGAGCTAAATTAACATTTTTCCAAAGTCCTCCTGTTTATATTGAGATGGGGTACCTTGTATCGAACCAGATTCTGCTGTGCCAGTTTGTGTGGTGAAAGATATAAACTCCTGAGGTACAACAGCATTAACTGCTTGCAGCGCGCTTACCAGTAGTATTGTTATTGATCATGTTTTTTTTTTTTAATTAGGATGTTCACAACCCTGCACAAACCACTGAAAAGCCTCCAAGCCCCTGGCCTCCCTCCAGGGACACGTCCAGTAGCCAGAAGGCAGAAGCATCTACCACACACACAGCTGCTAATGGTGTAGCCCCCAACAGCTCGAACAGTGGCAAAAGGGATGAAACCACCGTGCAGAAGTCTGAGACGCAGCCAAAAGTGAGGAAGCTTGGCTGGACGTGCAGTGAATGTCTGCAGGGGTTTCCTGAGCGAGAGCTCTATGTGTCCCACATGAAGAGAAGTCACGGAAAGGTAAGTAGCTTCTCACTGTAATTCAGTCCTGTTGGGATTAACAACTTGGAATATACTCCTTCCATTTTTATAGAATTACTTGGCATTTACAGCACAGAAACAAGCCCAACTGGTCTCTGCTTGTGTTTATGCTCCACATGAGCCTCCTCCCACCTTACTTTATGTAACTCTATCAGCTTAACCTTCTTTACTTTCTTCCTCATGTACTTATCTAGCTTCCCCTTAAATGCTTCTATAATATTCACCTCAACTACTCCCTGTGGTAACAAGTTCCCCATTCTCCCCACTCTAGGTAAAGAAGTTGCTCCTGAATTCCTTATTGGATTTATTAGTGACTAATCCTATATTTATGACCAATGTTCCCTGTAAGCTGCATGGTTGCGCAGGGGTCCCACGCAGCCGACTTACCTGCTTTTCAATGCAAAAAATGCACACGTGATATTTTGAATGGGCCGCGTAGCCCCTTTAAAAATTTTTTTACAGCGAACATTGTTTATGACCCATAGTTTTGGGCTCCCCCACAAGTGGAAACATCTTTTCCATGTTTAACCTATCAAATCCCTTCATAATTTTAAAGACCTCTGTTAGGTTACATAGAGAAAAGAGACCCAGCCTGTTCAGTCTTTCCTGATAGTTATATACTGCAAGATATAGCTGGCAGCTAATTGTCCAAAATTCTGAACTGCGTGTGTGTTCATTTATGACTCAGTTATTCTTTAGCTATTGGCTCTTACAAAATGCTGCAAAGTAGATTTCGCAACACCTGGTTAACTTCTCTAGCAGCAATGCACTTAATACACTGTTCAAAATAGATACCTTCACTTTAATCACATCCGAATCTTTGAATTCGTATATATTGACTATTTTTCTGCCTGCACCACACTTTAGGAAGGATGTTGAGGCAATAGAGAAGGCAGAGTACAGATTCAATAGAATGATACCTAGTACAGGAAACTCTCGATTTACCGGCACCTAAATAACCGGAAACCTCTGTTAACCGGCAAAATTCAGGAGTAGGTTCAGGTAAGTTTTACTTCATATTAGTGGCCGTTCCTGGATCTGTGGCTGTGTAACCGGGGTTCCTGCACCTGTTGCTAAGCAACAGGGAAGCCTGGATTTGTTGCTGTGTACGGAGCTCTCGTACCTTTTAACTATACCACTCTGTAACCCGGACTTTTTGATAAACCGGCACCACGCCAGTCCCGTCGGTGCCGGATAAAAAAGAGTTTCCTGTATGAGGAAGTACAATTACAAAGAAAAGATGGAAATTTTATGGTTGTTTTCATGAGAAAAGAGGAGATTACAGGATGATTTTGATAGAGCGGTTTAAAATTATTAAAGGATGAGACAGGGTAGGTGGAAACAGACGCTTTCCAGTGATTGGGGGGTCTAGAACAAAGGGACATAGATATAAGATTAAATGTGAGAATTTGGCAAAGAGCAGGAGACCAAACGCAGATTGGGTGACCGTTTTGCGGAACACCTCCGTTCAGTCCGTAAGGGTGACCCCGAGCTTCCGGTCGCCTGCCACTTTAATTCTCCGCTCCATTCCCACTCGGACCTCACCGTCCTCGGCCTCTTGCATTGTTCCACGGAAGCTCAACGTAAACTCGAGGAACAGCAACTCATCTTCCGACTAGGCACTTTGCAGCCTTCCGGACTCAATATCGAGTTCAACAATTTCAGATCATAACCTCGGCCCCTATTACTTTTTTACTTATAATTTTTTGCACCCCTTTGTTTTGGGTCCTCCTTTCCTTTTGTTTCTCTCTCTCACCTGGCAGCTGTCAGTACACTTCACACCTAATCTCAGCTGCCTTTTGTCTCCACGGGCCTATTACCATCTCGTCTGGCTTCGAATACCTTTTATTGTCTCTTTTGTTCGCTCGCAGCCTTGCCTTCGATCTATTTTATTTTCTTTCCAGTTTTGAAGAAGGGTTTCGACCCGAAACGTCAACTCAAATTTCTCTCCACGGATGTCACCTGACCACCTGAGTTTTTCCAGCATTTTCTGTTATTTTGGATTTCCAGCATCTGCAGTATTTTGCTATCGTCTTTTTACATAGAGGGTTGTGATGCTGTGGAATGCACAACCAGAGTTAGTGATTGAAGCAGAGACCTCAACTTTTAAGAATAGGCTAAATAGGTGGTTGCAGGAAAGGGGGAGAAAGGGATATGAGAACAGGGTGGGCACATGAAGAAAGAAAAGAATGAACTTGAATTTATAATAGTGCCTTTCACATCTCCAGATGTCCAAAGCACTTCACAACCAATAAATTATTTTGACTTTGAAGTGTAGTCACTGTTTTTATTAGCCTAATGAGGCACCCAATCTGTACATAGCAAGGATCCACAAACAGCAATGAGATGAATGGTCCGTAATGGTGACCCCGAGCTTCCGGTCACCTGTCACTTTACTTCCCCGCTCCACTCCCGCTCTGACCTCTCCGAGCTCGGCCTCCTACCCTGTTCCAAACGAAGCTGCACGTAAGCTCGAGGAACAGCACCTTATCTTTTTGATTGGGCACTTTACAGCCTTCTGGACTCAACATCAAGTTCAACAATTTCAGACCATAACCTCTGCCCCTATTTTCTCAGGCGGCAGCTGTTGATGATTCTGCCACCCCCATTTGCAGCATTTAACCTCTCCTGTCTTCCTGCCTTCCACCCTATCACAGACCGTCCCTTTTGTTCTTTCCTCCCCCCCTTTCCCTGTCCGGCACCTGCTGTTACATCTCTTAACTTTTTCCAGTTCTGACGAAGGGCCACAGACCTTGAAACGTTGACACTGTTTCTCGCTGCACGGATGCTGCTTGACCTGCCGAGTGTTTCCAGCATTTTCGGTTTCTGTTTCGGATTCCAGCATCCGCAGTATTTTGCTATTTGTGTTGTGTGTGATGAGATGAATGGTATTGGTTGAGGGAATAAATGTTGGCCAGGACAGCAGGTGAACTCCTCGTCTTCAAAAAAAAAAAAAAAAAGTGTCATGGGATCTTTTACATCCACCTGAACATGCAGGCAGGACCTCGGTTTAATATTTCATCTGAAAGATGGCACTCCTGACACTGCTGCACACCCTCACTACTGCACAGGTGTTAACCTAGATTATGTGCTCAAATCCCTGAAGCACCATGACTGTGCATTATCCCCAATGGCTTGCGATTGATTCCAGAGATTCAGTAATGATGCTATTCCTGCCAAAATCCATGCAATATTTCTTTTTTGTTGTTTTGAGGGCCTCTCACCATTACTACTGTGTTTAAGAATCAAATTATTAAAAATAAATATTGCTCATTTTAACATTTTCCCCCCAATTGGTGCTTTTTAAGAATTCTTAATTGACATGTGCTTCATACAGGGAGTGAGGAAATGTCATTAATAAAATCCCCTTTGGTCATGCATGTCTTTCGAGGAGTGGCTGATGTTGAAGTGGCGTTGACAGATCACCTGCCTTCTCTGTTGGCTGGATAATAGTGTAAAGTGTAGAGAGAGAGAAAAGCAATTGTTCATTTGTACATTTTGAAGAACTTCACAAAATAGGCACTGATAATATGTGATCAGCAAAATGGCTCCCATTCCCCAAGTGGTCTTGTACAACACGAAAATCCTGCATTATCAAGTGCAAAAGACTTCAAGTGTGCCATTTCCCTTATTCTAATTCTAATTCTTCTGCCTTGCTAATTTTTGGAGCCCTTAATTTAGGATTCTCTTTCCCTACATTGAGTAGACTAGGCCTATATTCTCTAGAGTTTAGAAGAATGAGAGGTGATCTCGTTAAAACATACAAAATTCTTACAGGGCTTGACAGGGTAGACGCAGGGAGGATGTTTCCCCTGGCTGGGGAGTCTAGAACCAGGGGTCACAGTCTCCGAATAAGGGGTCGGCCATTTAGGACTGAGATGAGGAGAAATGTCTTCACTCAGAGGGTGGTGAATCTTTGGAATTCTCTACCCCAGAGGGCTGTGGAGGCTCAGTCGTTGAGTATATTCAAGACCGAGATCGATAGATTTTTGACTATTAAGGGAATCAAGGGATATGGGGATAGGGCGGGGAGGTGGAGATGAGGTAGAAGATCAGCCATGATCTTATTGAATGGCGGAGCAGGCTCGAAGGGCCAAATGGCCGACTCCTGCTCCTATTTCTTATGTTCTTATGTTCTACAGACTGAACATGCATATTCTGGATTCCTTCTCATATTTCTAGGTGTTTGGACAGTAAGGGAAGCAGTCTCCTCCTCTTAAGCAAGTTAATTTGTGCAAAACTCTCCCACACTCTTGCAAACTTATTGGCTTGCCCTGGGCAATGGTAGGAAATGTGTTCCAATTTACTGCTATCCAGCCGGGCTGTGATCCCTTCGCTAGTGCCCAAGACCTCATCTGAAAGCAGATTGTGTGTAATTGGTTGTTTTGGAATGGTTTCTGAACACCACCCTGACTTTTCAAAGAAAAATAAATTCCTTCATCCTTTCAGCTCCTACATGACTCATGTTTCGACTACACAAAAGTGTGGTGTTTTGGTCCATCCAAAAATGCTTTTATTTTGAGACCGTGCCATGGTCTTGTTTTGCCTCATACTTTCCAGCGTTTACTTGGTGTTCTATATGATTTAGCTGAAAATTCCTGATCAGATTATTGGCAATGAAAGTGTTTTCCTCTTTGGGTGTCTGGGTGGGAGGGGCGGGGTGTTGTTAGTGAGTCCTCTGAATGGTTGAATTAGCTACAGGCTGATACGGCTGGTAATAGACTGAGTTTATCCTCTGTAGCAGATTTGTTAATCCGATCGTGAGCAAAGGTAGGTTTTGTGGTACTTGAGAGTTTTTTAGATGATTGGCCTACCACCCTGGATCGTTGGCTTGCCCTAGGCAATGTTAGGGAATGTATTCCAAATTACTCGTACCCAGCAGGGCTGTGATCCCTTTCTGGATCATTGATGGGACCGGAAAAGGTTGACATGCGAATTGGGCTGGGATTCTTCCCACTTATCTGTAGATAATCTTGAAGCCAGAATGGGTAGACAGGTCATAGCTGAAGAAACAGCAAGAAGCTGACAACAGTGTTCTTTCCCTTCACACCGTTCTCCAACCACTGGTAAGCTCTGTGATTTTAACAAGTTAAACTCCAGCAGTGCTCCTGCACAGTTGGGCTTTCCTATGCCTTGGCACATGCCAACCTACTGCAGCATAGGTAGGTGAGGTGTATCCCTATTGGGAGAAGAGTTTCCACTGAGGAAACTGCTTGTATGAATTTCTCAATACTTGGTTTGGAGACACTGATGTATGATAACGGGTTTATGTGTGTGTCTACATGCGACTGACCAAAGACAATGTAATTTGCTGAACACGAGACTTTATTAGATCGCAGTGAAATCCCTGTCGGCTCTCCCACATGAAGCGTGATCTCTCTCTAAATTGAAATGTGAGAAGGTATATTTTAGTAATATAAAATGTGGGCCTCTTTTATGCACAAGCAATTCTTTAATACATATTAACTAATAACTCAGAAAATAATACTTGACCACTAAGCTTTGTATGTATTTTTTAAAATTAATTTATAGGATGTGGGCGTCGCTGGCAAGGCCAGCATTTATTGCCCATCCCTAATTGCACTTGAGAAGGTGGTGATGAGCCACCTTCTTGAACCGCTGCAGTCCGTGTGGTGAAGGTACTCCCACAGTGCTGTTAGGGAGGGAGTTCCAGGATTTTGACCCAGCGACGATGAAGGATCGGCCGATATACATCTAAGTCAGGATGGTGTGTGACTTGGAGGGGAACTTGGAGGTGGTGGTGTTCCCATGCACCTGCTGCCCTTGTCCTTCTAGGTGGTAAAGGTCGCGGGTTTGGGAGGTGCTGCCGAAGAAGCCTTGGCGAGTTGCTGCAGTGCATCTTGTAGATGGTACACACTGCAGCCACGGTGCGCCGGTGGTGGAGGGAGTGAATGTTTAAGGTGGTGGATGGGGTGCCAATCAAGCGGGCTGCTTTGTCCTGGATTATATACTTTATGTACTTTACTGTAGTGCACATACGATAATAGACAAGATTGTACTGGACAGGCTAAGGCTCCTCCCATTCTTGTGCCACACCTACTCTGCCTCAATACTGTTATTCTCCAGATTAAACACACTAACTACCATTGCCTTTAAAGAAGTTTTCCATTCAGCCCCTCTACAATTATTCATTCTACTTCAGTTGCCAAAAGTGAACGCTTCATGGAAACTGGATGAAAAATTACAGCTTCCTGTTTCTTGTCGGGAAACGCCGTCCCTCCTTCCCCCTATCTCACTATGAAACAGACTATATGACTAGGGTTAGCCTTCCAAAACATCTTAAACTGGGAGACATAAGTAGTTAAGTGCCTCACAGACTTTAGAACTCCAATGGCAGTGGGAGTTTCAGAAGAAATAAGACAGTGATGAGTTTTAAAATGTCTAGCTTAGTTTGCTGTGTTGAGAAGACATTTTTCTTCCCAATTCATCTTGTGCACTCTGCTCCGGCATGACCAAGAGAGTAAGCAGATGGCCTGCTTCTGGGCTTCTTCCCGGTGCTGAGGTATACGAACAGTCCAGGGTTGCTATTTCTGGTATTTCTCCACATAGGCTCCTTACTTCATCTTCGAATATTTCTCGCTCTTCTTGTGGGAAAGATATGGACATCCAACAACAGTAACAACAACTTTCATTTATATAATGCCTTTAACGGAGAACAGACGTCCCAAGGTGTTTCACAGAAGCAAAATCGGACATAAATCAACAGGAATTCACTTTGCATCTATCTCCCTACAGCAACACAGCCAAGACCAGTAACTTAGTCTATAGGGGATCACGGGTGAGAACCCACTTTGGGTGATGTACTGCTTGCTTCTGTAATGTCATTTTGGACCTTATCGAGACAGTGTCCCTTTAGAATACACAAAATAGCACTGCTTTTGTTAATGGCTTCCCTTAATCACATTTTCAATTGTTGTTACACCAACTAGACTGGCTGCCTGTAATTTCATATTCCCAACGCTAAAGTATTAGAATAAAATGGAACATTCCCTATTAATTCCACACTGACCTTCCTGTTTTCTTGAAAAGTGGTCAGAACACCAGCCCAGTCCGTCGATGGTTACAGAGATTAGGTCCTCTGGATGGCGAGTACTTGGTTTTAGATTCATGCTTGTTTAGGCATTAAAAACTGACTCCTGCGCCAAAATAAATTCAACAGATCAACTACAAGTGGTTTTCAGTCCATCGTCATTGGTTTCACAAGTGAGTCTGTGACTGTGGGTGTGCTTGAAAGTGCATGTTGTGGGGTCACTCATTATTACAAAAAAGCAGCACTCATTCTTTGTTTTACCGCCACTGAGATTGAGAATGGAAATCACTATTAGGTCACTGAGTTTCCTGACATTAAATTAAAAACGTAATTTGGGAGAAAAAAAAATTTACAATTTAAAATTGAAAAGTTTTAAAAACAAGGTCCTGTGAGAGCTTGCTCTGGTTCAGATGTCTTACAAACAGCTGGGTTTAAAACAATGGGGGGGAAACCATGGAGTGCAGCATTTCCCTCCATTTAATTGCAAAAAGTAAAGATCTAAATCACACAACCAAATCTTGAAACCGGAAATAAAAATGAATTCGAACTAATGCCGAAGCATTGCTGCATCAACATATATGAGAGTCTGTGGCCATGATTCCCCCCCACAGTTAGTTGCCATCTAGACGCGGTGAGACATACTAAGCAGGCCGGGCCTGTTGCCATGGCGAAAAGCATCCTGTCTCGCTCACCCCTCCTCTCTTTGGCTCCGTTTGTGCATCTCCTAGCAGCAGCTTGTAGAGCAACATTTCAAAAAGGCTCAGAGCAGATCGTCGGTTTGTCCTTTTGGCCAGGATGTGACCACATGGAAACCAGCAAGGGAAGGAGGAGGAGAAAGAAAATAGCTTTATTTTTAAATTGAATACATATTCATAATGCACTAGTTGCATGAGTAACCAAAAAGCTTTGCTATTGAACAAGAAACAGTCACCTTCTATGTGTTGACATTATCCTGTCTGTGACTTTCACAAACCTGAACTGTTACAGACCACAGATTCAGCTTTGCTTCTCCGAGGTATATTGATTCTGTTTATATTGGTGAGCTCAAGCTCTTTAGAATGCAAGATGGCAAAGATACCATATTCTTTCATAGAGATAAATTATTGGCTTATTTGGATATTGTTAACTCGGATATAATTCTGTTAGCTTATTTTCAAATAATTTTCTCCTAACGCTCTTGATATATTGCATATTGTTTGTGACATGCAGAAACCACATTAAACATCCTCGCAGTAACACACCCCTCACGTTAAGACAATCATACCACAATTTCTGATATAACTCATTGCTTACATCGCCTTCACTAATGGAAAATCATCTGAAACACCCTGTTTGTAACACGCCCTCCCTGCCGTTACCTAAACCAACCACTCATTGAAGTTGATCGCTTGCTGATAAAGAGACCATAGCAAACCTGCTCTGTTAACGTGCCTGTAAGCTCGATGTGCCATTTGCGTGCCTCCCTTTGGGGACAGGTCTGGTGTCACTCTAACATTGCCATTGCAGCACCAGCCAGGGATGCCAGGTCATTTTGATACAAACATTGAAAATGGCGAAGCCTTTTCCTCTGCAGGGTTCAGCTGTGCTGCACGCCATTTTATTCTCTTGCTACTGAGTAAGGGACCTCTCTTCAGGCATCAGCCAGTGCTGCTAGGAGGCAGGTGAAATCCGATTGACCTCATCCTTTGTTAACCATTTTGCATCTCCTGCATTTGGCATATTTCCACCCTTTTCCCTGCTCCCTCTCCTCAACAAATCAGGAATTCACCGTCAAGTGGACAATCATCTGCGTGGAGGAATTCTGTCGTCTTGAATGATAGCGGGGCCAAAAGGGTTAAATTACGAGGACAGGTTGCCCAGACTGGGCTTGTATTCCCTCGAGTTTAGAAGATTAAGGGGTGATCTAATTGAGGTGTTTAAGATGATTAAAGGATTTGATAGGGGAGACAGAGAGAAGCTGTTTCCTCTGCTGGTGCAACCCAGAACAAGGGGGCATCACCTTAAAATTAGAGCCAGGCCGTTCAGGGGTGATGTCAGGATGCACTTCTTCAAATAAAGAGTAGTGGAAATCTGGTACTCTTTCCCCCCCCACCCCCCCACAAAAGCTGTTGAGGCTGGGGGGTCAATTGAAAATTTCAAGGCTGAGATTGATCAATTTTTGTTGGGCAAGGGTGTTGAGGGTTACAGAACCAAGGCAGGTAGATGGAGTTCAGATACAGATCAGCCATGATCTAATTGAATGGCAGAACAGGTTCGAGGGGCTAATTGGCCTCCTCATCTTTCTATGTTCCACTGTCTATTGCCACATTCAATATGCTACACATAACATTTAATACTGAAGTGAAACTGTTCAGCTTGCTTCAGCACATTTGTTGGAGTGTGCTGGTTTCAGACCCCATGCTCTGTCTGGCACTACCAGGTACTGCTCTCACCACCATCACCTTTATTGAGACTGTTTCTCCATGGAAGAAAGTGCTCAGTTCCCTTAGATGTTTTTGTTCTCCACTCCCAATTCCTCATATTCCTGTATTTCCTGTTCAGTGTTCACTTGTACCCTTATAAAATGCTCTTGAGTAAGTGCAACTAGTTGCTTGTGTTACTTAACCGCAATAGAGAGTTTACATAAGGGGAAGGATTTTATTGTGTTTACCGTGCTGAGGTGCTGGCCAGGAAGTACATGGTCTGCAACCAGTTTATGGTGATCATCTGACAAACTCTTGTCCTTCAGATCTTGATTTGAGGAGAAATAAAGAAAAGAAAGACTTGCATTTATATAGCGCCTTTCACGACCACCGGACATCCCAAAGCTCTTTACAGCCAATGAAGTCCCTTTTGAAGTTTAGTCACTGTTGTAATGTAGGAAACGCGGCAGCCAATTTGCGCACAGCAAGCTCCCACAAACAGCCACGTGATAATGACCAGATAATCTGTTTAAGTGATGTTGATTGAGGGATAAATATTGGCCAGGACACCGGGGAGAACTCCCCCTGCTCTTCATCAAAATAGTGCCGTTGGATCTTTTACGTCCACCTGAGAGCAGACAGGGCCTCGGTTTAACATCTCATCCGAAATACGGCACCTCATGACAGTGCAGCACTCCCTCAGCACCGCACTGGAGTGTCAGCCTAGATTTTTGTGCTCAATTCTCCAGAGTGGGACCAACTGAACCACGGCTGACACTACTGGATAACACCGTGCTGTCCTTTCCACGCTGAGACCTGTGTTCCTACTTGTCCCAGTCTGATGGAATGAAAGTCTTTTCTCTGCCCAAGTGTGCATAGCGCAGCAATCTGACACCACAAAGTCAAGGGATATGAATTAGATTGTTAACTTCACTGAACTCTGCTGTGGAAGGGAGGCAGTGATTAGCGACTCGACATTTCCTCACACAGGAGGGGAAATGAATGGTCGGGAAGATAATCATTGGACCTGCTCCCATCACCGTCTAAATGATCCGTTTGACATGTGGCAGAGGCACAGGCAGATCTCCTAACTGTGCTGTCAGCTGCAGAGATGCATATTGCAGCAAGATGAGGAGAACTGAGAAGACAGAGGGGGAATTCACAATATATATTAATGATCTAGACAAGGGAACTAGATGTAATATCTCCAAATTTGCAGACGACACAAAGCTGGGTGGGTGTGTGTGCTGTGAGGAGGATGCCGAGAAACTCCAGGATGATTTGGATAGGTTGGGTGATTGGGCAAAAGCATGGCAGATGCAGTATAATGTGGATAAATGTGAGGTTATCCACTTTGGTGGCAAAAACAGGAAGGCAGATTATTATCTGAATGGCAATAGATTGGGAGAAGGGGAAGTGCAACGAGACCTGGGTGTCCTTGTGCACCAGTCGGTTAAGAAGGCAAATGGTATGTTGGCCTTCGTAGCGAGAGGGTTTGAGTACAGGAACAAGGATGTCTTGCTGCAGTTGTACAGGGCCTTGGTGAGACCACATCTTGAGTATTGTGTGCAGTTTTGGTCGCCTTATCTGAGGAAGGATGTTCTTGCCATGGAAGGAGTACAGCGAAGATTCACCAGGCTGGGATGGTAGGAATGACATATGAGGAGAGATTGGGACGATTGGGCTTGTACTCACTGGAGTTCAGAAGAATGAGAGGGGATCTTATTGAAACTTATAAAATTCTGACAGGACTGGACAGACTAGATGCAGGAAGGATGTTCCTGATGGTCGGGGAGTCCAGAACCAGGGGTCACAGTCTAAGGATAAGGGGTAGGCCAGTTAGGACAGAAATTAGGAGGAATTTCTTCACCCAGAGAGCGGTGAACCTATGGAATTCTCTACCACAGAAGGCAATAGAGGCCAATTCATTAAATATATTCAAGAAGGAGTTGGATATATTTCTTAAGGCTAAAGGGATCAAGGGATATGGGGAGAAGGCAGGGACAGGGTACTGAAATTGGATGATCAGCCATGATTGCATTGAATGGCGGAGCAGGCTCGAGGGGCCGAATGGCCTACTCCTGCTCCTATCTTCTGTGTTTCTATGAAAGGAAAGCCAAAAGAGTGACACGCCATCAAAGAAAATCAGAACGTAAAGCAAATGCACAGCAGGTCAGCAGCTGTAGGAGAAAAGACATTAACATTTCAACCCTTTATAGAACTCAATATTCACAGTGGACAAAGTATTCTTTTCCCCAGCACTTACAAGTCTCGCTTTGCTGGGCACAAAAATTCACTGGCTCATAAGGAAGTGAAATCTCCTTTGGCCTATATCAAGAGGTGCTTAAATTCATCTCCATATCTGCATGGTTAATCTATGCTACCAAAAATGTAGAAAGATATCTTTAGAAGAAAAGTTACTACCTTAATGAGTTTTACGGCAATCTCAGGGTTCAGATGACCTTAAATTAGTCACGGTTCACTCATATGATTCAGGGCATCCTGTGCAACATTTGTGGATTACAGTTACACCTCAGAGTGGTAGCCGTTATCCTCAGCTCATTTTGATGTCTGCGTTAATGTTAGTCATGCAAATTTTCTGTTTCAGCCTTCCTATTATGCGATTGGTATCAGACTATTAAGGCACTTTAAATACTGCCTTAACCTGCACTTTGCATAGCGGGACCTAAGCAGCATGATAGACCATGAGTATGTGCTTCCACCAAAGAGATGTGCTATAGTTCAAGGAATACCCTAACCCAGATTCAGGTTACAAAAGCGTGATGAGACGAGGCAGAGAGAAAACATAGTCAATTACACAGGGGTAGAGACAACAATATGCTGCAACAGACAGGGCAGCATGTAGCAAATCCAGTGCATCATCAAGGTCGTGTGCGTGACTGTGTTACAGTGATGCTGTGGTACATTGCAGCTTCAGTGCACTGTGCAGTAGAGTTCCCTGCTGACCATGCCATCATGGGAAATGCTGTGAATAACAATAGCAGCTTGGATACGATAGCATAGTGGTTATGGTACTGGACTAGTTAATCCAGAGGCCTGGACTAATGATCATGAGTTCAGATCCCACCACGGCAGCTGGGGAATTTAAATTCAGTTCACTAAAAAGCTAAGGGGAAAAATTTGGTTGGCTTGAGCCTCTCATTAGCGTCCCCCGAGGCGCAAATCCCCTAGCGCCCGGGCGTGGCCTCCCGCGAAATTCAGATGACGTCATCGGCGAGCGACGCGACCCCTTAGCACCCTGCCGCGGCCCTTTACCGCCCCACGGCAGAAATTGACTGCGCCCGCGAAGCTGCCACTGACAGTGTCAGCAACAGCCTCGCGGGTCGCAAACCCGGCTGACCTCCACTCGCGAGGAGTTAATTAAAGGGGAAGCCCGACTGCGCCCCACACCGCCATTTTATTGTTTTAGGTCAGCCCCTCATGGCGGCCCTTGGCGTGGGCCGTGTCCGCCATCGCACAGCCCGGCACCGCGTCTCGGTGGGCTAGTTGAGGCCGTCACATGGCCTGCAGAGTGCGCAGCGGCCCTCCCCTTTAACAGAAATGGCAGGGGCAATGAACCGTGTCAGCGCTACGCGGAGCGGCCACGTAGTGCTCCGGCGCTACTGCGCCTTGTGCCCCAGACACTGACCCAAGAGGAAGTGGAGCACCCGAGATAGCGCTCCGCTTCCTTGCCGGGGCGGTAAACCCAATTTAGCGGCCGGGACGGTACTCCCGCGCTGCGCGCTAAATGGCTGCGCTAATCAGTTACCGCCCCCAAACGGGGCGGAACGGAATTTCTCCCCCCCTAGTGTCGGTAATGGTGACCATCGTAAAAGCCCATCTGGTTCACTAATGTCCTTTAGGGAAGGAAATCTGCCGTCCTTACCCGGTCTGGCCTATATGTGACTCCAGACCCACAGCAATGTGGTTGACTCTTACTTGTCCTCTGAAATAGCCGAGCAGCCACTCAGTTGTACCAAACCACTATAAGGAAGTATTACGATGTGTGTACCTTCAGCACACGGACTGCAACACCCCCTTCTCGAGGGCATCTAGGGATGGACAATAAATGCTGGCCTTGCCAACGACGTCCACGTCCCATGAACAAATAAAACAAATGGAAAAACATAGAACAACGTCCCAAGGTGCTTCACATAGGCATAAGTAAAGACTTGAGAGCCAAAAAAGGAAAGGAGGAGGGATGAAAGGGTTGGGTTTTAGGAGGGTCTTGAAGGAGGAGAGAGAGGTGGGGGAGTTATGGGAGGGAATTGCAGAGTGTGGAGCTACGAAGCTGACAACATGACTGCCAGCGGTGGGAGAGATATACAGAAGAGGCCAACATTAGAGAAACGGAGAGTTCAGAAAGGGTTATTGCAGGGTTAGAGGAGCTTACAGCGATGAGGAAGGCCGAGGCCATAGAGGAATTTAAGCACGAGGCTGACTTAAATTTGAGGCATTAGGGGACGACGAGCCAATGTAGCTTAGCATAAAAAGGGGTGATTTTTTTAAACATTTGTTCATGGAATGTGGGCGTCGCTGGCAAGGCCAGCATTTATTGCCCATCCCTAGGCAAGCATTGTGGGCGGAGCGTTCTGCTTCATTAGACGATAAGCCTATAGTCGTCTGGAGAGAGAAAGGCATGGATGAGGGTTTCAGCGGCAGATGGGCCAAGGTGGGCTATGTTACAGAGATGGAAGTAGGCAGTCTTTATGCTGGAAAGGATGTGGCATTCGAAGCTCAGTTTGGGGGTCAGGATGCCGTGGCCAGTAGCCAGTTGGTGGGTACAGAGTTTATGGCAGGGCCCTAGTTGATGTGTTCAGTCTTTCATACATTTAGCTGGTGGAAATTACAGCTCATTCAAGATTCGATGTCGGCCAAGCAGTCTGACAGCACAGAGGCAGCGGGGGGGATCGAGAGAAGTAGAGGTGGTATGGCCATATAGGAAATCTGGAGATTTCCCGAGGGCCCATAAGAATGGTTGCTGTATTATTGGCGTCCTTCACCTTTTCTGTGAGAATCCAAGCCTTTTGGGGACCGCGTGCGCTTCTGGAGAGAAGTGGTGGAGCAATAGAGCTGTGTATTGTCAGCGTTCATGTAGAAACTGACCCCATATCTGCGGCTGACGTTGACCAGGGATGGCATGTAGATACGGAAGAGTGGGAGGCCTAGGATGGAGGAGGAGGGGGCTCTGAAGGTGACTGGGGATAGGAATAGAATCTATTAAGAATATAAGATCATAAGAAATAGGAGCAGTGTAGGCCATTCGGCCCCTCGAGCCTGCTCCACCATTTAATAAGATCATGGCTGATCTTCCACCTCAACTCCACTTTCCCGCACTGTCCCCATATCCCTTGATTCCCTTCGTATCCAAAAATCAGTCTATCTCAGCCTTGAATATACTCAACGACTGATCATCCACAGCCCTCTGGGGTAGAGAATTCCAAAGATTCACCACCCTTTGAGTGAAGAAATTTCTTCTCATCTCAGTCCTAAATGGGCAACCCCTTAGTCAAGACTATGACCCCTGGTTCTAGACTCCCCAGCCAGGGGAAACATCCTCCCTGCATCTACCCTCTCAAGCCCCTTACAAATTTTATATGTTTCAATGAGATCACCTCTCACTCTTCTAAACTGTAGGGCATATAGACCTAGTCTACTCAATCTGTCCTCATAGGACAATTCCCTCATCCCAGGAATCAGTCTGGTGAACCTTCCTTGCACTCCCTCTAAGGCAAGCATATCCTTCCTTAGGTAAGGAGACCAAAACTGTACACAATACTCCAGGTGTGGTCTCACCAAGGCCCTGTATAATTGCAGTAAGACTTCTTTACTCTCATACTCCAATCCCTTTGCAATAAAAGCTAATATACCATTTGCTTTCCTATTTGCAGAGCTGCTCTGGCTACAATAGGATAGCTAAGAGTGGAACCAAGTAAGGGAAACTCCACGGAGCTAGACAACAGAGGAGAGGCATTAGAGGAGGAGGAGGATGTGACCTTCCATGTTGTAGGCTACAGAGAGGACAAGCGGGGATATTTTTTTTTGTAATGCCTCACAGTCACAGAGAAATTCATTTGTGACTTTTGTTAATGTCATTGCAGTGCTGTGTCATGAAAACCTGATTGGAGGGATTCAAACGAGCCGTTGTCGGAGCGATTGGCACGGATCTGAGGGGGTGGGGTTAACAATGCATGCAAGCACCTTGGATCTGAGGCAGTAGTTAGCAAAGACAGAGGGTTCCAAGGGTGGATTCTTCGAGTAGAGGGTGATGGCAGGTTTTGAAAGGGAGGGGGTCAGTGCCTGAACAAGGAACTATTTACAATACCAGCTAGAATATGCGGGCAATCCCTACAAGGAGGGAGGGAGGCAAGTCCCTCAGCCTCTGACTGGAATGAATCAAATGTTCTGTCTCAGTATTCCGAGATGGATTCATTTCAATTACCTAACGTTGAAAGGTTTGTGTGCATCGTTTTTACTTACGCTATCAACAGGTTTAGTTAGAAATAGCAAGAAGTTTATGGGGTTCAGTAGCCTATCATTTACATTGCCATAGGCTTTGATTGGGCCCCATCATTGCACATTATTAAGGCAGCAATGATGACCCTGATATAGGTTAGGTTACAGTACGTCTATTTGCTTGGGGCATTCACCTGAATGAAATATGTAGTGCAGATAGGTTGATATATTTGCATATCAACAGCTGCTGAAATAATGAATCCTTTATTTTGCTTGTTATGTTGATAGCTGTTAGTACCACTGAGACTTTGTGGAGCTGAATTAGAATTTTCCATGTGACTATAAAATAATGAGTAATATAAATATTAAAGCTACTCGATGGAATTCAGATGCCATTTATAAAACCGGAAGAGGGGTTTTATAAATATCTTTTGCACTCCCCCAATGAGACGAGTGTGTCCAGTGGGTAGCTGAATCATACAGAACTGGAATGTCCCAATTAGCTTATCTCAGCTGAGATGGTGGTCGTGGAGCTACGACTGGCTACAGTGACCCTGGGATGCCCACTCCGAATTGCTATCTGCTGATCTTTGTTGAAGTGCACATTTGTGGACATCAGGTGAGAGCAGGATCAGGCCTTGTTGTAATGACCCCTGCAGTCGAATAGCCTGTTGGTGTGTGCCTCTCTATCACACGCAAACACCAATAATAGGCGTTCAAAGTACCAGAGGGAAGCATCTGTTCTGCCATTTGGGTAATATTTCTGAAAATCACAACTTTTTAGTGTTATCTCATTGGCAGAAAATGCAGTCCACGGTATAAAAAGATGATCAATAGTCAACCCTGTACCTAAGGGTGACATCCCATACAGAAAAAGTTCTAAGTTAACCCCATAAAATCTGAACAGGCCATTGCCAAGACGTTTTGCATAATATTCATACACACCCAAGTCATGAGAGATAAGTTAGAGTAATAGGCGAACAGGAGGCTTTGTGCCTGAGAATGAATCTGATCTGCTTCCGTCCGTTTCTCGGAAAACAGAATGCAAGGAATGTGACTTAACACGGAACCTCCCCACTGGGGATAACAAATCTCAAAGTTCAGTCAGGATTGGCGCTTAAGTCCAGCTCTGTATGCTCCAGTGCTAGTTACCAAGAAGTCTCTCAAGTATTTCTAAAGCACATTGTTGTACATCCTAACTCTGCTGTGCTTTCTTGCAATGTTTGGGTTGAAATTTTTCCCCTGTTTGTCGGCTGAATCTGCGAGTTGTATAAATAGACCACCACTGTCAGTTTTTGTTCAAAGGTTTTTTTTCTACAGCGTGCCAGGCCAGAACCACCATTCAGTCAGTGCAGCACTGCCACATAATCAGCAGTGTCACACGAATGTCAGTTAAAAGCCTCGATAGTGGGGGGGTCAAAAGATGAACAAGAAAATCTCACGGTTGGTGTCCCCTTTTCAGAAATCAGAATTGGTTAACTTTAACATTTTACTCCTCTTTCAATCATGAATTTTTAAAGTTGTTTAAACGGTGATCTCTGGTGACATTGCCTAGGAGGAGACACCGAAGGCAGCAGCAGGCTTTACAAGTGCTCTGGCAGGCTTATCTTAAAAGAATAATTTGGCTCAGCTCACCGATGTATCTGGCAGATTGGAGGACGCACTCTCTCAGCCCCTTCTGAAATGTAGTAGCTTTGTAACTTCCAGAATATGACGCACTGAATAAATATTTGTGAACTGTACAAACAATTGGATTTATACTTTGGAAAGTATAGAATAAGCATAGAAGTTGTTTTCTCTTCACATTTCTGAAATGTTCTCGATCTTCCAAAGAACACCTCATCCATAGAAGTGCCAGTGGCTTGGAGTTAGCGGCTATTTCTCAGTCCCTGTTTCAGAGACCGTGCACAAGGGCCTTCATCCCACTGTTACTGCATGAAATACTCTATGTCTGTGTGTATATGCCCATGTGGAGCTCTGTCCATTGCGCTCACCTTCTATTGGGAGCAACACTTGCCTTTTTTTTTCATAGCGGGGCGTTTTGTGTCACCGGTATGCCCCATCAGAAACTCATCTGGACTAGTTTAACATCAGTGGTGGGTAAAGTTTTAGAAACAATAATCAAGGAAAAATTAACGGACACTTGGAGAGGTTTAAGCTAATTAAGGAGAGCCAACACGGATTTGTAAAAGGCAGATCGTGTTTGACTAATCTAATTGAATTTTTTGATGAAGTAACGGGGAGGATTGATGAAGGGAATGCAATGGATGTTGTCTGCATGGATTTTAAGAAGGTGTTTGACAAAGTACCACATAGAAGGCTGGTTAACAAAATTGAGACTCATGGAATAGGTGGGTCAGTGGCAGCTTGGATAAGGAATTGGCTTAAGGACAGAAAACAGCAATTTGTGGTAAATGGCTGTTTTTCAGACTGGAGGATGGTAGACAGTGGTGTTCCCCAAGGGTCAGTGCTGGGGCCACTGTATTTTTGGATATATATAAATGACTTGGATATTGGAATACAGAGCAGAATTTCTAAATTTGCCGATGACACCAAACTTGGGGGTGTGGCAAACAGTGAAGGTGATACCAATTGACTGCAACTGAACATAGATGGGCTAGCAGAATGGGCAGACAAGTGGCAGATGGAATTTAGTACGGAGAAGTGTGAGGTGATGCATTTTGGCAGAAGGAACAGGGAGAGGCAATATACACTTAATGGCACAGTTTTAAAGAGTGTGCAGGGAGAGGGACCTGGGAGTTAATGTGCATAGGTCCCTGAAGGTGGCAGGACATATTGAGAGAGTGGTTAACAAAGCATATGGGATCTTGGGCTTCATAAATAGAGGTATTGAGTACAAAAGCAGAGAAGTTATGCTGAACCTTTATAAAACGTTGGTTAGGCCACAACTGGAGCATTGCGTCCAGTTCTGGTCACCACGCTTTAGGAATGATGTGAAGGCACTTGAGAGGGTGCAGAGGAGATTTACCAGAATGGTTCCGGGGATGGGGGATCTTACCTACAAGGACATGTTGGAGAAGCTGGATTTGTTTTCATTAGAGCAAAGGAGGTTGAGGGGTGATTTGATAGAGGTGTACAAGATTATGACGGGTTCGGATAGGCTAGACGAGGAAAGGCTGTTCCCACTAGTTGATGGTACAAAGACTAGGGGACACAGATTTAAGGTTTTGTGCAAGAGATACAGGGGGGGACGTGAGGAAAAACGAGTGGTGAGGACCTGGAACTCGCTGCCGACGGAAGTGCTGGAAGTGGACACACTCAATGTTTTCAAGGGGAGACTGGATAGGCACTTGAGGGAAATAAACCTGCGGGGGAATGGGACTGACTGGATTGCTCTACAGAGAGCTGGCACGGACTCAATGGGCCGAATGGCCTCCTTCTGTGCCATTATGATGCTATGAGTTCAATTTGTTGGACAGTTTGGGTAGATTCAGGGATAGTTGTTACTTATAGTACTGCTTGTTTTTCTAAATTTTGGCCTTGTAAATTAATATAAACTTTTCTGTTGCCTTGAAGAGGGGCAATAGATTTGTTGGCCTGTGAAACAATTAAGTGCCAGGATGAGCTTACTTTCACTGAGGAGGATTATTTGAATTGGTAGCTTTTGTGTGCTTGGTGTGTCAGCCTTTCCAGCATTCCCTGGGGAGATGAACGCTTTTGTCTACTCTTGACTTTCTCAAGGGCCTCATTGCCATGCTAATCCATCAACAGGGCAGCGAGAGATACAGTATGCAAATTATAAATTATTGATTTGAATGATCACTTATTTTGTGGTTTAATTTTAATATGTTTATTCTCGGCGGAGTAATGCAGAATTTGCTTTTGTCATTCATTCGGTTCTATTTAACTCTAGCAATCCAACTCGAAAGGTGTGCTTCAGACCGTTTCCCTGGGAACAAATGACCCTTATTTTGGTCTCCACGTTAAGAAAGATTTTGTGTCCTGCATAATTGTTAAATTTCATTTGTTTCATAAATAGAGTTTAGAAATAAAATAAGCTGATATTTAATCAGTGTTATGAGAGATAATTTTGTCCCTTCGGTATTCCTTTTTCGCTTGTTATTGTATTTCCCAATTTTATCTCTCTCCTTTTTTCATTTCTTAATGTAGTGATTTATCCTGGGGTATAGTTCCATGGAATAACAACAGAAAATGCTGGAAGCACTCAGCAGGCCAGGCAGCAACTGTGGAGAGCGAAACAGAGTTAACGTTTCAGGTCTGACCTGAAACCTTAATTCTCTTTCTCTCTCCACAGATGCTGCCTGGCCTGCTGAGTGCTTCCAACATTTTCTGTTGTTATTTCAGATTTCCAACATCCACAGTATTTTGTTATTGTATAGTTCCATGGATACTGACAACCCAAGTGGTCATTCTTTGTGCCAATGGGCAGTTTAGCTCCAGGGGACATCACAGTTTGTGCTAGAATCATAAAGGTTTGCGGCAATGGAGGTGGTCATTTGGCCAATCGTGTCTGCGCTGGCTGTTTGTTAGAACACTATCCATAACCAGTTCCACTATTCTTCCTCTGCCTCAAATATTTATCCAATTTTTCTTTCGAAGATGCAGTGCTCACTGCCTCAACCACTCCCATGCTCCAAAAATCCTCTGCAGAAAGAACATTTCTCCTAACTTCCCCCAACATTCACGCACGAGATAGTGATCAGGAGCAGGAACCCTTGGTACCATTCTAATAATTCTCCTCTGCACCCTCTCCAAGCATCATCGGGAGATAATACCAGGTGCCCAGACACAGGACTTGCTTTTTTTTTAAAAGAGATCCAGACGTGGTTATGGAGTCCGCTTGCAGGGGAATCAAAAACTAGGGGTCATAAGTATAAGATAGTCACAAATAAATCCAAGAAGTCACACAACACCAGGTTATAGTCCAACAGTTTTATTTGAAATCACAAGCTTTCGGAGCGCTGCTCCTTCATCAGGTGAAGTGGAGAGATGCATAAAGACACAGCTTATATAGTCAGAGAATAATGCCAGATGATTACAGGTAATCTTTCTAACTGCCATTTATCACACCTCAGTAATGTTTTCCTGACTAACCTGTTTGGCCATCATTCACACCTTTGATTGCTGTGATTATCTCTCTGCCGAGGTGTGATAAATGGCAGTTAGAAAGATTACCTGTAATCATCTGGCATTATTCTCTGACTATATAAGCTGTGTCTTTATGCATCTCTCCACTTCACCTGACGAAGGAGCAGCGCTCTGAAAGCTTGTGATTTCAAATAAAACTGTTGGACTATAACCTGGTGTTGTGTGACTTCTTACATTTGTCCACCCCAGTCCAACACCGGCATCTCCACACCATGACAAATAAATCCAATAGGGAATGCAGGAGAAACTCCTTTACCAGAGAGTGGGTAGAATGTCGAACTCGCTACCATATGAATAGTTGAGGCAAGTAATATAGATGCAATTAAGGGGAAGCTAGATAAACATATGAGGGAGAAAGGAATAGAAGGTTATGCTGATAGGACGGGAGAGGGCTCATGTGCAGCATAATCACCGGCATGGTCCAGGTGGCCTGTTTCTGTGCTGTAAATTCTATGTAATTCTATGTAACGAAGTGAAGCAAGCTTGGGACCTGCGTGCCCAGTGGTACAGGCACATTGGGGCACCAGCGCACTGCACCACAGGTGGTGGGATGGAGCTTTGCACCTGCCGCTCCTCTTGCCAGTACTGGGAGCTGGTTTTTTCTTCCTCCTTCCCTCCCGTAGCTCACAGAGGCCCCCCAGTGATAGAAAAGTGACTGAAATAGGAAGCATGGCAACAGATGGACGGACTACAGTTAGTCTCCGAAATGAGAGAAGAGGGATATAAATAGAAAAGTAGCCGGTTCACTGAGCCAAAGTGGCATATACATAACCAAAATAAGATTTGTATCAGCACTTTTTGCTGGCGCAATAATTATTCGATTCTCTTTCTCCCCCCCCTCTCACTTTCAACAGTCAATAAAGAGGTATCCATGCCGACAGTGTGATCGTTCCTTCAACTCCTCACACAGCCTGCGGAGACATATCCGAGTCAACCATGATGGCGTCAAGAGAACCTACACCTGTTGGTAAGCATTGCACCAGACCAGCTCTGTTAAGTTGCCTGATTTGGTATGAAATTGATCCTTGTATCACATTAGCTCGCCAAAAAATTCTATTTGCATGCAGTTACACTGTATATTACCTTTAATCCAGCCCAATTGTTGCTACATTAAAGAAAGAACTGGCATTTGTATAGCACCTTTCACATCCTCCAGTCACCCAAGAGCTCTTCACCGCTAATGAATTACTTTTGAAATATAATCATTGGCAGCAGCCCACTTGACCTTCAGCAAGGTGCCACAAAAAGCAAGTAAGACAGCATTCAGTCATTCCATTGTAGTGGGTTGATTGAAGGATTGATACCGGCTAGGACACCAGAACAACTTCCTGCTCTGCTTCGAATCGTGCCATGGGATCCTTTTACACGCACCTGAACCGGCAGACAGGGCCTCAGTTTAACATCTCATCCGATAGACAAACTCAACTTTATTTGCCATATTGCATAATCCCCAGAAAGCATGCAATGCACTTGTAGATCTCGAGGAATATATCGACCAAATGTAGATGTTGCATCATTTTTTTTTAATTGAATTGTCTAATTTCTATGCAATCATCAATGTCCCTTTGTCTCCTCTTCCCTTGTTATAATCTTCAAACTGTTCCATCACTGTCATTGCTTTATAAAAATGTGTTGTCCAGTGCACTGAACAGAACATTCCCGAGTGTTTCCTGTAAACGGCACCCACAGGACTCCAGAGTGACACTGTTACAGTGCAGAAGGTGCTTCGTGTTGAAGACGTAAGCTGTGTCAGAAGCAGGAGCATGTACCAGGTGCAGTGAAGCAATAATGCATAGAAAAACTGCAAGTGCTGAAAACCTGAAATAACCAAAATGAGGATGCTGGAAATGTGCAGCTGGTCTGTCAGCATCTGGAAAGAGCCAAGACAACCAAATCTCATTTTAAAGAAGACAACTAGTCAAAGAGTCAGTGGTGCAGCAGCCAACTTTTACTTGGGGAGGGATTTGTTTGAAAATGTTAATTTTGAAAAGTTTCCTTTTATAAAAAAAATAATAGATATTCAAGCTCAGAATTCTGAAAAAGCATTCCCTAATCAGTGGGCAAACAGCCCCCGTATACTGGAGCAGTGGTGGAATGTAGCAGCACCATCCCATTGGCTGATATCAGTGGGATTTCTGCCTCTGCACTTTGACTATGGAAATTGAGGGCCAACAGGGAAAATCTTCAAAACTGATAGATGTGCCTGGGATATATCTAGGGCGGGTGTTTACATAGGAACAGGAGTAGGCCATTTAACCCCTCGAGCCTATTCAGCCGTTCAGTTAAATCATGTGTCTACACTCCATTTAGAAACATAGAAGATAGGAGCAGGAGGAGGCCATTCGGCCCCTCGAGCCTGCTCCGCCATTCAATGAGATCATGGCTGATCATCCAAGTTCAGTACCCTGCCCCTGCCTTCTCCCCATATCCCTTGATCCCTTTAGCCTTAAGAAATATATCCAACTCCTTCTTGAATATATTTAATGAATTGGCCTCAACTGCCTTCTGTGGTAGAGAATTCCACAGGTTCACCACTATCTGGGTGAAGAAATTCCTCCTCATCTCTGTCCTAAATGGCTTACCCCTTATCTTTAGACTGTTACCCCTGGTTCTGGACTCCCCGGCCATCGGGAACATCCTTCCTGCATCTAGTCTGTCCAGTCCTGTTAGAATTTTATAAATTTCAATAAGATCCCCTTTCATTCTTCTAAACTCCAGCGAGTATAAGCCCAATCGACCCAATCTCTCCTCATACGTCATTCCTGCCATCCCAGGTATCAGCCTGGTGAATCTTCACTGCACTCCCTCCATGGCAAGAACACCCTTCCTCAGATAAGGCGACCAAAACTGCACACAATACTCAAGGTGCGGTCTCACCAAGGCCCTGTACAACTGCAGCAAGACACCCTTGTTCCTGTACTCGAACCCTCTCACTACAAAGGCCAACATACCATTTGCCTTCTTACCCGCCTTTGCTCCATATCCCCACAAACTGTACTTGCCCTTAGAGTTATCACCATATTTAATATTCACGCCAGCAGAGGATTTGGGGACACCAGGGTTTTTTTTTAATGGTGGACAATGAGGTTGAGCAAATAAATTGCACCTCAATTTCCCCCACCCCCGCCTTACTTATTGTGTAAGAAATGAAGGCGCATGAGTCAGTTTGATAGTAAAAGGCCAGTGTAGTAGAAGCGAGACTTGGAACTTCTGCACCTCAAGTAAACGGTCAGCAATGTACGTGCAGTCAGCCATCTGTAAGTTTGCTGTGATATAATCTGTAAAACCCAGAAGCTTGCTTGCTTTTACTGGGGTACTGTAACACTTGAAGAAATTCACTCACAGAATTCAGAGTCAGACTGACAGCTGATAAAGATCTGCATCAAGCTGCAACTTATACACATTGGGCCGTAATTTGCGGCCCCTATGGCTGCGTGCGAGGTGTGTACGCGCCCCCGTAAGTGCCGCGCAAGTTCCGGGTTTAGGCAGGCGATGCGCACGCACGCAAACCCGGAACTTGCGATCTGTCAATTTTCTTGACCGATCATCCACATCCCCGGGCAAAGGGCATCCGCGGGCAGAGAGCTGCGCTATTTTCCCAGCGAATGCCCGTGAAATTCTTATGGGTACCCCAGTACAAGTTTTCTGGGTTTTACAGATTTTATAAGAGTTTTACAAAACAGAAAAATAAAATTTTATCAATAATTTATACATTTTAAAACTTGTTAAATAAGGTAAAAATTTTTAGCCCCTTTAAAACATCCAGATTTATTTTTCAAAAAATTAATTTTTGTTTTAAATATTTAATTAAATGCCATTTTAATTCATTTTAAATATGTGATTTTTTTTTCATGATTTGATATATACATGTATTTTTTGGGGTATTCCCATTCATACTTAAGGGAGTTTCCATACATACGGAATTCCCATAATCATGAATGGGGATTCCCTTCTGTCATTCGTTGGGCCAGCCCACGTGATCCCAGGGGTGCTTACGAACCGCCTGCGCCCCTGGGATACATGGACCTCTTCCCGCGGTGACCTCCCAGACCCCCCAGGTAGGCGCGGGATTTTATTTGCGGATCGGAGGCATTTCCCCGCGGGAAGCCTCCAACCGCAAATTCAGGGCCATTGTGTTCTGGTACTTTTGGTACCAAATTTCTTGGCTGTTCAGTTCTAAGAAACGACTTGTGACTCTACAGCAATCACGGAGTATTTGAAAGAGATATGATCACCATCACCAAGTATTATGCAATGCCACTTGAGTGCTTGAAAGGGTGATTTATTTGCCAGTTCTTTTTTTCTCGCCGCCTTTCCTCGCGGCAATGGCTCCAGTCTGGCATGTACTGTTCCACAGACTGCGGTACCTTACCCAAGTGGGTGTTCTTTGTGTGTAAGCCAGAATGGTATGTGCCAGCAGGTTATCTGTGTGGGTGGAACCAAGCTCAATGCTTTCCTGACCTGACCTGACATACATACGGGCGTGTGTGTGTGTGTAGATCTCCCATGGCGTCGATCTGTGTGTGTCAGAGAATATAGTGGTGCTGGGCCACCTAGTGGTCATCCCCTGCATTTAGCACCATTGGGACTATTTACATTGAAAATTCCCATTGTAACTGATTGTGTCGTCATTTTCAATATGGTCACATAAAAGCCGTGGCAAAAAAAGTTTGTGAACAGGAAATGCGCGCTTACACAAGAGTTTTAACATAATACTGTTCAATCGCCCAGTGTTGTGCACAGTGAGCAAGACCTTGTGAAGTCTTCAAATGAAACAGGGTTAAAGGCCAGGGAATAATTGGAGCAGGGCACAACAACTTTAATTTCAAAGTCTAACGTTCTGTCCTTTTTTTGATATTTCCATTATACATTCTTATGTCCACCTTTTTTAATGGAAACTGCCTATGTAAACGTCACGCTGCAGCACCTTCACTGGTGGGAGGGCATAGTTGCAGCTTGGTAAATTTACATAACAGGAATCTATCATGAAGAATGTGTGGGCAGACACAAGATTTTTAATATATCAGAGATATAAATGCACAATAAATACATGTGTACAATTTCCAGCCAAGGGCCTTGCATAGTGATCAGGAGTCAGAGGTCTCAGCATTTGTACGTATGGGGCCCTAGTCAGATTTTGTTTGATTTTAACTTCTGTATTATGGCAGGGCACTTGCTGGATTAATAGGCTTATCCGCCTCCTATACCTTTCCAGGTTTTGCTCCGCTATTCCATGTGAACTTTCATCATAATGGTCTTGCAAAACTTAGATTAGTTTAGAAAAATTCACAGCAGATCCATCAGCATCTGCAATGAGTAAAATCAGGTTAACCTTTTGGGTGTAATCCTTCATCAAAAACATTATTCTGTCTTTTCACAGATTCTGTTGGACCTGCTGTATATTTCCAACCATGTTTCCCCCTTTTTATTTGGATTAGTTTGTGCTCATCACACTTGTGTATGACAAAGTAGTTTCCCCCATCTTTAGAGGAGGCTCCTTTTACTCGGCCTGTCCCAGCCTCCCTCGTACTTTCCCATGCTCAGACTAAAAGTCAAACTCTTCCATACGTGATGATGCCTCGCTCCCTCTAGCCAAAGGAGCCACGAAATTGAATAACTAGAGCAAGTGCCAATATCCAAAAAGCACTCTTCACTTGGCTGTGGTGTGTTATCAAGTCCGGCTTCATTGACAAGTAAATAGCTTGAGTTGACACATTGCTCTGGCTCGCCATTTATATTTGTCAGAGATGGTTGTCAGACTACTGGATAATATTATCCAGACATCAACTAACCGCTGGGGCAGTTGCAATGCACCAATACTTTCTTCGAGAGCACCTCCCAAACCCACAACCTCTAGAAGGACAAGGGCAGCAGGCGCATGGGAACACGGCCACCTCCAGGTTCCCCTCCAAGTCACACACCATCCTGACTTGGAAATATATCGGCTGATCCTTCATCGTCGCTGGGTCAAAATCCTGGAACTCCCTCCCTAACAGCACTGTGGGAGTACCTTCACCACACGGACTGCAGCGGTTCACGAAGGTGGCTCAACACCACCTTCTCAAGGGCAGTTAGGAATGGGCAATAAATGCTGGGCCTTGCCAGCGACGCCCACATCCCATGAACGAATTTTTTTTTTAAAACACCTCCTATGGGTGTAGGAGTAGGATCATTGCAGGTGATCTTAAAGGAGGAAAGAGAGGGTTAGGGAGGGAATTCCAAAGCTTAGGGCCTAGGTAACAGAAGGGCCTAGGTAACAGAGGGGCCTAGGTAACAGAAGGCACAGCAACCAATAGTTGAGCGATTATAATCAGGGATGCTCAAGGGGCTAGAATTAGAGGAGAGCTGATATTTGGGGGGGTGGGGGTTGTAGGGCTGGAGGAGATTACAGAGCTAGGGCGGGGCGAGGCAGTGGAGGGATTTGAAAACAAGGATCACTAAACAAGATTACCTGCTCATTAGCTCATTGCTGTTTGTGGAACCTTGCTGTGTGCAAATTGGCTGCTGAGTTCCTTACATTATAACAGCGACTACACATCAAAAGTAATTCAGTGGTTGTAATGAGCTTTGGGATGTCCTGAGGTCGTGAAAGGCGCTATATAAATGCAAAGCTTTCTTTTTACTTTACACTATCACTAAGCATTATTGGCGTGATCGATTTTAACATTTCTCATCCGTGTTTTCAAATCCCTCCATGGCCTCGCTCCTCCCTATCTCTGTAATCTTCTCCAGCCCTATAAATCCCCCTAGACCTCTGCGCTCCACCTATTCCCCACTTTTGAACATCCCTGATTTTCATCGCTCCACCATTGGTGGCCGTGCCTTCAGCTGCCTAGGCCCTACGCTCTGGAATTCCCTGCCTAAACCTCTCCGCCTCTCTACTTCTCTTTCCTCCTTCAAGACGCTCCTTAAAATCTACCTCTTCGACCAATCTTTTGGTCACCTGCCCGAACATCATCTTATATGGCTCGGTGTCATTTTTTTTTTGATAACACTCCTTTGAAGCACCTTGGGACGTTTTATTATGTTATATTATAAATATTTGTTGTTTTTGTTGATCTGCCGGTCTGGACTTCACCATGGCCACGCTCCAAGCTGGCACTAATATTTAGGCTCTAGAGTACCCGTCTCTAGTCGCTGCAGTACATTTGTATACTTTAATTGTAGGTAAAAGCTGAGTAAATGGGAAGTTGGGTTACCTATTGTAGGTACAATAGCTCAACCTCTGCATGAAAAGCTTCCGCCTTCCGCTCGCTTACAGCTTATAGCCTTCCGACAAATTGGTGAACATATTTACGGTCTCTCATTCTTCCTAATTTCTCTGTCTGTTGCCCTCTTCAATCAAACAACTAGTGTGACTCAGAGCAAGATATTAAATACAATGGGGGCAGGGGGGGGGAAGAGAGCACCTGACCAAGACGATCCCAGATGGCCTGAAGTTCTAAAAGTAGACTAGGTCTATATTCTCTAGAGTTTAGAAGAATGAGAGGTGATCTCATTGAAACATACAAAACTCTTACAGGGCTTGACAGGGTAGATGCAGGGAGGATGTTTCCCCTGGCTGGGGAGTCCAGAACCAGGAATCACAGTCTCCGAATAAGGGGTCGGCCATTTAGGACTGAGATGAGGAGAAATTTCTTCACTCAGAGGGCAGTGAATCATTGGAATTCTCTACCCCAGAGGGCTGTGGAGGCTCAGTCGTTGAGTATATTCAAGATTTTTGAATATTCAGCGAATTGAGGGATATGGGGATAGTGCAGGAAAGTGGAGATGAGGTAGATGATCAGCCATGATCTTATTGAATGGCGGAGCAGACTCGAAGGGCCAAATGGCCGACTCCTGCTCCTATTTCTTATGTTCTTATGACAGTATCTCTAGGGTTTTTTCCCCCAGTGGATAGTAGAGTATTAGTTTGTAGATGATGGTTGAACTCCATTTTAAAGAATGAGGAATTCCATACCTTCAGTGGGAATTCTGACGTTCAATCTACTCAAAATAATGAGAACATTTATCAGTATCCCTGGGCCAGAGAGAAATCTGAAACAGCAGCACTGCTTATGAGTAGGCCTGCTGGTCCAGGAATGGGTCAGTGGACTGGGCCAGACCAGAAAGGACTCCGGACTAGTATCACAGCAGCACTACATGCATCTTATCCATTGTATTTTTATTTTACCCTTGTGGAATCAGTTGGCTGAGGAAAGAAAAATAGCCACCGATAATGATTTGATGGGTTCACCTCCTTCATGTTATTAACAGAGGTAGCTAACTGCCTGTTATTAATAGAAAATCAAAATCGGTCCAAGACTCCTAAATGGAAGATGACCTGTTTATACAAGCTGTAAAACCTTTTGGTATTGTATTCATAGTTCCTGTCATCGTTTCCAGGTACTGCACGGATGAAAAGCACTTTTTTGCCAAGCGCTTCATGCTGGAGAAACACATCAACCTAATGCACGGCATCAAAAACCCAGACTTCAGCCAGATGCCGAAAGTGGTACACGCGGGCACAGACACAACAGTGGTGAGCTCCCCCCTCCCCATTTCTAGATATTATAAGGTGGGCACCAAAGGTGGAAAGGCGGTAGGATGTGGGCGGATGCCTGGAATTCCCCGCATCAGGTGGAGCTGATCAGCGGGAGATAGAAGGCAGGAGCGAGCTGCTTCCCAGCAGAAGCCATGGAAATGTCGTTTACCTGTGCACTTGTGGGGATTGGCGAGGAGTGATACAGCACAGAAAGAGGCCATTCGGCCCATCGTGCCTGTGCCGGCTCTTTGAAAGAGCGATCCAATTAGTCCCACTCCCCGGCTCTTTCCCCACAGCCCTGCAAACTTTTCCTTTTCAAATATATACGCAATTCCCTTTTGAAAGTTACTATTGAATCTGCTTTTGCAAGGCTTTTGTGACAAAGTACACAGATTGCAGTTGGATGGGTATATGGTCCAGAAAGAGGCAACTGGACATGTAAATCTAACCACTTGATGAGCACTGATCTTTTACAAGTCTGAGCGCTCCGATACTGAGTTAGGGATTCCTGGGAGCCCTGCTGAGGCACATTGCTTTATTAGGCCTCCTCCTGTGCACATGGCCCTCAAGCACGCATTATGAGATGGTGCAGCTTTATATCTCATTTCCTTCAAATTATGGCGTTCCAAAAACAATGCAAAAAGATGCATCATTGGGCAAAAATTAGTATTTAATAATAGCAGCGGGATATGCAAAACAATGAGTTTTTATTTATTAGTTGTAAAATAAAACGATGTTTTATACTTTTCCATCATGAATGGGCCTTTGAACCTCAATGATCTATCTGCAGTCTGTACTATCTATAGGCTGCACTGCAGCAACTCAGCAAAGCTTCTTCAGCAGCACCTCCCAAACCCACGACCTCCACCACCTAGAAGGACAAGGACATGGGATAGCAGGCGCATGGGAACACCGCCACCTCCCAAGTTCCCCCGTCAAATCACACACCATCCTCACTTGGACATATATCACCGTTCCTTCATCGTCACTGGGTCAAAATCCGTGAACTCCCTACCTAACAGCACTGTGGGAGTACCTTCAACACACGGACTGCAGCGGTTCAAGAAGGCGACTCGCCACCAAGCTCTCAAGGGATGGCCAATAAATGCTGGCCTTGCCTGCGACGCTCACATCCCGAAAATGAATAATAAAAAAAAACTACTCACATTTTACAATGCATAATTGCTTAGACATTTTGTTCTTATGATATCTAATTGTTGTTTTCTATTTGAGGAGGACTTACCTGGCAAACGAATGGCTAGTGACTCTGAAGCAGAGGAGCAGCCCAGCTCTGACACCATAGCGTCGCTTCCCAAGAAGCTGAAGGTCGCAGTGTTCAAGCAGTACAGATGTTCCAAATGTGGCTATATGACCAAGAGCGGAGCCGACTTCCAGAAACACATACCTCAGCACAAGTCTGACGGCTCAACCTTCCAGTGTTCACAGTGTGGCCTCTGTTACACGTCTCCGCTCTCCCTGAACAGACACCTCTACATTGTCCACAAACTCAAGGAACCCGAGAAGCTCCAAGCAGCCGATGTGGTGAGTGAAAATGGGCAGGATGAACACAGTGGGGAGTCAAACACTACGTCGGAGGAAGACCTTCAGTGCCAAGTCTGCAAAGACGTTTTTGACAGTGAAACAGCATTGAACGCTCACGTTCGGACTCATGGGATGAGGTTTATATTATCCAAACAGACTGGAGGATCAGAGCAATGACTGCACCGACACTGAGGGGAGACTTTTTAATCCTTCTCCGTCCTGAATGGGTCTGCAGTGACCCCAAGTGATAAGCCTGCATTCATAGATACATAACGCAACAACATATATACAAGAAAAGGAAAGTGGTACTCATTCAAAGCTGACGGACAAGCTTCTCCCTGCCCTTTCAAAGGTCCATGAGAGTGAAACGAGTGTTGATTCAGAATCCACCTTCCTGCAAACACTATTCTTTATTTTTCTTGCTGGTGTCAAAACAGTAGGTTTTTATATTTTGTACAACCCAATGCACAAGCAGAACTTCACAGGGAAAGCAAGCCAAAGATGCTTTCTGCACCCTCCAGCTCTTAACGCCCTCAAACATTTGTGACACGTCTTTACGTGTTCTTTGGTTTTTGCACTTGCGTGTCTCAAGGCCAGCTTTCAGTTGAACCCTGCCAGTCTTGGGTAGCTCAGAGTCCGTACTTTCACAAGCCGAAGCATGTCCTACTGCTTTTGTATTGAGCCTTGTTAGGTCAGAGTTGGGAGTTAAAGGTTCTGTGCCTCTATTTTTTAAGCAAATTAAGTGGCTCCAAGTGAATGGCTGCCTCCCTTTTAAAAAGAAAAATTGAGATTTGCTATGCATGCAATAAGGATTCACAACGTGAAGTAGTTTATTTTAAATATCTGTGTCTTCCCCCTCCCTTATTTAGAAGTAAATAAGCAGGCTGTACTGTGAGTAAACCTCTGCAATCCCTGGCGGTGGAACCTCTCCTCCGTCGTTGTCCCTTTTGTGTGTTTTTTTGGAATGGCAATCCCAGTGCACCTTTGGGATTACGCTTTTCCTCCTTTTCGCTTTGTAATTGTTTTTTTCTGGATTAGTTTCTTCCATTCTTCCTGCCCTGCTGACCAAGCACCCTGCCATTCCGTTCCGACCGTGTCTCCAGCACGTGCCTTCGACTGCTGACTTTGTAATGTGAGCCTCGGTGAACAGAATTAGGTCAATAATACAGGCACAATGAGATATGTCAGGAAGTTGCTTACTGTGAAATCCCGCTTGGAAGTCACACCCCCCTAGGTTTCCTTACATTGTGTGGTTCCAGTACAAAAAAGTTGCACTGCTGTATGTATGTAATGCAGAAGCATTGCTCAAAGATGTGAGTAATGCACCGGCTTGTACGGTAATAGGAGGATGGTTCTGATAAATCCCATGGCACAGCAGGACTGTGTTCCTTTCCAGCCATATGTCTGACCCTGACATGAGCTTCCAACCACATATCCGCAGCATAACAAAGACCGCCTACTTCCACCTGCGTAACATCGCCCGTCTCCGCCCTGCCTCAGCTCATCTGCTGCTGAAACCCTCATCCATGCCTTTGTTACCTCTAGACTTGACCATTCCAACGCACTCCTGGCCGGCCTCACACATTCCACCCTAGGTAAACTTGAGGTCATCCAAAACTCGGCTGCCCGTGTCCTAACTCACACCAAGTCCCGTTCGCCCATCACCACTGTGCTCGCTGACCTACATTAAGCAGCGCCTCGATTTCAAAATTCTCATCCTTGTTTTCAAATCCCTCCATGACCTCGCCCCTTCCTATCTCTATAATCTCCTTCAGTCCCACAACCCCCCAAAATATCTGCGCTCCTCTAATTCTGCCCTCTTGAGCATCCCTGATTATAATCGCTCAACCTTTGGTGGTCGTGCCTTCTGTTGCCTGGGCCCTAAGCTCTGGAATTCCTTGCCTAAACCTCTCCGCCTCGCTACCTCTCTTTCCTCCTTTAAGACGCTCCTTAAATCCTACCTCTTTGACCAAGCTTTTGGTCACCTGCCCTAATTTATCCTTATGTGGATCGGTGTCAAATTTTTTATCTTAAAATACTCCTGTGCAGCGCCTTGGGACGTTTTACTACATTAAAGGCGCTATATAAATGCAAGTTGTTGTTGCACTGCAAGGCCACAGATGTTGTCTTAAAGGTTATCACCTTGCGTGACGACTTGTCCTCATTTGTGAGGCCTGTGTGCACAATTACTTTTTTGAGAGCTTTGTGACGTTGCGTCACTATTTGTCGGTGTCATATAAAACCACACACTTTTACATTTATGCAGAAAAGCCTCTGAGCTGGAGCCAAACTACTTCGAATCATGGACTTGCAGCACGGAAACAGGCTCTTTGGCTCATCGAGTCTGGGCTGGTGTTTTTCTCCACATGAGCCACCTAGTCTAATCCCACTCTCACCATGTCCTTTATAATCCTCTTTTTTTCAAGCAACTGTCCTGATTCCCTTTTAAAATAATTTATGGGCTCTGCTTGAAAAACAGTCTGTGGCAGAGAACTCCATGTTCTAATAATCCTCTGTGTAAAGAACCTCCCCTTTAATTCAGAAGAAAGGAAGAACCTCCCCTTTAATTCAGAAGAAAGGAAAAACTAATAGAACAAGTCAGCCAGGGCACCTCACAGCACTTGGTTTAAAAGAAGCCTTGACCCATTGGTTTTTTTTCTCCCTGTCAATCAGGAAGAGCTGCATGTTGTCTATCAATGGAGAAGTGTAACTTAAAGCACCATCCGGGCTGGGGGGCGTAAGCTGTGCTGTGCAGCACTCGGCCCCCGAAGCAAAACTCCTCAAAAGGACCCGATAACTAGTTCCTGAATTCCAAAAATTCCAAAAGCGGGCAAGCAAACGGCACTGCTGTGGAATGAGAGGAAAAGCCAGTAAAACATTCGCAGCTTTTAAACAAACCCCCCCCCACTGCTTATTGGAATTGGAAAGGTCTGGCTGGTGTTATTCTAAGTTTATTAAGGGCAAGCTGGTTTGTAATCGCTTCTGTTCCATGCTCTGCTGAAAGCCGGGGACCTCCTCGCATTTGCTCATTTGCAGCACCCCTCATCATGTAGGAGGAGCCACCACAGACTGTCATGTTGCCAGAATTTTAATTATAATTGTTTTTTTAATGGTGTCACACAAATGTGTGGTTACAAATAGACTTGCAACACTTTGTTCCCGGATTGTAATTCAAATTATGCCTTCTGGGAGTGTGTAACACCTACCATTCGGGCCTTGAATGGGGCTTTACCTGCCTGACGTCACTGGGATTGATTTGCCAAGTTTTCTGCTTCTCCAGCAGTATCCTGTGTATCAAGCGCTGGTAAGGTCCAGGTACCTTTCAGCGTTCATGTTGGTAATTAGAATGGGTTTCATTAGGGTTGCACTTCACACAGACCCCAGATGCACTTCACACAGACCCCAGTTCGAGGTGTAGAGTGTGTCGGACCAAGATCCCAAATCGCTCCAAGCACGGTCAGCGTCAGTCAGACATTTTGGGCTGGATTTTCATTCAGCAGTCGGGAAGGAGGCGGGACTACAACTTTCGGGTTTTAGTCCCGCCTACATCGACGTCCGGCCAATCCACGCGATTTTCCCTTGATTGACCTTGTCGAGTCCACCCAGCGGGCTCAGCAGGCCAATTAAGGGCCACCCGGCAACAGGTGACGTCACAGACTGAAATTTCATCTGTCAAGACGTCTTGACAGATGAAATATCAGTGTTTCACAGCTGTTTGAAGCTGTCAAACACTGACAGTCTGACTTCTAACCTGAGCCCTTCTACACAGACTCAGTTAGAACTGTCACCGGCACAGAAAGCTGCAGGCTCTCACTTTTGACAACTCGCAGCCATTTTGCTTTCAGTGCCGGCTGAGTGATGGACTCCCGAAACCTAGAGGAAGAAAGGCTGTTAAGGTAAGTACAGGTAATTTTAACTTCTTTACACACACCAAACACACTTACCTTTGCACTCATGCACCCATCACTCACCTGAACACCGACATCGCGACCCCTCCAAGTCCTTCAACCCGACGGCCCGCCTGCTCTAACCTGGCGTGGTTTGGAGCCATCGGGAATCCCACATGACACCCCTCAAAATAGGGATTAGGCTAAAAACTGCCTGTTAACTACGTGTTAACAGGCAGTTAATTGGCACTAATCCCTTCCCGCCTCGGGTCGGCGGGTCCCAGTGCGGGGCGGGTACCCGCCTCCTTTGAAACTTACATGGAGGCGGGTTTTGGGTGGGATGGTGTCGGGACCCCCGAATTCGGGATTTTAGCCCCCCCCCCCCCCCCCCCCCCCGCACGCCTAAAAGCCCGCCTCACGGCACACTGAAAATCGAGGCCTTTGTATCACGGACTTCCATTGAGGTGTAAGATGCAAAATGTCAGTTTTGCAAGGCCACCAATTAGCAGCACAATCTCCCAACAGTGATCTTTTCCCTAACTTCTAAAAACAAACTGTGATCAATCACAGCTACAAAATTAACTATTACACATTATCCTGTCTATTAAACTAAATCACGAGGAAAATTACTGAAAACATGAAATAGATTTTTTTTTAATCCATTTATTAGAACTGGAACTTACTTTTGATATTGGGCTAGAATTTCCACCCATTCTCAGTCAGTTGAAGGAAATCGGGCCCACTGTTTGCATTCTTAGTGCTGCAGAAACTCATTTTTGCATTGCACACCAAAGTGAAGGTCTAACTCTGGTGCTGGCTACCAGAGACTTGTGTGGGTCACTGAAATCATGTGAAGTAGCCAAACAACTGATGACCACTGGCCAACTCCTTTTAATTAAATCTTTGAACCCTGACACGACAAGTTAGCTGGCACTTGTATTAGGATGAAATCACATTTTTCAAGGTACAGAGATGTTTGCTAGATCCTGCAGATCCCTTCACGTGGTGAAATGATTTCATCTCTAATGGATCTTCATGCTGAATGGAGCCTGTGGGCTGCGGGCATGGTGCTGAGGCCAGTGCGGGGTGGCCGTGTGCCGTGCAGGTGTCCGCACAAGGCAGCGAGCTGAATGGTGCTTTCACTTCCCTACCGTTTTCTCCTCTCCCCTGGTTACAGGAAGTCCGAAGGGGGCCTTGTTTGTCTGGAAGGTTAGAAAGGTGCTTTTCCTGTCAGACTAGGTTGTGCATTGGCTTGTCTGTTCAGTCTCTCCATGCCCATTGAAAGTGGAGGTTGTAGAAGAATGTCCAGTGACCCCCATTCGCCTTGCTGTAAATTGCTTCAGAGCGCAGCTGAAGCCACTTAATGGGAGCATCCCTCACTTTCCCCTGACCCCTACCCCGGGACGAGTGACGCATTCCCCTTTGTCCGCTCGCTCCCATTAAGCAGACACTGTAGAATGTATGGGATTGAATCAGAGTCTGTGCCAATGTTCCCTTTGTAAATGGGCAGTGCCATTAGGAAGGATGCTCATTAACTGGCTCACGCACTGCCATTCCCTCTGGTACCCGTGTGAATGGCACTAAAGTAATTTACAGGAGGACCAAATAAAGTATTTTAAAAGAATTTAAAAAAACAGAACTGGTGTAATTCCCTGCTTAAATGACCACTGTACTGTATCTTACTTAAATTTTATAAGATTAATTTCTTTAAAGAAAAATGTATCTCCCATATTACTCAATTTTATAAATTACTTTGGAGATTTATATTTAATTGTAGTCATATTGACTAAAATTTTCACGTGAACTTTCTATTTAAGTGCTATACTACCTTACGCTGTCGTGTTCACGTGATCTGTGTTATATTACTCTTAAAGGGGACACCCCAGACTCCAAGCACATCTGTGTCGAGAGACACACGTACTACTCTCCAACTTCCCCGGAAAGAGTCATTTTAACCTTTTCATCTCCATAGCGCAGTTCCTGCTAAGTGGCATCCTCTGCCGATGGGCGATGACTTACTTGGTCCAAAGAGGTTCTTAGCTTGTGCTTACTGTGTAGATGAAATTAGTAAACGCGAGTAAATGCTGGGAGCTGTATATTCAGAGTGTTCCGTGTATTAATTGGAGTCTGGAGTTTACCTCTTAATATTTTTTGAGCCAGAATTCAGCTCTATTATTTACTGATAAGCAGTCAAAATAATTTAAAATATTTATCTTATGGAATTCAGCTCTATTCACTTCCTTATTTCAATGTTTTTTGATACAACATATACAGACATTTGTACTTTTTGATAACTGTGTATAGTAGCGTGTAGAGAAACGTTTTGCAAGGTAACCTGTGTAGTTTGCTAAGGGTAGATCTACATGTTATCAGGGATTGTCCCCCGCCCCAAGCCATCACCTCTCTATTTAATCTGCATTGGCCTCTGTGCCTTCTTATTATGTTTACTTAAAAATATTTCAAATAAAAGCAACAGAAAGTGAATTTTTAACAGCCTCTTGTTCAGTCTGTTACCTTTATCTTGCTGTAATCAGTCCTCTCTGGACATTTACTTTATATTTAGCAATTATCCAGTGGCAGTGCTCACGGTAAGTCAGAGGATGCTCTGTTTTATAAGGCCAAGAACATTACACCATATAAAACACAATATTATTTTACTGTTAAACTGTGTGCCCATAATGCTGCAAAGTCTAATATCTGTGAAGTAAATACTGAGTGAACTTATACAGAGGCTGCAGACATTCTGGCTCTGGTGTTTTCTGCTGTCTCCTTTGTTTCTTTATACTTATTGTTCAAGTATGGCACATAACTAATGGACAGAAAATGTGTGCTAAATGTACCACATTTGTAATAGTTGGTCTCCCGTGGTGTTTCTCACAGCAGGTTTGAGGACCCAGTGTTCTACAGAGAAGTGCATATTCTGTGGTGTTGCTCGTGGTGAGGGTTTATTTTTTGGCAAAGTAACGGTAGGTTTGTGAAAATCCATGAGATGATGTCAGAACAGAGAAGGGGACTGGAAAAGTGAGTAGTTTGGGAAAAGTAGTGAGTATGTGGGGTGGTTGGTACTTGGGGTAGAAGAGCGAATTGTTAAGGGACATTCGGTAATCAAAGGGATAATGAGTATGGGGCAACGTGCAATGTTCCCGTTAAGTTACGCAGCAGTGTGGAGGTCCCGTGCAGGCCGCTTACCGTCTTTACAATGCAAAAATCGTGCATGCGTGGAAAGTTAAAGGGGCCGCGCATCCAATAAAAAAAATTAGAGGGACCAGTGGTAACGAGTACCCGGTGTGAAATGGTGAGAATTTGGTTTGTGGCTAAGCAAAGTGATTACTTGAAGGGGATAATAAATAATGGGAAGCAATAGTTAATATTTTTAGGAGACGGTAGAGCACTGGGGGTAGTGGGCAGGTACGAGTGGATGCTGAGTCAGTGACGGAACAGTGTGGAGGATGGGCAGTAGTCACCTATGAAATAGTGGGCAATGGACATTTGGAGACCAGGGGTATTGGAGTGGTGGGTGCAGATTTCTTTTACTCACACACCACCTACATACATGGCTAGCACCACTGCAATTTATTTAGAAAGTTTATATTTTTAACCATCAAAATGTTTGTCTCAAAATTAATTCTTCATTTTAAATCTGTAGCACAGCTGTGATGAATTCGGATGTCTGTATTTTCTGTGGGTGATGGTCATCAAAACTTCATTTTACCTGAAAAGCTTCAAACTTCAATCCAATCTTTCAGGAAAAAATAATTATTTGAGCCTGAGGAAACTTTTTCTCTATCTTCCCCTCCTTACTCACCTCACACAAGCTTTGTCTCGAAATAGTTTAAATTTGAAACTTTACCTAAAGAAAGTTGCTTTTGCTAAGAATTATCCTCAAGATAAACATCTTAAAGTTAATGTTTTTTGTTACCTGTTTATATCCCCAAAAAAATGAATGACTTCAACCTTTTCCACCACCCTGGGTGACTTATAAAGAGCCAATCATAGAATTCTACAGCACAGAACTCTCTGTTCCTCCAACTCTGGCCTCTTGTGCCTCTCCCACTTCCTTCACACCACCATTGGCGGCCGTGCCTTCAGCCGTCTAGGCTCTAAGCTCTGGAACTCCCTCCCTAAACCTCCTCTTCTTTAAGGCGCTCCTTAAAACCTATCTCTTTGACCAAGCTTTTGGACACTTGTCCTAATGTCTCCTTCTTGGCTCAGTGTCAATGTATGTTTGCTTACACTCCTGTGGAGCGCCTTGGGGGGCGTTTAACTACGTTAAAGGCGATGTATAAATGCAAGTTGTTGAGTGATTCAACGTTTTGAATTATGCGAGTTATGTAAGTGTAATCTGATATCTCATATGTTTCTAACGACAGTAAATATTGTTTCACAAAGCATTGATGGAGGGATTTCTCCAGTACAGTAGCGTTCCTAGCAATTCCAATTCCCCTTACTTTTGGGAATTCTACTTCAGTTGAAGGATGACGATGAATATTTCATTTTATGTCACTCGACATCGAATGGATGCTTGTGTTTTACAGGATATCAACGAGTGGTGGAAGCTGGTTCGTGAAATACCCGGCAGATTGATTTTGTGGATGACTCTTGTCGTTAGGTGTTCAAGCTCTCTGAATTCGCCAGATGTTGTTTCTCAGTTTGATGACCCAAATGTCAGCTCCTTGCAAAGCAGATGAAATACTGTTAACAATTCAACCGACTGCATTCAAACTAAGGAACCAATTTGGATATCATGTAAGTACCCCATTGGCCCGAGATTGACCACAAATGTAATGCCACCATTTCTGGGTCCAACCTAAAATAGAAACATAAACAGCTCTACGCGATTAAGTACAGCTCTAATTATTCCCCCTGTAAGATCGTGAGATCTGTAAGATCCGTAATTTATATTTAAATTGTCCATGACTATAGCAAACCACTCCTGGTACAGGTATATTGTGTATAAGTATAACAGATTTATTAAGCACTTTACATCTAGTACAAAGAAGTAATACTTAAGATGATGGTCGCAATCCGTTCCTCGGAACCCCAGTAGCGTGCCCACCGGGTGACTCCGGCGCGGTCTCTTTTCTTAGTCTTGCTGTGTTCTGTTGACTGAAGTTTTCTCTTCCTCTGGTTTTGCGCTGCCTTCAGTGTTCAACAGCTGCTCATTTATACCTTTTTTCTCCCCTGTGCCTACATGGCCTTCATTAACTGTCTGGTATCTGTTGTTTCAGTCACCCTCTCACTCCTCATGCCAAGCTATCCTTATAAGAGAACAACCTTCACACTAAGTTCTCACAGATGTCTCTTTGCTTCTTAATCAGCTCATTGTTTAGCCGGTTCTACATTTTTGAGAAATAGGGAGTGGTGACTGTCTCCAGCCCCCTATCTTTTTGCAACGTTGCTGAATTTCTTGTTCCCCACTAACTCCTTGTTTTCCTAACAGACCATTTTACAGAATTACACCAAGTTGCCATAATTTACCATCATGCTTTGCTTCTCAGCCTTGTGTCTCTTTAACTAAGGTTATACATATTGTAACAGAGATTTTATGCTTCTAGCACACATTATTATATATCATAATTTTAAGAAAAGCATTGCATTTAAAACATCAAATCATAAGCTCTATTCTACACCCCCTCCCCCGCTTATCTCTGGGACATTGGGTTGAACTGCAGTCCATACATTCGGTGTAAGCTTCATCTCTCTGCTGGTTAATTGAGATTGAGTGGTTCTGACTTCAGAGTCTATAAAATATATGGCCTATCTATTATAAAACTTTCTACAGTTCCTAGAGTGTTGTAACATTCCATGATTGGCTCTTTGTAACCCACCCAGGGTAGTAAAGGTTGAAGTAATTAAATTTTTTGGGGATATAAACAGGTAAAATATCCGTCTTTCCTGATGAGACGTTACTCTCAGGTGGGCGTAAAAGATTCCACGGCACTATTTCGAAGAAGAGCAGGGGAGTTCTCCCCGGTGTCCTGGGCCAATATTTACCCTCAATCAACATAACAAAAAAAACGGATTAACTGGTCATTATCACATTGCAGTTTGTGGGATCTTGCTGAACGCAAATTGGCTGCCGCGTTTCCTACATTACAACAGCGACTACACTTCAAAAAGTACTTCATTGGTTGTAAAGCGTTTTGGGAAGTCTGGTGGTCGTGAAAGGCGCTGTATAAATGCAAGTTTTTTTTAGAGCCCTGACTATATTGGTTTTCCGATACAGGGCGCTGTCCCTCTTTGACATTAGCTGCTCAGTAGGACAGCACTTGAATTATGTCGTACTGTGGCAGAGCCACTAAGGGACTCCGATCAATTGTATATAATTCCCTTTAATAATATGTTAGCTACAGCCTGAGTCTGTATCTTTGTTTTCACTGTTTACATGTACAGAGCGCGATCACTTTAATAGTGCGGGTAAACGCAATGACGTCACGCCGTTCATCACATGATCCCCCACCGGCGGGAAAAACGTGATGACGTCAGCCACGGGACTGCCCAAGCAGTCCTCGTGGAGCCTCCGAACTGACGACCTATATTCGATGTTCTCCTGTAGTTATCTGTTAAACTCTGTTAGTTTTCATTAAACCTCGTTTATTTGATCGCCTGAGTGGACCTCAGTCTTTTGGATAGGAACTAGACATTCCTACAGTACGATACAATTGACTTTCGATCAATGCATTTCTGCTCCAAGCACGGAATTCCATGTGCTGTTCTCTACCATTATATAGAATTTGTGATCCATGCAAAATTCTGATTAAAGAATAAAATGTTCCCCATTTGTCAAGTTCTTAATATTTTATGCGCATTAAAAGTAATGAATCCTCTGCCAAATTTCACCTCGGGCAGCAGCACATTTTGGAGGTCAAACTCCTTGTTCAGTGATATGCTGAAGTACTTTCTACTCTTAATTGGATTGCTGCATGAATGATTCAAATGTGTGGTGCTTTGTAAATTGGTTAAATTTGTCTATGGTTTATGGAAATCTAGATCTGTGAATAACCCTAAATATCAACAGCAACTTGCATTTATATAGCGCCTTTAACATGGTACAGTAAACTCTTGTTTAAACAGCACTTGATCATCCGGAATACTTTAATAACCGGCAAAATAGATAACCGGTAATCTTGCCGATTCCATCCAGCGCTCGTTTTGCCGAGTTCGAGTCTCCCGCGGTAGCCGAGTTAGTCAGTGGTTTTTATTTTTGTTTGTGTTAAACATTGCCTTGGTAGGTATACCTCTCTGTTATCCAGAATTTTTCATCAACCGGCACCATCCTGGTCCCACAGGTGCCGGATCAGAAAGGGTTTACTGTAATACGGCCCAAGATCGTCAGACAAAATCCGACACCGAGCCACGTGAGATATTAGGACAGGTGACCAAAAGCTTGGTCAAAGAGGTGACTTAAAGGAGATACAGAGGTGGAGAGGCTTAGAGAGAGAATGCCAGAGCTTGGGGCCTAGGCAACTTAAGGCACGGTTGCCAATGGTGGAGCAAAGGAAATCGGGAATGCACAAGAGGCGACAACTCCTTCATTTGGTCTTTGTATTTGGCCAATTCAACATTGAGTCCAGAGATTTTCTTATCAGTAGATTCTGTTCTGCCATCAACATTCCTGATATAGTCCGTCGGGGGCACAGAGATTTGAATTAAAGCTTAACATTTCTTGGCAAGCTAGTTCTGGATTTATCAGCACTTAATTTATTAAAGTTGCACAACTTCGGAGAGAAGATGGTCGTCTACCAACGTTTCTTGGTTATTTGGTGGGAGTGAAACCCCAAGACTGACTTGTATTATATTGGAATACACATTACACAAAGCAACAGGTTTAGCAGCTTAGTCAGTGACTGGCCACGGTTCGATTCAGAGACAAATCCAATGAATCAATAGAAAGAAAGAAAGACTTGCATTTATATAGCGCCTTTCACCACCTCAAGATGTCCCAAAGCGCTTTACAGCCAATGAAGTACTTTTGAAGTGTAGTCACTGTCGTGATGTAGGAAATGCGGCAGCCAATTTATGCACAGCAAGCTCCCACAAACAACAATGTGATAGTGACCAAATCTGTTGGTTAAGGGATAAATATTGGCCAGGACACCGGAGATAACTCCCCTGCTCGTCAAAATAGTGCCATGGGATCTTTTACGTCCACCTGAGGGCAGACTTGGCCTCGGTTTAACGTCTCATCCGAAAGACGGCACCTCCGACAGTGCAGCACTCCCTCCAGCAGTGCACAGGAGTGCCAGCCTAGGTTTTTGTGCTGAAGTCCCTGGAGTGGGACTTGAACCCACAACCTTCTGACGAGGCTGCAACCAACTGAGCCACGGTTCTGTTTTAACTTCATTTTCACTAACTTAAATATATCACTTCTTTTCCATTAGCCTGACTCACCTTAAAGTACTAGTCTGGGTTCACCTTTTCCATACTGTTTGTCATTTAATAAACCTCTTAACCTTCTTGCCTTTTAGGCTGTAGGGATTAAACTTGCATTGCATCCTTCTTACACTTGTTAATCATCGTCGTTGCTCTTCGCTGCACCCTCCCCTGTGCATTTATATCCCTTTTGAAGAGAGTTGACCAGAATTGCGCACAAAGAGTTGGAATAAACGGGTCTTTTTCCGAGTGGCAGGCAGTGACTAGTGGGGTACCGCAGGGATCGGTGCTAGGACCCCAGCTATTCACAATATATATTAATGATCTAGACGAGGGAACTAGATGTAATATCTCCAAGTTTGCAGACGACACAGAACTGGGTGGGTGTGTGTGCTGTGAGGAGGATGCCGAGAAACTTCAGTATGATTTGGACAGGTTGGATGATTGGGCAGAAGCATGGCAGATGCAGTATAATGTGGGTAAATGCGAGGTTATCCACTTTGGTGGCAAAAACAGGAAGGCAGATTATTACCTGAACGGCAATAGATTGGGAGAAGGGGAAGTGCAACGAGACCTGGGTGTCCTTGTGCACCAGTTGCTGAAGGTAAGCATGCAGGTGCAGCAGGCGGTTAAGAAGGCAAATGGTATGTTGGCCTCCGTAGCGAGAGGGTTCGAGTACAGGAACAAAGAAGTCTTGCTGCAGCTGTACAGGGCCTTGGTGAGACCACACCTTGAGTATTGTGTGCAGTTTTGGTCGCCTTATCTGAGGAAGGATGTTCTTGTCATGGAGGGAGTGCAGCGAAGATTCACCAGACTGATACCTGGGATGGCAGGAATGACGTATGAGGAGAGATTGGGTCGATTGGGCTTATACTCGCTGGAGTTTAGAAGAATGAGAGGGGATCTCATTGAAACTTATAAAATTCTAACAGGACTAGACAGACTAGATGCAGGAAGGATGTTCCCAATGGCGGGTGAGTCCAGAACCAGGGGTCACAGTCTAAGGATAAGGGGTAAGCCATTTAGGACAGAGATGAGGAGGAATTTCTTCACCCAGAGAGTGGTGAACCTGTGGAATTCTCTACCACAGAAGGCAGTTGAGGCCAATTCATTAAATATATTCAAGAAGGAGTTAGATATATTTCTTAAGGCTAAAGGGATCAAGGGATATGGGGAGAAGGCAGGGACAGGGTACTGAATTTGGATGATCAGCCATGATCGCATTGAATGGCGGAACAGGCTCGAGGGGCCGAATGGCCTACTCCTGCTCCTATCTTCTATGTTTCTAATTCACCCAATAAGATCCACCCTGTGTAATCCAAAGCCTCAGCATCACCCCTATAGACTTGTACTCCACTGTCTGGCTATCTTTCCCAACATTATACTTGTGATACCCCCATCGCAGAGTCCCACAGCTTCCTGAATGATGCCAGAGTTCCTGTCCCCCACTGCTCTATCAGGAACAGCACTGCAATATCGACCACTCTGTGTGAAGGAGTGCGTTTCCTGACATCAGTCCTTAGCTTGCCTTTTACCAGTTTGTACCCAATGTTTTTATCAATTAACTTGATACAGTGCTCAAGATTAACCTGATCTACTCCACTCAGTATCTCATACCCTCTATATAACAGCGCGAAATAAGGAGGAAATAACTGAGGAAGGAGGTTTGGAACAGCGACAAACTAACAAATAAAAGTACTTTTAACTTAAGCAAATGCTGCAAATCCACTGAGAGTTGGATCAAAACATATATATTGTATAATGTAAACAACTGAGAATATATAGTTTGGGGAGGAAGGAATAAACTTACTTGCATCTCAAGGAAGTCTTGTAAAGTGGTAGGTAAATTATATTATAACTATATCTCGGAGCACTGCGTCTTTCAGTATCATAATCTACATGTCATTTATGTGATATACAGCTTCAATAGAGAAAGAACTTACATTTATATAGCGCCTTTCACGACCTCAGGATGTCCTAAAATGTTTTATAGCCAATGAAGTTGGGGTACGGTAGGGTAGTGGTTATGTTGCTAGACTAGTAATCCAGAGGCCTGGACTATTGATCCGGAGACATGGGTTCAAATCCCACCACGGCAGCTGGGGAATTTAAATTCAATTAATGAAATAAATCTGGGATGAAAAGCTAGAATCAGTAATGGTGACCATGAAGTTGTGACCATGAAATTGTCGTAAAAACCCATCTGGTTTACTCGTGCCCTTTAGAGAAGGAACTCTGCCGTCCTTGCCCAGTCTGGCCTATATGTGATACAGCAATGTGGTTGACTCTTAACTGCCGTCTGAAATGGTCTAGCAAGCCACTCGGTTGTGTTCAAGAAGGAGGGTCACCACCATCTTCTCAAGGGGTATTAGGGATTGACAATAAATGCTCGCCTTGCCATCGACACCTATGTCCCGTGAATGAATTTTTTAAAATGAAGTACTTGTGAAGTGGAGTCACTGCTGTAATGTAGGAAGCACAGCAGCCAATTTGCACACAGCAAGATCCCACAAACAGCGACGAGATAACTACCGGATAATTCATTTTAGTGATGTTGGTTGAGGGGTAAGTATTGGCCCAGGACATGGGGAAAAACACCTCTTTGAAATAGTGCTATGAGATCTTTTACATCTCATCCCCAAGACGGTGCCTCCGGCAGTGCAGCACTCCCTCAGTGCTGCTCTGGAGTGTCAGCTTGGATTATGGGCTCAAGTCTCTAGAGTGGGACTTGAACCCACAACCTTCTGACTCAGGCGAGAGTGACTGCTAAATTTGCTGTATTGCAGCGATGGGACTGCCCCTGTCACTTTGAAGCTGCAGTGAGACCACAGTAAACAGCGGAACCGCACTCCGGGGGGAGCAGTGCCACAGGAGGTGCCATGGGGAGGCACAGGGAAGGAGGGACAATTCAACAGAAAGAAGGGCACTCACTGGACACTGGTTCACCTCAAAAGCTCTGATTTCAGAGGAGCTTTGTCAAAGGTTTGGGAACCGGTCTGGTGCTGCCCTCTATGCCGCAGGCTGTGCATGACACAGAGAGGACTGGGAAAGGAAAGTACCTGAGAAAGGAGTCATACTCAACTAAAAGGGCTTACGGTTGGCTTGATGGCATCATACTTTAGAGTAGTAATTTACGATACTACAAGGCAGTGTGATCTGGATTTAAGATCCTAACTCTTCACATAATGAATCCCTTTTTATTCCACACAGGGCGATATCATTTCCATAAAATCCTATTCATTTTATGGAAACATTCAGGCCTTCGAGGTGGTGCTGGAAAGAAGTTACGTTAAACTTGCATAGAACCTTATATAGGTGTTCAAAATTATGAGGGGTTTTGATGGAGTAAGATTTAAGGTAATTGATAAAAGAACCAGAGGATGATGAGAATTTGTTTTACCCAGCGAGTTGTTGTGATCTGGAATGCACTGTCTGAAAGGGTGGTGGAAGCAGATTCAGTCCTAAGTGTCCAAAGTAAATTGGATATGTACCTAAAAAAAAAAAGAGGAGAAATTTTGCAGGGCTGGGGGGAAAGGGCTGGGGGAGTGAGACTCAACGAGCCCACAAGGATGAGACCAGAACTGAGAGATTCTAACTATCAGGAATGACTGAACAGGCTGGGGCTCTTTTCTCTAGAAAAGAGGTGACTTGATAGAGGTCTTTAAAATGATGAAGGGGTTTAATAGAGTAACCGTAGAGAAGATGTTTCCACTTGTGGGGGAGCCCAAAGCTGGGGGCTATAAATCTAAGATAGTCACTCATCAATCCAATAAGGAATTCAGGAGAAACTTCTTTACTCGGGAGTGGTGAGAATGTGGCAATCGCTACCACGGGAAGCAGTTGAGGCCAATAACATAGATGCATTTAAGGAGAGCTGGATAAATAGATGAGGGAGAAAGGAATAGGGTATGCTGATAGGGTTAGATGAAGAGTGGTGGGAGGAGGCTCGTGTGTATATATACAGGCCGAGTGGCCTGTTTCTGTGCTGTAAGTGCTATTTAAGATCCACACCGCTGGGCATCGGCATGTGAGGATTGAGTTATCCGGGGAGATGATGGACAGTTCAGAGCAGAGCACTGCTGTCAACGACGAAAGAAGATTCACAATTCGCAGAACGGGAACAGCCCCCCAACTCTGCACGTCAGTTGGCCCTGTGGCAGGAGAGATAGTCCAGGGGCAAGTCACATTCTTGTCCTGGAAACGTTGCGTTTTGGGGAGAGGGGGAAAGAGTCCAAGCAATGAGAACAAAAAAGAATTGGGAAAATAAAATAAAAATAGAGATTATTCTTTTGAAAGGCCTGTTTCCATATGGGTGACTGATGGGTAGAAAGGGCCACGTTGTGTCGCTAAGTTAGTAGACTATATACAACTCGTAAATATAATTGGACACAAAAATTGAAACAATTCATAAAAGAAAACTTTCCACTTGCCATTAAATTGACCGCCTCCTGTTGGAAATCCATCCAATAAGTTTTGCCCTGTGAGGGCAGAGGCATCACCTCCACTCGCTTCCTGCACTTCCTACACTTTCCCTGACAAGACCATTGCAGCATCTCCTGGGCTTCACGCATGCACAAAGTCTATGCCCCTGAATAGCTCCTTAGAATCTCCGAGTGCCAGTTTGCACATTCCTCCCAGGATGTGTGTGTACACAACCCGAGACGGTGCCCCTTCCTCCCCTCCCACCCAGATTTCCCCGTTTGGGCCCCAGACTCTCCTGAGCTCACTCTCAGGCTGGTTCTGCTGGTTGTACACGTTCCTCCCTCTACCAGCCCCCACTCTCATTCGTGCACCTTTTCGCCAATTTGCCCTGAATCTGAACTCTGCCATTGTGTGCCGAGCTCACTGCTGCTTACAGGCCCGCTCTCCCCTGCCTCCTCCGACCAGACTTCTGACCCTCCCTTTCTGCGTGCTACCATATCTCAAACCTCCCAAAACATCTACTCTACTCCCAAACCCCAACCCCGAAACATGCAGACCTCTCCCTCCCAGTCCCGCCTGCTCACTCCCTCCCAGTCCCGCCTGCTCACTCCCTCCCAGTCCCTCCTGCTCACTCCCTCCCAGCCCCGCCTGCTCACTCCACGCCACGTGGCAGTACCAGCTCCACATTCCCTCTCGCCTTCAGCCTCTGGCTCAGCACCCAGGCTTTTCATATAAAAAACAGAAAATGCTGGAAATTCTCAGCAGAGTGAAACCGAGTTAACGTTTCAGGTCGATGACCTTTTCGTCGGAACCTTTTCATCATCTTCCAGTTCTGACCAAAAGTCACCGACCCGAAGCGTTGACTCTGTTTCTCTCTCCACAGATGCTGCCTGACCAGCTGAGTGTTTCCAGCAGTTTGGGGTTTATTTCAGATTTCCAGCTTCCGGGGTAGTTAGCTTTTGCCCGTGTTTCTCATTCTGCATCATCTCCCAGCCAGCCCTACCCAACTCCACCCTGGTAAACATGGGCTGCCATCTTGCTGTGTACTCTGGGCTTTACTCTACATTTTAAATGTGCTCCTGCTGATAAAATGGGTGGTGATAGTACAGTGACATCAACCCTCTCTTTAATTTACTGAAAGATATGCTAACAAAAGAAGGATTAAAGGCTCTTAAACCCACAGATGTTCCTATTGGAAATTAAGCCATGAAAATAGCTCTCGGGCCACCTACGCAATGACGGGATTGGATGTTTTGGGTTCACTGGTCTCTCTGATTATTAACACCATCTGTTCGATACCATCGCCAGTATTTTATACTATGTTAAGTAGAAGCCATTGATCCTCTGTTGGGAAACACTGACCTATAGAATCCACGGATAGTTTGGTCTTATACACTGTGTGTTATGTAACACAGCTGCTGGGGTTAGATGAAGAGGGGTGGGAGGAGGCTCGTGTGAAGTATAAACACCAGCATGAACCTGTTGGTCCGAGTGGCCTGTTTCTGTGCCGTACATTCAATGTAATGTTATGTAACTCCCGTCATTATAAGGCTATATAGGCCCAGAAATTCAGGTCTCCACGGGTGAGTACGCACGGGGTACTCACCCGTAGGCCCAATGGAAGTGCCGGTTTCCTGCATGCACTGCGCATGCACGGGAAACCGGAACTTCCGTTCCCTTAAAGGAAGGGGTTCAGAGGTAGAACGCGTGCGCCGGAGAGGCAGCGCGTGTGCCTGGAACTTCCGTTTTTTGCAGGTTTCTCCGGGAGGGTAAGTCTCCAGGAGTTACACATGTACAGGAAACTTTGGTTTATCCAGAGGTTGTATGTCCAGGAACCTCGACCTAACGGCAGAAATCAGCAGCCGTTTTGGTTAGGTTTTTTTTCTTCTCGCATTTTTTTTTTTAACAGTCAGGCTCTGGAAAGCGTCTCTGTAGCTTAGCAACAGCTTCAGAGACGCTTCCAAGGTACGGGCCGAGTGTTTACAAGCTGTTGCTAAGCAACAGTGTTTGTTGTCAGATACGGAGATGAAAACCTCCGTATCCTTCAACATTAGCGCTGGTCTATCCGGAAGTTTTGATAGATCGGCAGCAGCTCGGTCCCGTCGGTGCCGGATATCGCGAAGTTTCCTGTAAAAAGCAGGCGCAAGGCCTGTGTTTAACAAGGTAAGTGGTGAATTAATTAAAATTAAAACATTTTTTTCCACAGGTTTATTATTTTTAAATACTTTAAAGAAAGGTAAGTTTATTTTTAGCCCCGTTAGAAAATGTAATTAATTTTTTCAAAAATTTAGATTATTGTTTAAAATAGTTATTTTATGTAATTTATAGTTATTTTAAAAATGTGATTTTTTTGAAAAATTTATTTGAAGTTTTAGTGATGTTTTGGGACTTATAGTATTTATAGTTTTGACAGCTCTTCCCATCAAACTTATGAATGAAGCGTTCCCTGCTACCATTGGCTCTCCATGGCCCACGTGATCCCAGGGGACGCTTCGAACTAACTGCGCCCCTGGGATACGCAAGCACTGCGCGCCGGCAGTTGGAGCAGGCCCAGGATCGGAATCCCACGCGGGCCCACAGCTCAACGGCCGGCGCGCTAGGTAAGTGCAGGTCGGGGGCTTGCACCCGCGGGAAGCCCCCGACCCGAATTTCTGGGCCATTGTATTGTTTTACGATGCAGTGCAGCAGAAGACCTGCCAGTATTAAGAATACTTAGACTTCTTTATTGATTTTAAGAAAGAACTTGCATTTCTACAGCGCCTTTCACAACCTCAGGACGTCCCAAAGGGCTTTACAGCCACTTTCAAAGTGTTTCGGTTCTGTTCACTTATTAATGCGTGGCTGAAAATAATCCTCCTTCTAAAGACTGAGCCCAGCCACTATTGCCACCGAGTGGTGGACTTGATCGTTGCCATCACTTTGATGACTACTGGAGGCCTGGGGTATGACTGCAAGGCACTGGCCTATCAACCAACAGTCAAACTGGCCACAGCGAGACCAGCACTACCTCCGCGCATCTTTTGCTGAAAAGCTTCTTTCTGGTCGCAGAAGGGAAATTATTCCTTCACTGGACTTAACCGTCCTGTTACCACCACTGTCGTGTCCGGTTTAGATGAATGTTTTGACATCCAGCTGGAGACCCCTACTCTAAATGCTTACTGACGATAACAGAACTCGGTATATAATCAAGTGGAGCATTCTGCAACTGAGGAAAACAATTAACACTTTTGTTAGAACAGCTTATATATTATGCTATAACTATCAGGAAAGGTTGAACAGGCTGGGGCTCTCTTCAGAAAAGAGAAGGCTGAGGGGTGACCTGATAAAGGTCTTTAAAATTATTAAGGGGTTTGATAGGATAAACGTAGAGAAAATCGTTTTGCTTCTGTGGGGAGACCAGAACTAGGCCATAAATATGATAGTCACTAATAAATCCAATAGGGAATTCAGGAGAAACTTCTTTACTGAGAGTGGTTAGAATGTGTGCCTAGTGGATGATGTAAATGATATTCTGATTTAATTTAATAAACTTCCTTTTGTTTTATGATTTGAAAGAAAGATTTGCATTTATATAGCGTCTTTCATGACCACCGGACGTCTCGAAGTGCTTTACAGCCAATCAACAGTGTAGTCACTGTTGTAATGTGGGAAACGTGGCAGCCAATTTGCGCACAGCAAGCTCCCACAAACAGCCATGTGATAATGGCCAGTTAATCTTTTTTTTAGTTATGTTGATTGAGGGATAAGTATTGGCCAGGACAACGGGGATAACTCCCCTGCTCTTCTTCGAAATAGTGCCGTGGGATCTTTTACGTCCACCTGAGAGGGCAGACGGGGGCCTCGGTTTAATGTCTCATCCGAAAGACGGCACCTCCGACAGTGCAGCACTCCCTCAGCACCGCACTGGAGTGTCAGCCTAGATTTATGTGCTCAAGTCCCTGGAGTGGGACTTAGAGTCATAGATTTATACAGCACAGAAAGAGGCCCTTTGGCCCATCATGTCCGCGCCGGCCATCAAGCCCTGTCTATTCTAATTCCATTTTCCCGCACTTGGTCCGTAGCCTTGTATGCTATTGATTTGGATGTTTATTGCTTGTGCTCCTCTAAAAAGGAGGCACTTTTGTTCGATCTTCTTGTTTGATGACACTGGGACCCAGTGTTGTCCTAATTGGTCAATTATTCAATTAAAAGAGTAGAATGTGGAATTTACTACCACAGGGAGTAGTTGAGGCGAATAGTATAGATGCATTTAAGGGGAAGCTAAGTAAACACATGAGGGAGAAAGGAATAGAAAGATATGCTGATGGGGGTGAGATGAAGAGGGGTGGGAGGAGGCTCCTCTGGAGCATAAACACCAGCATGGATCAGTTGGGCGGAATGGCCTGTTTCTGTGCTGTACATCCTATGTAATTCCACGTAGCTACCGCTGTACCCTATAATTATGGTAAATAGCACTCCAATGCACAGTATTTTAGAGCAATATAGTATCGGCTCCCTCGTAGCTCCTAATTCATGGATTGCTATTGGAGACGAGGGAAACTAAGTGAACGTCTGGTTTACTGGGAGATATTTCTGGTTCTTTTCCCTCCATTTAGTCAATGATGAGAATCCCACCATTTGTTGGACAACACTCCTTAAGTTCTAACAGGCTTGATCTGTGGGAATATTCATTAGGATTGGGAGAGTTCCGCCAAAGCTCCTGATGTAAGCATTATTAAATAGAATAAGCTAGTTGGCATTTTATAGAATTGAATAATATTGAGCTTAGAGGGCTGTTAGAAGGTGTAGGAGTTTTTTCCTGTATACACAAGGATTAGGAGTAGGTCATTTGGCCCCTCAAGCCTGCTCCGCCATTCAATAAGATCATGGCTGATCTTCAACCTCATCTCCACCCGATCTCTAGATCCCTTGATTCCCCTAGAGTCCAAAAATCTATCGATCTCAGCCTTGAATATACTCAACGACTCAGCATCCACAGCCCTCTGGGGTAGAGAATTCCAAAGATTCACAACCGTCTGAGTGAAGAAATTTCTCCTCATCTCGGTCTTAAATGGCCGACCCCTTATCCTGAGACTATGCCCCCTAGTTCCAGACACTCCAGCCAGGGGAAACAACCTTGGTATCTACCCTGTCAATCCCCCTCAGAATCTTACATGTTTCAATATGTAGAAGGGAGTCTCTGTAAAATCGGAAAGTGTATCTCTGACTGAGAGAGGGAAAGGTTACAGAAGTTAAGAATGTATGGCTTTACCAGGCAGATGTAAGTGTGTCACTTAGATGTACAAATTTCCTTGAGATCAAGGGAGATGAGATTTAAGCCAGCTCGTCCAAATACAGATACCTGTCCAGCAGGTGCATTTACTCAGGAGCAGGGGATCCAGGGAGAGTGACTAGCACCTCTACAGACGGAGGTTCATCAGTTTGATGTCTCAAAGTTAACACCATCCACCCAGAGGAAGGTGAGACAACTAAATCATCCGAATCAGGATGGGGTCGTTTACAGTTCTGGAAACATTACTAACTACAGGAGTATAAATTTATTCAACAGACTGGCTATCTAATGCTGTTAAGGTGTCTAACATGTCTAAATTAATTACATAGGATATACAGCACAGAAACAGGCCATTCGGCCCAACCAGTCCATGCCGGCGTTTATGCTCCACTCGAGTCTCCTCCCGTCTTTCCTCATCTAACACTATCAGTGTAACCCTCTATTCCCTTCTCCCTCATATGCTTGTCCAGCCTCCCCTTAAATACACCCATACTATTCGCCTCAACCACTCCCTGTGGTAGCGAGTTCCACATTCTCACCACTCTCTGGGTAAAGAAGATTCTTCTGAATTCCCTATTGGATTTCTTGGTGAATATTGTAGTGTATGTACCCGTCTACCTTTAAGGGAACTATTGAATGTAACCGTTCACCTTTAAGGGAACTACTTTAGGTGTGGCACTATTTGTTTGGCTTCTGTATACTGTAATACCGATAGTGACCACACCAGTATATAAGTGTTGTAGCAGGATTTCTGGGGCAGATTCGCCCGGACCTTCGAATCGTAAAGACCTGTTTGTTTGTTACTTCTGAAGTCTGTGTATTTATTAACTGCACAACCCACAGACTTTACAGTGGCGACGAGTCCGATCGTACCCTGCGGCAAGATTACCATAAGCAACGAAGAGCGTCGAAGAGAGACAACCGCCCTCGTCGTGCTACCAAAAGAAAACACGAGGCTGCAACAACAGAAAGCAGGAAGACTAACAACAAAAGCTGTATCAGCAACAGGCACTGACTACCCTTCTGCCACGGTGCGGAGTGAGCCGACCAGCAAGAAACAAGGCGGCCGAAGAGACTGTGAGTAGGGGAAGGTGTAGAAGCATCCGGAGGATAAGGGCAGAGCACTCGACCTCGGTCGAGGGGGAGCTGTGCCGGCCAAAAGTCGGGTCCAACAGCGTCGGGTGACAGCCGGACCGCGATCGGCGGGACAATCGGGGCAGCGACCGCAGCCACGAAGTGCTGAGCCTGCGAGTAGGCGCGGGAAGAGAAACCCAGCCGCAGCCGGGGAGGGAAACACCGGTCTGCGAGAGGGCTGGGGAGGCGAACGGAAACCGTGCGGGTGAGAGCCGGGTGCGGAGAGAGAGACTGCGAGGAGCCGGTCCAGCAGCTGAGCTGTTCTCCACCAACGGGGTACTCCGAGCCGGCAAAACCGAACGTGCGGGAGTGGGTGAGAGACACAGCCGAAAACGGGGTGAGAGACTGCGCGAGAGCCAGTCCAGCGGTGAGCTGTTCTCCACCAACGGGGTACCCAGGGCCGGTAGCATCGAACGTGCGGGTGAGAGAGACAGAGCCGGGTACGGAGAGAGAGACTGCGCGAGAGCCAGTCCAGCGGCTGAACTGTCCTCCGCTAACGGGGTGTACCCAGCGCCGGTAGAGCCGTGCGGGCGGGAGGAAAAGACATAGCCGAGTAAGGGGAGCTGTGCGGTAGCCAGCCAGCGGCTGAACCTGTCCGCTGAGGGGGAAGCGTACCCCTTCCACCGGGAAGAAACGCGGGAAGCCGCCATTAGGCGGAGAAGACGCCAGAAGCGGGAAAACACCATTGAAGTGGGCGGGGCGAGAAAGGAAGAGCGGGAAACCGCCATTTTCGCGGGAAAACCGCCATCTTGATTGACATACCGCCATTGAAGTGGGCGGGGAGAGAAGGAAAGAGCGGGAAACCGCCGATTTCGCGGGGAAACCGCCATCTTAGAAACAAATAAATAAATAAGAAATACTGGTGCTGCTCCCAAGGGAAGAAAGATGCCTAAGCGAGGGAATATTAACGACTTTAATTCTGAAATAGAAGACTGGGCCACGTACGTGGAACGCATAGAGATCTATTGCGAAGCCAACAAAATAGAGGAAGACGACAAGGCAATAACATTGCTAAACTCGATGGGGGCAAAAACATACGGGCTCTTGAAGCATCTAATAGCACCAAATAAACCAGCGGATCAGACCTTCGAAGAGATTGTGGCTGTGCTGAAGGACCACTTGAACCCCACACCGCTGATGCTGGCTGAACGATTCAAATTCTACGCAAGAACGCAGAAGAAAGACGAAAGCAATGCGGAATACTTGGTCGAACTGCATAGGCTAGCGAAATACTGCCAGTTCGGAGGGAATCTGACAGAAGCGCTGCGGGACAAGTTCGTATGCGGATTGTCCAAAGAAGGGACGCAGAAGCGACTACTGGAAGAGAATGACCTCACACTGGACAGGGCTGTCCTTATAGCTGCATCGCACGAAGCCGCAGCGAAAGGAACGGCGGAAATGCAACTAAAGGCGGCGGCACTCGGGGTGGACCACATTACTTCAAGCACAACAAAATGCTACCGTTGTGGGAAGACAACGCATGACCAGAATCAATGCTGGTTTAAGAACCAAGAGTGTAGGAAATGTGGCAAACTGGGTCACATCGCGAAGGTATGCCGGTCCGGGAAAAAGATCAATAATCAAAGGAAGCCACCACCAGAAAAGTACAATAAGGTACACAAGGTGGCTGAGAAGAGTTCAGACGAACAGAATTCAGACTCAGACCCAAACAACCAGGAGCTGGGTAGTCTGAGAATCCACAATGTGGGTAAAGAAACGGATCTACAGGCCATCTGGGTCATACTAAAAATAGCTGGAGTCCAAATAAGAATGGAGCTGGACACTGGATCAGCTCTATCAGTCATCAACCGAAGGGACTACCACCGGCTATTCTCTCACATACCTTTAAGAAATACCAAGTTCGTATTACAGACATACACGGGGCATAACATATACCCCGTGGGGAAAATAAGAGTCAAGGTGAGAGATAGGGGTAAAGAACACCCAAGAATGAGCTTGTACGTATTACCTGAGGGAGGACCACCACTTCTAGGACGGGAGTGGATTAAGAAAATAGACATGGAAGGGCATTACCTAAAAGCCATAATGAGGGAGGACTCGGTGCAAGCTATTAGCTCAGATTCTGAAATGGATGATGATAAGACCAAGTCGAAAACGAAGACAGGCAGAAGGACTAATGGTACCAAGAAGAATAAAGCTGCAGAGCAGAACTCCAGGTTGACAGAGAATTCTGAGCCTGTTCAAGCAAAGGATTCATCCATGACGGAAGAACACCGAGCTCGGACGCAAACTGATGTCAAAGTATGACAACAATTAGAACAGTTGAGTGATCGTCTCGTACAGGAGATGAAAAATATGGAAAAGTTCTGGGACACCGAATGGGGGAACCTGGAAAGACTACAGAGACAGCTAGCTCAAGCAGAGAGCGACCATAGAGCCATCATGGTCAAATACCAATCACATTCCCCTGATGCTGTTCAGGAACTAGAATATTTACAGAATGAACCAAAGGAAGAGGAATCTTCAGGGAGCCAGGATTTTATTCCAGTTCTTCTTTACGACTCCTTACAAGCAGAGTGTGAGAAGTTGAAAGAACAGTATGAACAGGCCCAGGCTACAATTCAGAAGGGGGTTAACTCGGCAGCCTCCGAAAAGCTAGTTTCAGTAGAAGCACATGAACAACTAAAGGTTGAACATGAGCAAGAAGTCCAAAGGCTGCAGGAAATTCTTGATGAGCTCAAGGCCAAGACAGACTCATCGATAGAAGCTCCATCCATAGATGAGCAATTAGAGGTGAAAATCATGGCAGAGCATGAAAGACAGGATGTCCAAGAACTTATAAAAACATTGAAGGACACCCAAGACAAATATGAGGCGGCAATGTCTGAGGTTCAACAACTTGAAGAACAGATTCAACTGGGAATCCTTGCAGTGGAAGAACAGGACACTGTAAGAATGGTCCCTGAACATGAACTAGAGAGCATCAGGGCGCAACTTTTCCGAGCGCTGAAAGCCAAAGTTCAAGAGGAACGTAAGGTGGAAGTATTGGAGAAAGAGGTGGATGAAATGGAGAAGACTCTGGTCCACCGTGTTCCCAGGGAAGAGTTAACGGTCGGCCAACTCCTTCATATGCTGAAGGACAAGACTCTACAAGGGGAACAATCTGAACACGAGCTTCAATCTTCAGGGGGAACGAGTTCGGAGCTCTCAAAAGTCACGGAGATAGCTGAGGTGGCAACACAAATTTTACAAGGGTGCCAAAAGTACGTTGAATCACGTCAAGGTGAACAGAAGAAGGTGGAAACCGTTACTTCAGTAGAAGGGTTAAATAGCCTGATAACGCAATTACCGGTGGAAAGGAAGGTATTGAACTCACAAATGAGGTCCATCGTGAAGGAATGGCAGATAACCCAGGAAGAGCGGGATGAATATGAAGGCATGAAGAAGGCTTTTCAAGAAAGATGTTTAGGGAAGGAACCACCGTCAGCTAACGTCCAGACGGGTGAGGAGGAAGAAGAAGTCTCTCTCGCTGGCCTAACTCAGGACGAACCTGAATATTACCATGACCTGTTGAGTGACACTGAATATTATGAGGATGTGGTCTGCCCAGCTTGTGATGAAAACTCTCAAAGTGCTGAAATCCGGATGAAGCACTTAAGGTCTAAGGAACATAGAGAGTTGGTGGCGCTACAGCTGGCAGCCGAGAAAGGAGCTCCGAGAGTTTCAAAAAGGCAGAAAAGAAAAAGAAGAAGCAGAAGATAATAACTGTCTAAAATATTAGCACTTCTACCATTCCAGGCGGGACATTGCGAAAGGAGCTAAATTAGTTGAAAAACTGGAAAATGTCAAGACAGCCAGTTGGTTGTCAAAGTCCGCACTGCTGGTTCAACAGGACGAAAGTTCAAGCTGCTACGTCAAGAAAAAGGCTATGGAGGAGTCACGCTAGCCAGGCGAACCGGCTACCCCAAAGAAATGTTGTTCGGAACGAGTCAAGATCAGAGACTGAATCTATGAACTGTTTCCGCAGAGACGGAACCTGTGAACTGTTTCCACCGAGATTATATTTGTAAATTGTTTTATATGACATTGACTCCACCGAGATTATAGCTGTAATTTGTTTTATAGGAAGTTGAAGATATGTATGTTTAACGGGGACTCTGTAAGTAATAAGCTAAAAAGGGAGGATTGTAGTGTATGTACCCGTCTACCTTTAAGGGAACTATTGAATGTAACCGTTCACCTTTAAGAGAACTACTTTAGGTGTGGCACTATTTGTTTGGCTTCTGTATACTGTAATACCGATAGTGACCACACCAGTATATAAGTGTTGTAGCAGGATTTCTGGGGCAGATTCGCCCGGACCTTCGAATAGTAAAGACCTGTTTGTTTGTTACTTCTGAAGTCTGTGTATTTATTAACTGCACAACCCACAGACTTTACAAATATCTTATATTGATGGCCTCTAGTTTTGCTCTTCCCCACAAGTGGAAACACTCTCTATGAATCTAAATCTCAACAATTTAGATGAATCTCAGATACTGGTCTCAACTGTAAATCAGCAAGCAGTTAATGCTGAAGCACTGTGGCATAACTGAGCCTTTGTAATCTCTCTCATTCATTTGGTCAATTAACGCTATCTATCAATTATTTCTATCCCGAATGTCTAAGTGCTACTAATTGCCATTCTAAGATTAATAAACAACTGTTAGTTCAGGACTTTGTTTGACTTCTTTAATAATTGGCAAGAAAGAGTCAATTAATTTACTCAGTAGCTTGTATGGGTCCTGATGGGTTGTGTAAATGGTAATATAATCCCAACTGATTGATGTAAGACAGTTCAGTGAGCATCACTGACTCCTGGGCACAATTTAGATGGTGAAGCCCAGACTGCTCTTTGAAGAGCAGTTAGGGTGAAGAGGTTAAGGATTTGCCTGGTGCCTTTGATGAATGTTCTTGTAGGACTATTGGTCATAAGAAATAGGAGCAGGAGTCGGCCGTACGGCCCCTCGAGCCTGCTCCGCCATTCAATAAGATCATGGCTGATCATCGACCTCAACTCCACTTTCCCGCCCGATCTCCATATCCCTTGATTCCCCTAGAGTCCAAAAATCTATCGATCTCAGCCTTGAATATACTCAACAACTCCGCATTCACAGCCCTCTGGGGCAGAGAATTCCAAAGATCCCAGTGCTGTTACAGTATTGCAATACCTGGTGGATATCTTTGCCTTTGATACTGGGTCCTTCAGCAACTTGGACCAGGTGCTCTCGATAAAAAGCTTTTACATGAGAAAAACAGCCCATGGAGCCCTCCATTAGCCTTTGGTCCATAGGGCAGCACAGCAAGAAGGGAACGGGCCCAGCGGCACTCTCTACTCTCACTTATATCCCTTTGATCGAATCTAGTGTAAAGAAATATTGATCGATATCATTTGCAATTTATCAAATTTAATTTTTTTTTAATGAATAAACACATTTGTTTAAAAAAAATAGACTTGCATTTACAACTTTTATAACCTCAGAACATCCCAAAGCGCTTTACAGCCAATGAAGTGCAGTCACTGTTGTAATGTGGGAAACGCGGCAGACAATTTGCGCACAGCAAGCTCCCACAAACAGCCATGTGATAATGACGCAGATCATCTGTTTTTTTTTAGTGATGTTATATTGGCCAGAATTTCTCTTTGGGAGAACTCCCCTGCTCTTCTTCGAAATGAGTGCCATGGGCTCTTTTAATCATGAGAGCAGACTTGGTTTAATGTCTCATCCGAAAGACGGCACCTCCGACAGTGCAGCACTCCCTCAGCACTGAACTGGAGTATTGTAACGTGTTAATTTTATTGGTATATGTTTTACTGTAGCGTATATATTATACTGCTTGTACATTTGACAGTGCGTAAGACGAAAGAACTAGCCTTATATTGTGCCTTTCATAACCTCAGCACATCCCAAAGTACACTGCAAAGGGCAGCACGGTGGCATAGTGGTTAGCACTGTTGCCTCACAGCGCCAGGGACCCGGGTTCGAATCCGGCCTCGGGTGACTGTCTGTGTGGAGTTTGCACATTCTCCCCGTGTTTGCGTGGGTTTCCTCCGGGTGCTCCGGTTTCCTCCCACAGTCCAAAGATGTGCGGGTTAGGTTGATTGGCCATGATAAATTGACCCTTAGTGTTAGGGGGATTAAATACGTGGGGTTACGGGGATAGGGTGGGATATGTGTTGGTGTAGGGGTTACGGGGATCGGGTGGGATATGTGTCGGTGCAGGCTCGATGGGCCGAAATGGCCTCTATCTGCACTGTGGGGTTTCTGTGATTCTGTGATTGCAACTTTTGTAGTGCAGTCACAGCAGCCAACCCTCCCTTTGGATCGGGTAAGGGGACAAGTTAAAGCTATTTATTGTCCCCAATACACTTTGCATTAGCACATTGAGCTGCAGACATGCTGTCCGTGGGGGAAGAGGAGGTAAAAACTATAATTATATGACGACAGGCTCCGAAATCTGTGTTTAAAGCTAAACTAACTAAACGCTTGCAGCCGTCCCTCTCCCCTGACTGCTAAATTAATAAAATAAAGATGCATTTCTATCGCGCCTTTCACAACCTCAGGAAGCCCCAAAGCGCTTTCCAGCCAATGAATTACTTTTTGAAGTGTAGTCACTGTTGTAATGTAGGAAAAAGCGGCAGCCAATTTGCGCACAGCAAGCTCCCACAAACAGCAATGTGATAATGACCAGATCATCTGTTTTTTTAGTGATGTTATATTGGCCAGAATTTCTCTTTGGGAGAACTCCCCTGCTCTTCTTCGAAAATAGTGTCATGGGCTCTTTTAATCATGAGAGCAGACTCTGTTTAACATCTCATCCGAAAGACGGCACCTCCGACAGTGCAGCGCTCCCTCAGCACTGCGCTGGAGTGTCAGCCTAGCTTTCTGTGCTCAAGGCCCTGGAGCGGGACTTGAACCCACAACCTGCTGACTCAGAGGCGAGGGTGCTACCCACTGAGCCACAGCTGACACCTTAAAATAGCCTGTTAAGTGTTTGTCCACCAACAGTAAAATCTAACCTCGTGTTTTAAGCTTTCAAAAGCACAAAATGTTTCAAAGGCACAAACTGTTCATCTAAAAGAGCAAAGGGTAGGTTAACCTTTGGGTGTGACCCTTCATCAGAACTCTAAAGGCTTGTTCCTGCGATGCTGACTCACCTTTATTTGCCTCCTAAAGTTGCTTAAACATCATTTGAAACCGTTTGTTTAAAATCGTTAACTCGACAAACCTTTAATCCGAGCAATCCCCCAGCTGCCTGTGGGCGGGTGAGGGGATCCGGGACAGATGATGAGAGCGAGTGGGTTTTGACTAGTGAATGTAGAAGGTGCTGCTGGTTGGGATTATCATAGGTGCGCATTGTAAACCGTTCCACTTCACAAATTAGCAAAAGGTAAGGCTGGGGTTTAATTCCCAACAAAAATATCTGGATATAAAAAACTGGTACTAGCAAAAGGTGACCGTGAAGCTGTCAGATTGTCATTAAAAACCCACCTCCTGACTCCCCAAAGTCTTTCCACCATCTACACAAGTAAGGAGTGTGATAGAATACTCTCCACTTGCCTGGATGAGTGCAGCGCCAACAACACTCAAGAAGCTCAACACCATCCAGGACAAAGCAGCCCACTTGATTGGCACCCCATCCACCACCTTAAACATTCACTCCCTCCACCACCGGCGCACCGTGGCTGCAGTGTGTACCATCTTCAAGATGCACTGCAGCAACTCGCCAAGGCTTCTTCGGCAGCACCTCCCAAACCCGCGACCTCTTCCACCTAGAAGGACAAGGGCAGCAGGCGCATGGGAACACCACCACCTCCAAGTTACACACCATCCCGACTTGGAAATATATCGCCGATCCTTCATCGTCGCTGGGTCAAAATCCTGGAACTTCCTCCCTAACAGCACTGTGGGAGTACCTTCACCACACGGACTGCAGTGGTTCAAGAAGGAGGCTCACCACCACCTTCTCAAGGGCAATTAGGGATGGGCGCTAAATGCTGGCCTTACCAGCGACGCCCACATCCCATAAGCGAATTTAAAAAAAAATCTGCTTCACTAATGCCTGTTTAGGAAATCTGCCGTCCTTACCCGGTCTGGCCTATATGTGACTCCAGTCCCACGCCAATGTGGTTGACTCTGAACTGCCCTCTGAAGTGACCTAACGAGCCACTCAGTTGGATCATGCTGCTATCGCGGTTAAAGGAGAAGGCTCACCACCACCTTCTCGGGGCAACTGGGGTTGGGCAATAAATGCCAGCCATACCAGCGACGCCCGCATTAATGGAATGAATCTCTAAAAAGAATGGAAGTGGACCCTGGAAAGTCGGATTGAATCCTTACAACTCTTTTATTTTCATGTTTAAAATTTATGTAGCCCGTCTAGCAGAAATTATTTTTGGTTTTAAAAGGCAGAATTGCAATGGGTTTCAAAATACCAGAAAATACAAAGAACAAAGTGTCATAGAATCGTAGAATGGTTACAGCATGGAAGGAGGCCATTCGGCCCATCGAGCCCGTGCCAACTCTCAGCTAGTCCCACTCCCCCGCCCTTTCCCCGTAGCCCTGCAATTTCTTTTCCTTCAGGTACTTATCCAATTCTCTTTTGAAAGCCGCGATTGAATCTGCCTCCACCACCCTCTCGGGCAGTGCATTCCAGATCTTAACCACTCGCTGCGTAAAAAAAGTTTTTTCTTACGTCACCTTTGGTTCTTTTGCCAATCACCTTAAATCTGTGTCCTCTGGTTCTTGACCCTTCCGCCAATGGGAACAGTTTCTCTCTATCTACTCTGTCCAGGCCCCTCATGATTTTGAACACCTCTATCAAATCTCCTCTCAATCTTCTCTGCTCCAAAGTTAATAATTACTGCAAGGGCCATGACCCTCGCTGGAAAATAAATCCCATTCCACCTGCACTCAGCACTCCCTCCTCCGTCATTTCTAAACCCACCTCTTCTTTGGTGCACTTTGGGTTTCTCTCCCAGTGCAATAAAACTAATCGCATGTCAGGCACACCTTCCTCCTAAGTTACAACAAGGGTATTTCCTACAAAAGCAAAATACTGCGGATGCTGGGAATCTGATATAAAATATATAACCAAGAGCTAGCGAAGTTGATGTACCTATCAATTCATCCAATGAAAAGCGATGAGTTAAGATAGTAACTATAGGTTTTTATTGGCTAAATAACAGAGCCCACCCTCGTGGGTGATCGGGTCCAACAAGGAGGAATACCAGCCAGTCGACCACCTTTATACCTGGGCAAGCAGGCGGAGTCAGCTGTGGTCAGCCCAGGTATAACAGCGTGACAAGAGGTGACCTTGTGTAGTGATACAACAGTGTAAACAGTGATAACCATAGTGTAACGATATAAACAGTGATAACCATAGTGTAACCATAGTGAACGATAAAAGTGGTTTACCACATTCACCCCTTGTTTAAATTTGAGTCCGGCGGGGTGAAGTGTACTACCAGTTCGGGTATGTCAGTCTGTCCGGAGGCCTCGTAAGTCTTTCTGATCGGCGCGGCGGCGGTGGTGCAGTATCCGGTGTTAATGCTGGTGTCTGCGTGGTCGGCGAAGGCTCGTGGGGTTCCGGCATGCCGTCTACCTGGGCTGGATTTGGGGGGGTGGTGGGGGGTAACGGTGATGTCTCAGGGGTGCCCGAGGGTGCAAGGTCTCGTAAGGAGACTGTGTCCTCCCGCCCGTCTGGGTATGCCACATAGGCGTACTGGGGGTTGGCGTGCAGGAGGTCCACCCTCTCGACCAGGGGGTCCGTTTTATGGGCCCTCACGTGCTTTCGCAGCAAGACGGGCCCCGGAGAAGTCAGCCATGTTGGTAGCGAGGTTCCCGTAGTCGACTTCCTGGGGAAAACAAACATTCGTTCATGGGGGGTGGCGTTAATGGCCGTGCAAAGCAGTGACCGGATGGAATGCAGCGCTGCCGGGAGGACTTGCTGCCAGCGAGAGGTTGGGAGGCCCTTAGACTTTAAGGCTAAGAGAACGGCCTTCCAGACAGCCGCGTTCTCTCTTTCCACCTGGCCGTTCCCTCGGGGGTTGTAGCTGGTGGTCCTGCTTGCAGCAATACCTCTCGCTAGTAGGAACTGGCGAAGTTCCTCGCTCATGAAGGATGAGCCCCGGTCGCTATGTATATAGTTCGGGAACCCGAACAAGGCGAAGAGGTCGTTCAGGCATTTGATGACCGTGGTACTGGTCATGTCTGGGCAGGGGAAGGCAAAGGGGAAACGGGAGTACTCATCAACGATGTTGAGGAAGTACACATTACGGTCAGAGGACGGGAGGGGCCCCTTAAAATCGATGCTCAAGCGCTCGAAGGGGCGGGTGGCCTTGATCAGGCTTGCTCTGTCCGGCCTAAAGAAATGCGGTTTGCATTCGGCACAGGTTTGGCAGTTCCTGGTCATGGTCCTGACCTCCTCGGAGTAGGGCAGGTTGCGGGCCTTAATGAAGTGGTAAAGTCTGGTGACCCCGGGGTGGCAGAGGTCGTTGTGGAGGGTCTGCAGTCTATCAATTTGCGCGTTGGCGCATGTATTTCGTGATAGAGCATCTGGGGGTTCGTTCAGTTTACCAGGCCGGTACAAGATATCATAATCATAGGTGGAGAGCTCGATTCTCCACCTCAAGATCTTGTCGTTCTTGATTTTGCCCCTCAGCTTGTTATTAAACATAAAAGCGACCGAACGCTGGTCGGTGAGGAGGGTAAATCGTTTGCCTGCCAGGTAATGCCTCCAGCGTCGTACTGCCTCCACGATCGCCTAGGCCTCCTTCTCGACCGAAGAGTGTCGGATCTCAGGGCCCTGGAGGGTCCTTGAGAAGAAGGCCACAGGTCTCCCCGCCTGGTTAAGGGTTGCAGCTAGGGCGAAGTCGGATGCATCGCTCTCCACTTGGAAAGGGATAGACTCATCCACCGCGTGCATTGTGGCCTTAGCAATGTCTCCTTTTATGAGGGAGAAGGCTGCGCACGCTTCTGCCGTCAGGGGGAAGGAGGTGGACTTCATGAGGGGTCTGGCTTTGTCCGCATAATTCGGCACCCATTGGGCATAGTAGGCGAAGAGCCCCAGGGTTCTCTTCAGCGCCTTTGGACAGTGGGGGAGGGGAAGCTCCATGAGGGGGCGCATTCTTTCGGGGTCGGGGCCGATGACTCCGTTCTCTACTACGCAGCCGAGGATGGCAAGACGCGAGGTGTTAAACACACATTTCTCCTTATTGTAAGTGAGGTTCAGCCGTTGGGCCGTACGGAGGAATTTCTCCAGATTAACATCGTGGTCCTGCTGGTCGCGGCCGCAGATGGTGACGTTATCTAGATAAGGGAACATGGCCTGCAGCCCGTTCTGGTCAACCATCCGGTCCGAGGCAAAGGAGGAGATTGCGGGGGCTCTAACACATATATTCAGGACCTCTCTGGCCACGGGGGATGTGCCAGAGGACTGGAGAACCGCTAATGTAGTACCATTATTCAAGAAGGGTAGTAGGGAAAAACCGGGGAACTACAGGCCAGTGAGCCTAACATCAGTGGTAGGAAAATTATTGGAAAAAATCCTGAGGGACAAAATTTGTCTCCACTTGGAGAGGCAAGGATTAATCAGGGATAGTCAACATGGCTTTGTCAAGGGAAGATCATGTCTGACTAATTTGATTGAATTTTTTGAGGGGGTGACTAGGTGTGTGGATGAGGGTAACGCAGTGGATGTGGTATACATGGATTTCAGTAAGGCCTTCGATAAAGTCCCGCACAGGAGACTGGTCAAGAAGGTAAGAGCCCATGGAATCCAGGGTGCCTTGGCACATTGGATACAAAACTGGCTTAGTGGCAGAAGGCAGAGGGTGATGGTCGAAGGTTGTTTTTGTGACTGGAAGCCTGTGGCCAGTGGGGTACCACAGGGATCGGTGCTGGGTCCCTTGCTGTTTGTGGTCTACATTAATGACTTGGATATGAATGTAAAGGGTATGATCAGTAAGTTCGCGGATGATACAAAAATTGGTAGGGTGGTAAATAGCGAGGAGGGTAGCCTCAGTCTGCAGGACGATATAGATGGGTTGGTCAGATGGGCGGAACAGTGGCAAATGGAATTTAACCCGGAAAAGTGCGAGGTGATGCACTTTGGGGGGACTAACAAGGCAAAGGAATACACAATGAATGGAAAGACCCTAGGCAAGACGGAGGGTCAGAGGGATCTGGGTGTGCAAGTACACAGATCCCTGAAGGCGGCGGAACAGGTGGATAAGGTGGTAAAAAAGGCATATGGGATACTTGCCTTCATTAGCCGAGGCATTGAATATAAGAGCAAGGAGGTTATGATGGAGCTGTATAAAACACTGGTTAGGCCACAGCTGGAATATTGTGTGCAGTTCTGGTCGCCACACTACAGGAAGGATGTGATCGCGTTAGAGAGGGTGCAGAGGAGGTTCACCAGGATGTTACCAGGGCTGGAGCGCTTCAGCTATGAAGAGAGACTGGGCAGGTTGGGTTTGTTTTCCTTGGAGCTGAGGAGGCTGAGGGGGGACATGATTGAGGTGTACAAAATTATGAGGGGCATAGATAGGATGGATGCTGAGGAGCTTTTTCCCTTAGTAGAGGGGTCGATAACTAGGGGGCATAGATTCAAGGTAAAGGGCGGGAGGTTTAGAGGGGATTTGAGAAAGAACTTTTTCACCCAGAGGGTGGTTGGAGTCTGGAACTCACTGCCTGAAAGGGTTGTGGAGGCAGAAACCCTCACAACATTTAAGAAGCATTTGGATGTGCACTTGAAATGCCATAGCATACAAGGCTACGGGCCAAATGCTGGAATATGGGATTAGATTAGACAGGGCTTGATGGCCGGCGCGGACACGATGGGCCGAAGGGCCTCTATCCGTGCTGTATTACTCTATGACTCTATGACTCTATCTCCCTTTGGAAGACCGAAACCCCGTTGGTGACGCCGAAGGGAACCCTAAGGAAGTGGTAGAGGCGGCCATTCGCCTCGAAGGCGGTATACTGGCGGTCCTCAGGGCGGATAGGGAGTTGGTGATAGGCCGACTTAAGGTCGATGGTAGAGAATACCCGGTACTGTGCAATCTGATTGACCATATCAGATATGCGGGGAAGGGGGTATGCATCCAGCTGGGTGTACCGGTTTATGGTTTGGCTGTAGTCGATGACCAGGCGGTTTTTATTGCCGGTCTTAACGACTACGACCTGGGCACGCCAGGGGCTGTTGCTCCTCTCGATGATGCCCTCCTTCAGGAGACGCTGCACCTCAGAGCTAATAAAAGCTCTGTTCCCGGCGCTGTACCGCCTGCTCTTGGTGGCGACGGGTTTACAGTCGCGGGTGAGGTTAGCGAACAGGGAGGGGGGCGGGACCTTGAGGGTGGATAGGCCGCAGGTGGTACGCGGTGGGCGGTTTAAAGGCTGCTGGTTGTCGGCTGTGAGTGGGGGGAGGGGTCCACCGTATGCCAAGGTGACACTTTGAAGGTGGGATTGGAAGTCCAGCCCTAGTAGGACGGCAGCGCAGAGCTGGGGCAGGACGAGGAGTTTAAAATTTTTATACTCCGTGCCCCTAACCGGCAGGGTCACAACACAGTAGCCGCTGATGTCTGTAGAATGGGACCTCGACGCCATTGAGATCCGGTTGCGCGTTGGCCGGACAGTGAGGGAGTAGTGGCTCACCGTGTCTGGATGGATGAAACTCTCCGTGCTTCCGCTGTTGAACAGGCAGGTCGTGGCGTGGCCGTTTACTTTGATGTCCATCATGGACTTGGACAGGTGATGCGGGCGAGCTTGGTCCAGTGTGATGGAGGCTAGTGTATGGCTAAGCGAGCTGCTGTAGTCTGCAGGTGAGGCGGTGGTCGGGTCTGGAGACAAGGTGGCAGTCGAGTGTGGTGGACAAAATGGCGGCGCCCACGACGTTGAATAAAATGGCGGAGAAGATGGCCGCCCCCACAACTCACATGAGGCACTGCTGGCGTCGGTGGCCTTGATCAAAGATGGCCGCCCCACGACTCTCACGAGGGGATACTGGCATCTGTGGCCTTGATGAAAGATGGCCGCCCCCACAACTCGCATGAGGCACTGCTGGCGTCTGTGGCTCTCCCCCTGCAGGCCTTCGCGAAGTGGCCTTTCTTGTGGCAGTCGGAGCAAGTCACGTTTCTTGCAGGGCAGCGCGTCCTCGGGTGTTTCGCCTGGCCGCAGAAGAAGCAGCCGGCGGCCCGATCGCGGGGCTCCGATGTCGCAGCCGGTACCGGGGGTGGCGGTCCCGATCGGTTCTGGGACGCCGACGCTGAGGTAGGTCCCAGAGGCGGCGGTGCGAGGGGTATTGCGGCCGGGGTCGGGCCCGAGTCCCAGGGTCGCGCAGCACAGTACCTGGAGTACGCCTCGAGGTCCCGATGGGCCACTTCCAGAGAGCGAGCGAGGGCTGCAGTTGTATTCAGGTCGAGGTCCTTTGATTCGAGCAGTCTTTGCCGTGAGTAGTTGGACCGAAGGCCTTTCACGAAGGCATCGCGGATATTCCCTTCAGTATTTTCTGCAGCCGTTACAGCTTTAAAGTCACAGTCCCTGCCGAGTGTTTGTAGCGCCCGTAAAAATTCATCTACAGACTCTCCTGGCTGTTGCGAGCGGGATCTTAGGAGATGTCTGGCATACATAGAATTTACCGGGCTCCGGTACTGCTCTTTCAGCAGGTTGAGGGCGTCCTCGTATGTAGCAAGGTCCCGGATGAATGCGAATACTTTAGGGCTCACCTGGGCGGTCAGAGCTCTTAGTTTTGATCCCGGAGGCACGCCGGATTCTCCCAGGTAGGATTCGAAACAGCTCAGCCAGTGTTCGAAGTCGAGGGCTGAGTTCGCTGCCTGTGGGTTTAGATCCAGGTACGGCGGTCGGAGGGCTCGCAGCCAGGCCGGCTGCTGTGGCTGTTGTAGCTGGCCGTTTGGCTGGTCGTTTGGCTGCTCCGATCCACTCATTTCAAAATTTAGCCAATAAAATTGATATACCTATCAATTCATCCAATGAAAAGTGACGAGTTAAGATAGTAACTATAGGTTTTTATTGGCTAAATAACAGAGCCCACCCTCGTGGGTGATCGGGTCCAACAAGGAGGAATACCAGCCAGTCGACCACCTTTATACCTGGGCAAGCAGGCGGAGCCATGGGCGGAGTCAGCTGTGGTCAGCCCAGGTATAACAGCGTGACAAGAGGTGACCTTGTGTAGTGATACAACAGTGTAAACAGTGATAACCATAGTGTAACGATAGTGAACGATAAAAGTGGTTTACCACAGAAGTAAAAACAGAAAACGCTGGAAATACTCAGCCGGTCAGGCAGCATCTGTGGAGAGAGAAACAGAGTTAATGTTTCACGTCGATGACCTTTCGTCAGAATATTTCCTACTCCACTTTTAGCCTAACTCCTTGTCCTCAGAGGATCCCTATTCAGCGCTGTTTTTGAACTGTCGTGGTTTAGAAGCTTCTTGCTTGATTTCCAGGTCGTTTTATGCACCGGGTCACACGACCCATCTGAAATGGGAATGCTACAAAAGGTGTGAACGAATTCTGTTCCCCGGCACTGACATCCCTCGCAGCAAAAACTGGCATTTATATAGCACCTTTAACGTAGTAAAACGTCCCAAGGTTCTTCATGATGGCGGCCGTGACGGTCCGGTGCTGAGATCGCTCTCCCTGTTTCGGGCGGCCAGCTCTCGCCGCTCGCTCCTGCAACCGGAGCGAGGTGCTCGGCGAGTCGGGCAGAGGCAGTGCGGCGCGGTGAGCAGCAGCAGCAGACTCACGACACGCTGCAGCACGTCGGCCGGCAGCTCCATTTCGGGTAACTCGCAGTCCGGATGGGAGGAGGGGAGCCGGGCATGGTGGCCAGAGCGGGAGAAGCAGGCCACCACACGTGGAGCCGGCAACAGTGAGGAGGAGGCCGCGGTGACGAGGAGGACGGAGCGGCTGAGGGACATCGTGCTCCCACTGCCACGGGAAGCCATTGTATTGACTCTGAACGCGGCGCTGTATGTATAGCTGACGCGTCCCTACGGGGAACAAGCATTCCATTGTACTTGTTACATATGGCAAATAAATCTAATCTGAATCTGAAACAAGAGCGTTATCGGATAAAAATTTGACACCGAGCCACAGAAGGCGATATTCGGACAGGTGACCAAAAGTTTGGTCAAAGATATAAGTATTAAGGAGCGACTTAAAGGAGGAGAGAGAGGCGGAGAGGTTTAGGGAGGGAATTCCAGAGCTTGGGGCCCAGGCAGCTGAAGGCACGGCCGCCAATGGTGGAGCGATTAAAATCAGGGATGCTCAAGAGGCCAGAATTGGAGGAGCGCAGAGATCTCGAGGATTTGTGGGGGCTGGAGGAGATTACAGAGATAGGGATTTGAACACAAGGATGAGAATTTTAAAATCGACTCACTTTGATGAACACATTCACACACAACAACCTTTGATCATTTTTGACAGGAGTGTTTTATGACTGAATGACAATGTACTGTTGTTCAAATTTACAAGTCAGACACCGATTCCAAATGGAAACACCACTGAAGAATGTGCAGTTCATAAAGTAATTCTGGTATTTAGAGTCTTAAAGATCGCATAATCCCTCTTTAGAAGGAATGGCATGTCAAAACCAAATTGAGCTTGAGATCGTGAATTGTCCTCATGACAACCAGAATACAAACAATGTCCTTTTTCCGAGAGCTGTATTACTTTACAAATTCAGATAAAGAGGGAAGAGAAGATCCGGAGATAAACAGTATCAGTTTCTTCCTTGTTGCCATGACTGCGAGGAGGCAACTAGATTAAGGAACTATCGGCGAGCAGGAAACCGTCCCACCGTTTATTTTTCGGTTGGTTCTGTTTTCCTGACCTCTGTTGTGTAAAAAGTGATCAGCTCGCCACATAAGAGAGCTCAGACTCCAACACCCTCGACCCTGGTGTCCGTCTGTGGGTCAGCTATGGCCGTGCGAAAGAAAAGCAATGTATCTGCAGTCCCGGTAGCGACAGCACCGTGACGTCCTGTGGGACCCTGGTCCCAGGAGAGATAAGTTTAAATCTGGTTTGGACTGACATCAGCATCCTATCACCCCCGAGTGGGGATGGGTGTAACAGTCTGTTGTGTGGGGAAATGGAAGGAACACCCTCTGCGAAGCATAAGAAATAGGAGCAGGAGTCGGCCATACGGCCCCTCGAGCCTGCTCCACCATTCAATAAGATCATGGCTGATCATCGACCTCAACTCCACTTTCCCGCCCGATCCCCATATCCCTTGATTCCCCTAGAGTCCAAAAATCTATCTGTCTCAGCCTTGAATATACTCAAAGACTCAGCATTCACAGCCCTCTGGGGCAGAGAATTCCAAAGATTCGCCACCCTCTGAGTGAAGAAATTCCTCCTCATCTCAGTCTTAAATGGCCGACCCCTTATTCTGGGACTGTGACCCCTGAGCATCCCTTCAAACACACCACCTGAACAGGGAACTGCACACAAGAAATGGAATTGGCAGCACCCACAAAGATGTCTTTCCTTTTCTCTTGACTAGCGGTTAGACCAGGTCTCAGCCACTGCTCAGTTGGTAGTGCGCTCTCGCCTCTGAGCCAGGTTGTGTCAGACACTTCATTACTACTCGCAGTGCTGAGGGAGCGCTGCACTGTCGGAGGTGCCGTCTGTCGGATGAGATGTTAAACCGAGGCCCCGTCTGCCCTTTCAGGTGGATGTAAAAGATCCCATGGGACTATATCGAAGAAGTGTAGAGAAGTTATCCTCGGTGCCCTGGCCAATATTTATCCCTCAACCAACATCACTAAAACAGATTGGCCTAGAAATTCGGTTGTGGGTCCGCCAGGGCTTTAGCGCCCGAAATTTTGCGCCGGCGTTAATGCCGCTGCGCCCGACGAAAATTCGGTTGCCCCGGGCCCAGACGGCGGCGGGCGCTAATGGAGGGTTTTTGCGCCTCACTATGGGCGTTCAGTGCAGTTTTCAGGCGCTAATCCCCCGCTGCGGCACCCGAGGCGGTGCGGCAGGCTGGGGTACTGCAGGCCTCCTCCTTCTGTTAAGGAGGAGCTGCCTGCAGCCGACCGCTGGCCGGTCGATTCGCCCGACAAATGAGCCCGGCACCTCGGGGAAGAGCCGGGCTCGCGGGCCACACACATCAGTGCCGCGGGGGGGTGGTGGAGGAGTCCGGGGAGGGAGGTGCGGGCAGGCGGCCGCCGGGAAAGCGGCCGGCCGCCGCTCCACCTTTATGCGCCAGCGCAAAGGTGTGTAACATCCCTTTCAACAATCGTTGGTTGCGGCTGCCACGGGCGAGGCGGCCGCAACTGAATTTGGGCTTGGGGCCGGGTTACCACGGCAACCGGGACGCTGCGCACACCGATGACGTCATTGGTGCCGGCGCAGCGCTACCGGCTAACGCCGATGGTAGGGCCCAACGCAATTTCGTTACCAGCTATAATTCCGGCGCAAGACCCTCTAACGCCTCTAATTGGGCGCTAACCCCACCAAATTTCTAGGCCCTTATCTGGTCATTATCACCTTGCTGTTTGTGGGAGCTTGCTGTGCACAAAATGGCTGCCGCGTTTCCTACATTACAACACTGACTACACTTCAAAAAGTACTTCATTGGCTGGAAAGCGCTTTGGGACATCCTGAGGTTGTGAAAGGCGCTATAGAAATGCATCTTTATTTTATTAATTTAGCAGTCAGGGGAGAGAGACGGCTGCAAGCATTTAGTTAGTTTAGCTTTAAACACAGATTTAGGAGCCAGTCATCATATAATTATAGTTTCTACCTCCTCTTCCCCCGCGGAAAGCGCGTCTGCAGCTCAATGTTCTAATGCAAAGTGTATTGGGGACAATAAACAGCTTTAACTTGTCCCCTTACCCAGTCCAAAGGGAGGGTCGATCATTTCACAGGTACGATAGGAGGAGGGCAGCTTCTTACAATGCACCACTTCCCTGGATAGAGATTGAACCAAAATTAATCCAAGACACGGAACAAGTTCCTCCTCTCCGCTTTCTCCCTATTGAAAGCAACGTCAAGCACGGGGCGTTTGCTATGTAACGAATCGGATTAAGTGGTTGGGTTTCTGGAACGCATTGAGGGGACCTCCTCCCCTTCCTGCTGCTTCCGCGACCAGAATCTTAACGTCAACTAGAATGTAGTGTCAGCCGCGGCTCAGTGGGCAGCACACTCGCCTCTGAGTCAGAAGGTTGTGGGTTCAAGCCCCACGCCAGGGACTTGAGCACACAAAGCTAGGCTGACACTCCCAGTGCAGTGCTGAGGGAGTGCTGCACTGTCTGAGGTGCCGTCTTTCGGATGAGACGTTAAACCGAGGCCCCGTCTGCTCTATGGTCACTATTTCGAAGAAGAGCAGGGGAGTTATCCCCAGTGTCCTGGACAATATTTATCCCTCAATCAACATAACAAAAGCAGATGATCTGGGTCATTATCACATTGCTGTTTGTGGGAGCTTGCTGTGCGCAAATTGGCTGCCACATTTCCCACATTACAACAGTGACTCCACTTCAAAAGGCGCTATAGAAATGCAAGTCTTTTTTCTTTATGGTTTGTCACGTGGTTTAGTACGAGCATGCTCAGTTCGCTCTGGCCTAGTAAACAAGCACCTTGACGAGCAGCTCATCCTGACTCTGTCCTTCATTTGTTCTACCCACATATATTACATTTTTGGCGATGAGAATGGGATCCCAAAGCCATTTTTAGGGATCATGGACAGACACAGTGTTCAACCTTCAAGTGGAAAAGTTTAAGGTGAATTTGTGGCACCTAAACTGAATTTTTTTGTGATGTTTTACTGTTAATGCTGATGCAGATTCCTCTGTGCTTCACACAGCAACAGCGGTGCTGATTCTCACAGGTACACAGGTAGCGTGCAGAGTCACTGTTCAACGGGATCGGGACAATCATGGCCGCTCCTAAGGGATTCATCGCACGATGATCGAGCTCGCGAACCAATCAGTTCTTACATTGAGTGGATGAAATTTTTTTTAGGGCCAATAATATTATTGAGACCAAAAGTGCAGATGAGAATGTTCAAGCTCCAAATAAAGTAACTCGTGAACGGAGATCGGGCCAGATGTCTATGGAACGTTGACAAACCTACTCGCGCCAGGGAAAGCGAAGGATGTGTCGTTTGAAGATATTGTCGAGAAACTCCCCGTAACCTAAAGGGATTGAAGGTGGACAAATCCCCAGGGCCTGATAACATGCATCCTAGGGTACTGAAGGAGGTGGCCCTAGAGATAGCGGATGCACTAAGGATGATTTTTCAGAATTCATTAGACTCGGGAACAGTGCCGATGGATTGGAGGGTAGCTAACGTTACCCCACTATTCAAAAAGGGGGGTAGGGAAAAAGCAGGTAATTACAGACCTGTAAGCCTTACATCAGTTGTGGGCAAAATGCTGGAGTCCATCATTAAGGATGAAATAGCGGAGCACTTAGCAAATGGGGACAGGATAGGACAGAGTCAACATGGATTTACAAAGGGTAAATCGTGCTTGACTAATCTATTGGAATTTTTTGAGGGAGTAACTGGTAGAATAGATGGGGGAGAGCCAGTAGATGTGGTGTACCTGGACTTCCAAAAGGCCTTCGATAAGGTCCCACATAAAAGATTAGCATGGAAAATTGAGGCTCATGGGATAAAGGGGAAAGTTTTGGCGTGGATAGGGAACTGGCTGTCAGATAGAAAACAGAGAGTTGGAATAAACGGCTCATTTTCTGAATGGCAGGCAGTAACAAGTGGGGTACCACAGGGATCTGTCCTGGGCCCCCAGCTGTTCACAATTTACATTAATGACCTGGATCAGGGAGTCGGATGCAGCATTTCCAAATTTGCAGACGACACTAAACTAGGAGGGGGGGTGGGCTCAGAGGAAGAGACCAGGAAGCTCCAGAGCGATTTGGACAGACTGGGCGATTGGGCGGATAAATGGCAGATGCACTATAATGTGGACAAGTGCGAAGTTATCCACCTTGGGTGCAGGAACGGGAGGGCAAATTATTATTTAAATGGCAATAGATTGGGAGAGGGGGAAGTACAGAGAGACCTGGGTGTTCTTGTACACCAGTCACTGAAGGCGAGCATGCAGGTGCAACAGGCGGTCAAGAAGGCAAACGGTATGCTGGCCTTCATAGCAAAAGGGTTAGAATACAGGAACAGGGATACCTTGCTGCAGCTGTACAGGGCACTGGTGAGACCACACCTCGAGTACTGTGTACAGTTTTGGTCGCCTCATCTGAGGAAGGATGTTCTTGCCATGGAGGGGGTGCAGCGGCGATTCACCAGGCTGATACCAGGAATGGCGGGAATGACCTATGAGGAGAGACTATGTAGTTTAGGGATGTACACACTGGAGTTTAGAAGATTGAGAGGGGACCTCATAGAAGTGTATAAAATTCTGACAGGTCTAGACAGACTGGATGCAGAAGGAATGTTTCCCTTGGCGGGTGAGAACAGAACTAGAGGACATAATTTAAGGATAAGGGCTAAACCATTTAGGACAGAGATGAGGGGGAATTTCTTCACTCAGAGAGTGGTGAACCTGTGGAACTCATTGCCACAGAGGGCAGTGTATGCCAGCTCATTAAATATATTTAAGAGGGAATTAGATATATTTCTACGGGCAAAAGGGGTTAAGGGTTACGGAGAGAAGGCGGGGACGGGATACTGAATTAAAGGATCAGCCATGATCTCATTAAATGGCGGAGCAGGCACGAAGGGCCGAATGGCCTACTCCTGCTCCTATCTTCTATGTATCTATGTATAACCCTTCACTCCTTTATCTTGGAGATAGACAGATTTTTGCAAGATAAGGGAGTGAAGGGTTATGGGGAGCCGGCGGGGAAGTGGCTTTGAGCCCAAGATCAGCCATGATCTTATTGAATGGCGGAGCAGGCTCGAGGGGCCAAGTGGCCTATTCCTACTCCTATTTCTTATGTTCTTATAACTCGAGGACCCAAAGCCGTTAGAAATAGCAGAGAGCTATAAGTTTGGTACCAGAAACCAAAAACAAAGTGAAACCATCAGTGAGTACATTGTAGCTCTTAAGAACCTGTCTTTGAATTGTAACTTCAACACATTATTGGATCGTGTGTTGTGAGATAAGTTTGTGTGTGGACTGGTGGATGAGCGCACAGTCCAAGTTACTGAACACTCCGAACCTAACGTTTGATATAGCAGGCAAAATTGCCCTATCTATGGAGATGGCATCTAAGAATGCTAGGGAGCTCCGTCCAACGCAAGTGACTAGTGCAGCTGAGGTCTACAATCACAAGGCCACTGCCAAACCTAAAGCTGTGGGACCGGGTCAAAAGCATGTCGGTGAGAGCAGTTCAGTGAATTGTTATCGCTGCAATGGCAATCACTCACCACAGTCCTGCCAATACAGAAATGTGAAGTGTTTTCACTGTTGGAAGCAAGGCCATATTTCAACAGCTTGCAAAGCTAGATCGATAGCAGGAAGTAAGAACCACTCCAGTGGCAATGCAAAGCAGTGACAACAAAAGGGAGGAATTCACAATATTGAAGTGAACACACCTGATGTTGAAGAACTAGGCTCTACAGTATCTATGCCACTAGTGGCAACACCAGCAGTCGAGAGAAAGACTTCCATACAAAACTTTTGATCGACAAGCAATATATTGATATGTGTATCGACAGGCCGGCGGACTGCTCTATCATGAGTAAGGACACATATGAGAGTAAGTTAGTCAAGTACCACTTACAAAGAGTACCGTAGAGTTAAAAACCTACTCTGGAGAAATCCTAGAGACATGTGGATAAATAGAATGTACAGTTCAACACAATGGTCAGTCAGTAAAGCTGCCTATTACTGTAGCGAGCTACAACAACAGGCCAACCCTCATGGGCAAAGACTGGTTGAGAAAGTTAAAACTAGACTGGAAAAACATCTGCAGTGTAGATGCTTCAATGAAGTGACATGACACAATGCTGAACAAGTACGAGAGCATGTTCACAGACAGTTATGAGGGCATCACTGGGTATGACGCGCATATCCGCATCAAGTCCATTGTAAGGCAAGGCCGGTCCCCTATGCGTTGAAAAGTCAGGTGGAGGAAGAGCTAGCGAAGCTCAGAGAGAACGGAGTGCTAGTAAAAACTGACAAAAGTGAATGGGCTTCCCCGATTGTGGTAGTGCCCAAAGCAGACAAAACTGTACGCTTGTGCGGTGACTACAAAGTTACTCTCAACCAAGCAGTTGACGATGAGCAGTACCCGTTACCTACATCGCAAGATTTGTATGCAGCACTCTCTGGGTCAAAGGTTTTCTCCAAGCTTGACCTGTCGCACGCTTACGCTCAGCTGAATGTTGACGACGAGTCAACAATATCTCACCATCAACACACACAAGGGACTGTACTCATACACCAAGTTACTGTATGGTGTTATCTCCTCCCCCAAAATCTTCCAGACTGCGATGAATAAGATTTTGCAGGGAGTTCCAAATTGCTTATGCAATTGAGATGATGTGCTGATCGCAACAAGCAGCGAAGGAAGAAGATCTAGAAATGTTAGCTATAGTGCTTCAAAGGTTGAATGCCCACAATGTCAAATTGAAAAGGAGCAAATGTGCTTTTGTGCAGCCCGAGGTTGTATATCTTGGTCTGAAAGTTGATGCAAATAGCTTGCAACAAGTGAAGGAAAAGATGAGACTCAAAAGGACTCAGTACTGGAAAGAGTGAATGAAAACACCTTGAATGGATGGACTGATCAGTGTCTGGACCCAGAGTTGAAACATTCCATAACCGTCGAACTGAATTGTCTTGTGAGCAAGGCTGTATCAAGTGGAGAAACAGAGTGGTGGGACCTACTTCTTTGAGAGATAGAATTCTGGCCAAACTTCATACTGAACATCCAGGGATCGTCGGTATGAAATCAATTGCAAGAAGCTTTGTTTACTGGCTTGGATTGGACAGTGATCTTGAATCACTCGTCAGCAAATGCAGCGTTTGCCAAAATTGCAGAAACAAACCGCCCAAAACTCCACTCCAACCCTGGTCATGGCCAAGTAGACCTTCTCAGAGAGTACACGTAGACTTCTGTGAGGAAGCAAGTGATTATTTCCTGGTACTTGTAGCTAGTCAATCAAAGTGGATTGAAGTGACACATATAGATTCAAACAAGCCTGAGCTAGAAACAGGATCATCTTTGAGTTCGGAACCAAAACAAAACAGCCTGAAAATTGGTTCAACACCAAAACCTTCAGTAGGGAGATCAGGAAGGCTCTGCAAACCTGTTAATGAACTGGATTTGTAGATCATTTAAAAGAAAAAAGCCCGGAGTTTTTGTTATGTGGTACATGTAATGCTGGGAAAGGTGGGACCATAGTTTTGTTGTATTTGAGAGGGGAATATGTACAATCTTTTAAGGGGAAAGCAGTGTAATGTGTTATCACATGGTTTGTCACATGGTTTAGTATGAGCATGCTCAGTTCGCTCTGGCCTAGTAAACAAGCACCTTGACGAGCAGCTCATCCTGTCTCTGTCCTTCATTTGTTCTCCCCACATATATTATCAACCTCACAGGGTGTTTATCTTTTAATTGCTGTGACGGAGACTTATCCCTTATTCAGAAAGTTAGTTTGGATCTAGATATATCTTGGCCAAGGGCTAATTCATAACATAAACTTGTCTGGAACTATACCTTGTAGGCACCTGAATCCAGCGTGTAGACCTCACTGCCTTTTCTAACGCCCCCATGATTCACAAGAACATTCCATTCGTTGGAAGATCTACCGTCCCTACATCTTAAGAACAATTTTTTAAAAAGCAAGTCATTGACCCTTTTCTCTTTCTGGCTCTCTCTCCACTAGACCACTAGTGAATGACTTTGAAAGTGTCGTACAATGACGTTTCCAAGTTCATAAAACCCTTGGGGGGTTATTTTGGCCAAAGGGTGAAAACAGGCACTGAATGGGTGCTGTGCTAATAGGACACGCCTGTTTGAAAGTCTGGATTTGGCACACAATATTGGTCCTAATTGCCGATTTCCATAATTTGAACTTGCCTGGAGGTGCTGAACAGACACCTGCCCGTTTAGCACTCAAGTGCTGGTTGGAATCATCTGTTTTTAGTGATGTTGGTTGAGGGATAAGTGTTGGCCAGGACACTTTTCTTCAAAATAGTGCCATGGGATCTTTTACGTCCACCTGAGAGAGCAGACAGGGCCTCAGTTTAACATCTCATCTGAAAGACGGCGCCTCCGACAGTGCAGCGCTACACTGGAGAGACAGATTATGTGCTCAAGTGGGACTTGAACCTACAACCTTCTGACTCCGAGACAAGAGTGCTACCCACTGAGCCACAGCGGACACAGCTACTGTTGTGCATTAATGGGAAGGTTTCAGTGCACCAGCTTCAGAGCCTCTTTGATCTGACGTGTTAAGCTGAAAGCTTTTGAATCCCAGTATCATCCAGGAGTTCTTCAAGGACTTCCCTTCACAGTTACACTACCTCACGTGAGGCAGTGCTACAATCTCTCTGCAGGACTGTAAATGCTCTTCAGATTCCAAGAATGCATTTTTAATCTGCTGTTCCTGCCCATCAAAGAGCGAGAGACTGATCCTTTGCATTGTTTTGTTTGCAGCCTTTCAGTACTGCCCTCATGTTGTCGAGTCCTGGGAGAAAGCACAGGGGGCTGTTCCTCCCCATTTTTACTGCTCACTCTGCTACTCCCCAGGAGCGTGTGTGGAGATGTGTTATTGACAGTATAACTGCCCTCTCATCCCCCTGTTGGAGTCCATGTTCCACGTATGTATGGAGTGTGAGAGGCTGCAGCCCCTCTTCCATTATTTGAAGGGGCTGCTCCTCGATTTTTGGTTGCACTTCAGTCTCACGCTCCTGATCTTTGGTCACCCGATGCGGGAGGGGAGCAGGTAGATCGGGGGACCTCCTCGTGTGACTGCTCCTGCGGCCTGGCCAAAGTGGCCATCACTGGTCCGGGCAACGGGCGGTCGAGGGGGTCGTTCGGCCCGACTGCCCCGCCTCTCTTCCGCAGCCACGTTCGCACCTGGGCGACCCTGGAGATGGAGCACGAGGTGTCCGCCGGAACGCTCGAGGCCTTCTGCCGCCAGTGGGCACCGGAGGGACTGGAGTGCTTCATCACCCCCGGCAACCAAATTTTAATTTAATTTGTTAAGTTTGATTTGTTGTATTTTTGTTAAGTTACAGTTTTAGTTGATCGCATCCAAACAGCATCCCCCTGTTCGTCTCCCAGCAGTGAGTGACAGGATGTGTTACACACAGTAATGCTGTTGCCTTGTACTTCCATTGTCGGTCACAGGGAATGTTGTTCACGGTGTTACTGGCTCCTCACTCACCCAGTGTCAGTCACTGAGTCAGCGTGGGCACGGAGGGTTAATATACATGATATCACTGCCCCTTCTGGTCCTGTCAGTCACTGGAACAGAGGGTGAGGTGTCCCATTCACTATACAGGTTGAACCCCAGTAATCCGGCACCCGATGGTCCGGCACCTTCAGTGGTCCGGCACGAATTGAAACCGGCGGTCTTTAGTTTGCGGAGCAGCCGCTCGGCGGCGCCACCATTTCCCGCGATATAAACAAACATTGTCTGTGTCTGTGGTCTGTGCTTATTTCTGGCTATTATTTACCCTTCAATATGGCACCTAAGAGGTCAAGAGGTGGTGCTAGTGGTGGTAATTGTGTGAAGCGTAAGCATGTGTCATTAACTCTATTGGAAAAGGTTGATTTATTGGAAAAACTGGAGAGCGGAACATCAGTAAGCACCTTGTGCGATCAGTACAGTGTCGGCTCATCTACTGTATACAATAATAAAAAACAAAGATAAAATTAGAAAGTTCTTTGATGACACAAAGTAAAAAGGTAATCAAATCACGTAAGACATTAAAGGAAGGCAAGCAAACTGACGTGGAGAGTGCTCTCATGCAGTGGTTTCGGCAGTTTCGCAGTGTGGAGTCAGGCAGTATTTCTGGAGAAATGATTATAGCACAGGCTAAAATATTCCACAGAGAATTGAACATTCAGGATGAATGTGAGTATTCACAGGGCTGGCTGCATAGGTTTAAAAACAGGCACGGCATTAGTCTTTATCATGTGTGTGGTGAGAAAACAAGTGCAGACACAGAAGCAGCCACGGTATATGTGGACGGATTCGCCAGGTGTGTTGCAGCTGAGAAATGATCACCTGAACAAGTGTATAATGCGGACAAAACCGTTCTGTATTGGAAGTGCATGCCGAGGAAAACGTTGGCTACAGACACTGAGGAGGCACCATCCGGTTTGAAGGATTCGAAGGAGAGAGTTACTGTACTTGGCTGCAAGTAATGCTGCTGGAACTCATAGGTGCAAACTGTTTGTGATTGGAAAAAGTGTTAACCCACGTGCGTTTAAAGGTGTTAAAATCTTCCCAGTCATTTATCGGGGGAATAGGAAAGGATGGATGACAACTGCATTTTTTCTTGAGTGGTATGAGAAGCATTTTGTGCCAGAGGTACGAGCACATTGCAAGAGTGTTGGCCTTGACCCAAATTGTAAAATAGTTTTGGTTCTGGACAATTGTTCCGCCCACCCTAAGGCTGAAAATCTTATTAACGGTAACATTACAGGTATCTATTTACCCCCAAACTGTACATCTATTATTCAGCCATGCGATCAAGGAATCTTACGATCAATAGGTCTGAATTAGTGCACCGCATATTACTGGCAGTTCATGGAGGGAAGCACCTGACAGAAGTTCTTAAAGATTTCAACATGAAGGATATGGTATGGTCACTAGCTCGTGCCTGGGAAAAGGTAACTCCAGACACTCTAAAACATGGGTGGCAGAATCTGTGGCCAGCTCGTAGGTTTGACAATGACAATGATGATGATGAAGCTGATTTCGTTGGGTTTCGCATTTCTGAGGAAGCACAAATTATTTCAGAGTTAATGGATTATGCCATGGGTTTGTCCAACCCTGCAGTATTGGCGATGACAGACAATTTGGAGGAGGATGACTTACATGAATGGATGGGTGTCAACCATAATGTACCTGTTGTAAACCAGATGACAGATGAAGAAATTGTTGGAATGGTACAGAATCAGAATAATGATGGTGGTGATGGTGATGACGTTGAGGAAAGGTATTCTATTGACAAATGTATTCAGTTAGCAACAGATCTGATAAAAGGATCAGAACAACGGAACTTCATCTCGGAACAACAGATCATGAATATTTACATGGTCCAAGAAACGCTTATAAAGGAAAAACCGAAACACATGCGACAGACAAGCCTTCAAGACTGGTTTACCACTACGAAGGAAGTCACCAAGAGTCAATGCCCTATAGGGAGCATCGATAATCCCGTCGCCTCTACCTCATCTGACCCAGATGACCCATCAGCTGATAGCCCAGAAGAAACCCCAGAAGAAACTACAGACAATGAAGAAATCCCTGATGTAACTCAGCTATAAGTTTGTAATGATATCAGCAAATAGTGATGTTATTTGCCTGTTTGATTATCATGCCTTACCAGCATATTTGCATGTATTGATTACTTATGCCTGACCAGCAGAGGGCATGTGACAGAGACAAGCAGTTTCGTTTTAGTTTCGCTTTAGATGGATTTCTAGCATGATGTCTCCTGTAAATGCTGTGAACCAGAGTTGAACAAACTTTAGATTAAAAGACATTCTCTTTCATAAATGTCTCGTCATTGAACCCACAAAGAAATCAATACAAAGTTGACTTGAACTTATCATCTGACCATTTTTTGTAAGTGGAAATAAAGCTGTATTCACGGTAATTAAATGATTTTTTTATTTAATCCTTACCTGTATTGTGTTTATACTGGATGCTTTATCTACTTCTTTCCAGTTTTCCAGTTATTTCTAGTACAGTAAACTGTCACGCAGTTTCAGTGAAGGGTGGGCGAGCGCCGAAGGAGTCGGGTGTTTGGGTTGTACCTAATATTGTTATTTTAGGTGTTATTTACCTAACCTTCAGTGGTTCGGAATTTTCAATGGTCCGGCACCGGCCTGGTCCCGAGGGTACCGGATTACCAGGGTCCAACCTGTATTATTATTGATAATTATTATGATTATTATTAGAACAACAACTTAGATTTATATAAGATGTCAGCTGTGGCTCAGTGGGCAGCACACTCGCCTCGGAGTCAGAAGGTTGTGGGTTCAAGTCCCACTCCATAGACTTGAGCACAAAAATCCAGGTTGACACTCCAGTGCGGTGCTGAGGGAGCGCTGCACTGTCGGAGGTGCCGTCTTTCGGATGAGACGTTAAACCGAGGCCCCGTCTGCTCTCTCAGGTCAACGTAAAAGATCCCACGGCACTATTTTGTGTCAGTGATGCCCCATGCCCGTTCAGTTATATGCCATCTGCGTGGAGCCTTTCCTGCGGAAGAGGTTGACGGGACTGGCTCTGCAAGGGCCAGGCGTGGAGGTCGTCCTCTCGGCTTATGCCGATGACGTGCTCCTCATGGTCACGGATCCCGTCGACTTGTAGAGGATGCGCAAGTGCCAGCAGATTTACTCGGCCGCGTTCTCCGCCAAGATCAACTGGGAGAAATGTTCTGGACTCCTGGTGGGCCAGTGGCGGGTGGACTCCCTGCCGGAGGAGCTCAGGCCCTTCGCCTGGAGCACCATGCACCTCCTCTACCTGGGAAGTCTACCTTAGCCTCGCCAAGGAAGCCTGGCCGGCGAACTGGCAAGAGCTGGAGGCCAAAGTCGCCGCTCGCCTAGGGCGCTGGACAGGACTGCTCCGAGTGCTGTCCTACAGGGGTCGAGCGCTGGTCATAAACCAGCTGGTGGCCGCCATGTTGTGGTACCGGTTGGTCACTTTGATCCCTCCCCCTGTGTTTGTCGCCAAGATACAGAAGAAGCTCATCGACTTCTTCTGGGACAAAAGGAAGCACTGGCTCTCTGCTGCGGTTTTGAGTCTCCCGCTTAGGGAGGGTGGTCAGGTGCTGGTGTGCCTTCGCACCCAGGCTGCGACTTTCCGTTTTCAGACGCTGCAGAGATACCTGTACGTCGAGAATCCTCCCAGATGGTGTGCGCTGGCAATGTATTTCTTCCGCCAGCTGCACGGCCTCAATTATGACATGCAGCTCCTGTTTGTGAAACTGGGGGTGCCCGTGCCTGCCTGCGGGAGCTGCCTGTCTTCTACCAGGAGCTGATCAGGCTCTGGAACAAGGTCGCCTACAGACGGAGTTCTCCCCCGTCAGGAGTGGCGGCTGTCCTTCGGACCTCCATGAATGCTCAGGAATCGGCACCTCCATGAATGCAGGTTCATGTGGCTGGCAGAGGGCAGGCCTGTGTCTGGCAAGGTGACCAGAGTCGGGGGCCTGCTCGATGGTGGAGGAGCGGGTTGGATGGCGCCAGAGGAGCTGGCACAGTGCCTGTCCTGTGTAATGATATCAGCAAATAGAGATGGTATTTGCCTGTTCGATTATGATGCCTTAATAGCATGTTTGCATGTATTGATTGCTTGTGCCTGACCAGCAGAGGGCATGTGACCGAGACATGCAAGGCAGTAGGGTTTAGTTTCAGTTTCGTTCTAGATGCATCACAAGCATCGTGTCTCCTGTAAAGCTGTATAAAGAGTTGAACAGACTTTAGATTAAAAGCCATTCTCTTTCATAAATGTCTCATCATTGAACCCACAAAGAAATCAATACATGGTGTCAGAAGTGATTGAAAGAGATGAAGAGAAAAAATCTGAAGTTAAATCAGCTCTCCACAAATTAGCAAGCCAAAAGAGAACATCGTTGCTTACCATTGGAGAATAGCTAACGAAGTGAAAAATGGAAGGTTTACACCCACCGGCGACGCTTCAGTTGACAGGTAATGTGGCTGAAAATTGGAGGAGATTCAAACAACGTGTGGGGTTGTATTTATCAGCAATCGGAGCTGATGAGAAAAGTAATAAAAAGAAATCGTCAATGTTCTTACATGTCGTGGGTGATGAAGCGCTGGAGGTGTATAATAACTTCACATTCGCTGCTGATGGAGACAAAATGAAGCTAGATAAAATAATGCAACAGTTTGAGGCCTACTGCATACCTAAACATAACGTGACGTTTGAGAGGCACAGATTTTTCACGTGTACAGAAAACGGGTGAGACTATTGATCAGTATGTGACTGAACTGAGAAACAGAAGCAAATCGTGTGAATTTGGGGGGACTGACAGACTCACTGATAAAAGACAGACTGGTGTGTGGTATTCAGATAATGGTCTAAGGGAAAGACTGCTAAGAGAGCAAGATCTAGATCTGGGAAAAGCCATAGCACTGTGTAGGGCTACAGAGACTGCGAAGTTGCAGGCAAAGGAGCTGTTCAGTGACAATAGCTGCAACGTGGATGCAGTGAGTAAGAACGGACACAAACCGTTTAACAAAAAGAGCGCCAATGTGAAAAAAGAGGCGTGGCCAGCGAACAAAAATGAAAGGGACAATCGGAAGTCATGTAGTCGATGCGGTACACAGCATCCACCAAAAAAGTGTCCAGCATATGGTAAAAAATGCAATAGTTGCAACAAAAACAACCATTATGCCTGTTGCTGCAAGAACCAAGTGCAACAAAGCAAGGTCCATGCAGTAGATGAAAGCGACATAGAGGAGTTCTATGTAGATGTTGTGTCTGAAAACAAAAAAGAAGAAAGAGACTGGATGTTGACACTAAAAGTGAATGACATACACATTCCATTTAAATTGGATACTGGAGCACAAGTTAATGTGATATCAGAGACTGATTTTAAGAAACTTAGACCCAGACCAAAGATACATGGAATCAAAGTGAAAGTGACAGGATACTCAGGTACTGAAATACCAGTGAAAGAAAGATGCATTGTCAAAGTGACACACAAGGACAGAGAGCACACGTTAGCATTAATCGTGGTGCCAAAGGATGTGCAAGCCATACTAGGTTTAAAAGCCTGTGAGAGACTGAACCTGGTAAAGAGAGTCCTCGTTGTGGAAAGCGAAGGAGAGACAGTCTATGATGAACTCATGAAAGAGTACAAAGACCTATTTAACGGTCTAGGCTGCATTCCAGGAGAACACACGATCAGAGTAGATAAAAGTATGACACCGGTCATACATCATGCAGAAAAGTTCCGTTTGCTCTTCAAAAGCAACTGAAGGCAGAGTTGGACAGGATGGAAAGCCTGAACGTGATTCAGAAGATAGATGAGCCAACTGAGTGGGTGGGTTCCCTCGTCGTAGTGGACAAAAAGAATGGAAAGCTCAGAATTTGCCTGGATCCAAGAGATCTAAACAGAGCAATAAAGAGAGAGCACTTCAAGCTTCCTACACGTGAGGAAATCATGGCACAGTTTGCAAATGCAAAATATTTCAGCAAGTTAGATGCATCATCAGGATTTTGGCAGATGAAGCTGGACGAAGCAAGTTCAAGACTGTGCACGTTCAACAGTCCATTTGGCAGATACAGATTCCTAAGGTTACCATTTGGCATTGCCTCAGCTCCTGAAGTGTATCACAAAACTATCCATATGATCTATGAGCACCTGGAGGGAGTTGATACATCAATGGATGACATCATAGTATGGGGAACCACGAGAACTGAGCATGACGAGAGACTGAAAAAAGTGCTGGAAGCAACAAGGAAAACAAACCTGAAGCTGAATAGAGAGAAATGCCAGCTCGGGGTGACAGAACTGACATTCGTGGGAGATATCCTTAGCAGTGAGGGCATCAGACCAGATCCCAGAAAGGTGTCCGCCATTGAGAATATGCCAAAGCCACAATGCAAAAAAGACGTGATATACCTATCAATTTATCCAATGAAAAGCGACGAGTTAAGAAAGTAACTATAGGTTTTTATTGGTTAAATAACAGAGCCCACCCTCGTGGGTGATCGGATCCAACAAGGAGGAATACCAGCCAGTCGACCCCCTTTATACCTGGGCAGGTAGGTGGAGCCGTGGGCGGAGTCAGCAGTGGTCAGCCCAGGTATAACAGTGTGACAAGAGGCGACCTCGTATAGTGATACAACAGTGTGAACAGTGATAACCATAGAGTAACGATATAACAGTGATAACTATAGTGTAACGATAGTGAACGATAAAAGTGGTTTACCACATTCACCCCTTGTTTAGATTTGAGTCCGGCGGGGTGAAGTGTACTACCAGTTCTGGTATGTCAGTCTGTCCGGAGGCCTCGTAAGCCTTTCTGATCGTCGCAGCGGCGGTGTTGCATTATCCGGTGTTAATGCTGGTGTCTGCGTGGTCGGCGAAGGCTCGTGGGGTTCCGGCATGCCGTCTACCTCGGGTGGCATTGGGGGGGGGGGTGGGTGTGTAACGGTGGTGTCTCAGGAGTGCCCGAGGGTGCGAGGTCTCGTAAGGAGACTGTGTCCTCCCGCCCGTCTGGGTATGCCACATAGGCGTACTGGGGGTTGGCGTGCAGGAGGTTCACCCTCTCGACCAGGGAGTCCGTTTTATGGGCCCTCACGTGCTTTCGCAGCAGGACGGGCCCCGGAGAGGTCAGCCAGGTTGGTAGCGTGGTTCCTGTAGTCGACTTCCTGGGGAAAACAAACATTCGTTCGTGGGGGGTGGCGTTAATGGCCGTGCACAGTAGTGACCGGATGGAATGCAGCGCTGCTGGGAGGACTTCCTGCCAGCGGGAAGTTGGGAGGCCCTTAGACTTTAAGGCTAAGAGGACGGCCTTCCATACCGTCGCGTTCTCTCTTTCCACCTGCCCGTTCCCTCGGGGGTTGTAGCTGGTGGTCCTGCTTGCAGCGATACCTCTCGCTAGTAGGAACTGACGGAGTTCCTCGCTCGTGAAGGAGGAGCCCCGGTCACTATGTATATAGTTTGGGAACCCGAACAAGGCGAAGAGGTCGTTCAGGCATTTAATGACTGTGGTACTGGTCATGTCTGGGCAGGGGAAGGCAAAGGGGAAACGGGAGTACTCATCAACAATGTTGAGGAAGTACACATTGTGGTCAGAGGACGGGAGGGGCCCCTTAAAGTCGATGCTCAGGCGCTCGAAGGGGCGGGTGGCCTTGATCAGGCTTGCTCTGTCCGGCCTAAAGAAGTGCGGTTTGCACTCGGCACAGGTCTGGCAGTTCCTAGTCATGGTCCTGACCTCCTCGATGGAGTAGGGCAGGTTGCAGGCCTTAATGAAGTGGTAAAGTCTGGTGACTCCGGGGTGGCAGAGGTCGTTGTGGAGGGTCTGAAGTCTATCAATTTGCGCGCTGGCGCATGTAATTCGTGAAAGAGCATCAGGGGGTTCGTTCAGCTTACCTGGCCGGTACAAGATATCATAATCATAGGTGGAGAGCTCGATTCTCCACCTCAAGATCTTGTCATTCTTGATTTTGCCCCTCAGCTTGTTATTAAACATAAAAGCGACCGAACGCTGGTCGGTGAGGAGGGTAAATCGTTTGCCTGCCAGGTAATGCCTCCAGCGTCGTACCGCCTCCACAATCGCCTGGGCCTCCTTCTCGACCGACGAGTGTCGGATCTCAGGGCCCTGTAGGGTCCTTGAGAAGAAGGCCACCGGTCTCCCCTCCTGGTTAAGGGTAGCGGCTAGGGCGAAGTCGGATGCATCGCTCTCCACTTGGAAGGGGATGGACTCATCCACTGCGTGCATTGTGGCCTTGGCAATGTCTCCCTTAATGAGGGAGAAGGCTGCGCACGCTTCCTCCGTAAGGGGGAAGGATGTGGACTTCATGAGGGGTCTGGCTTTGTCCGCATAATTGGGCACCCATTGGGCATAGTAGGCGAAGAGCCCCAGGGTTCTCTTTAGTGCCTTTGGACAGTGGGGGAGGGGTAGCTCCATGAGGGGGCGCATTCTTTCGGGGTCGGGGCCGATGACTCCGTTCTCTACTACACAGCCGAGGATGGCAAGACGCGAGGTGTTAAACACACATTTCTCCTTATTGTAGGTGAGGTTCAGCCGTTGGGCCATACGGAGGAATCTCTCCAGATTAACATCATGGTCCTGCCGGTCGCGGCCGCAGATGGTGACATTATCTAGGTAGGGGAACGTGGCGTGCAGCCCGTTCTGGTCAACCATCCGGTCCATCTCCCTTTGGAAGACCGAAACCCCGTTGGTGACGCCGAAGGGAACCCTAAGGAAGTGGTAGAGGCGGCCATTCGCCTCGAAGGCGGTATACTGGCGGTCCTCAGGGCGGATAGGGAGTTGGTGGTAGGCCGACTTAAGGTCGATGGTCGAGAATACTCGGTATTGTGCGATCTGATTGACCATATCAGATATGCGGGGAAGCGGGTATGCGTCCAGCTGGGTGTACCTGTTTATGGTCTGGCTGTAGTCGATGACCAGGCGGTTTTTATTGCCGGTCTTAACGACCACGACCTGGGCACGCCAGGGGCTGGTGCTCCCCTCGATGATGCCCTCCTTCAGGAGACGCTGCACCTCGGAGCTAATGAAAGCTCTGTCCCCGGCGCTGTACCGCCTGCTCTTGGTAGCGACGGGTTTGCAGTCGGGGGTGAGGTTAGCGAACAGGGAAGGTGGCGGGACCTTGAGGGTGGATAGGCCGCAGGTGTTACGCGGTGGGCGGTTTAAAATCTGTTGGTTGTCGACTGTGAGTGGGGGGAGGGGTCCGCTGTATGCTAGCGTGACGCTTTGGAGGTGGGATTGGAAGTCTAGACCTAGTAGGACGGCAGCGCATAGCTGGGGCAGGACGAGGAGTTTAAAATTTTTATACTCCGTACCCTTAACCGACAGGGTCACAACACAGTAGCCGCTGATGTCTGTGGCGTGTGACCTCGATGCCATCGAGATCCGGTTGCGCGTTGGCCGGACAGTGAGGGAGTAGTGGCTCACCGTGTCTGGGTGGATGAAACTCTCCGTGCTTCCGCTGTCGAACAGGCAGGTCGTGGCGTGGCCGTTTACTTTGATGTCCATCATGGACTTGGACAGGTGGTGCGGGTGGGCTTGGTCCAGTGTGACGGAGGCTAGTGTATAGCTGAGCGAGTTGCTGTCGTCTGCGGGTGAGGCGGTGGTCGGGTCTGGAGGCACGGTGGCGGTCGAGCGTGGTGGGTAAAATGGCGGCGCCCACGAGGTTGGACAAAATGGCGGAGAAGATGGCTGCCCCCACAACTCACGTGAGGCACTGCTGGTGTCGGTTGCCTGGATCAAAGATGGCCGCCCCATGACTCACATGTGGGGATGCTGGCCTCTGTGGCCTTGATGGAAGATGGCCGCCCCCACAGCTCGCATGAGGCACTGCTGGCCTCTGTTGATCTCCCTCTGCAGGCCTTTGCAAAGTGGCCTTTCTTCAGGCAGCTCGAGCAGGTCGCGTTTCTGGCTGGGCAGCGCGCCCTTGGGTGTTTCGCCTGGCCGCAGAAGAAGCAGCCGGCGGCCCGATCGCGGGGGTCCGATGTCGCAGCCGGTACCGGGGGTGGCGGTCCCGATCGGGTCCGGGACGCCGACGCTGAGGTAGGTCCTGGGGGGGTGCTGCGGGGGGTATTGCGGTCGGGGTCGGTCCCGAGTCCCAGGGTCGCAAATTACAGTACCTGGAATATGCCTCGAGGTCCCGATGGGCCACTTCTAGGGAGCGAGCGAGGGCTGCAGCCTTGTCCAGGTCGAGGTCCTTTGCTTCAAGCAGTCTTTGCCGTGAGTAGTCGGACCGCAGGCCTTTCACGAAGGCATCGCGGACATTGTCTTCAGTATTTTCTGCCGCCGTTACCGCTTTAAAGTTACAGTCCCTGCCGAGTGCTTGTAGCGCCTGTAAAAATTCATCTACAGACTCTCCTGGCTGTTGCGGGCGGGATCTTAGGAGGTGCCTGGCATACATGGAATTTACCGGGCTCTGGTACTGTCGTTTCAGCCGGTTGATGGCGTCCTCGTATGTTTTAAGGTCCCGGATGAGTGCGAATACTTTAGGGCTCACTTGGGTGGTCAGAACTCTTAGCTTGGATTTCTGAGGCACGCCGGATTCTCCCAGGTAGGACTCGAAACAGCTCAGCCAGTGTTCGAAGTCAAGGGCTGAGTTTGCTGCCTGTGGGTTTAGATCCAGGTATGGTGGTCGGAGGGCTCGCAGCCAAGCCGGCTGCTGTGGCTGTTGTAGCTGGGCATCTGGCTGGTCGTCTGGCTGCTCGTTTGGCTGCTCAAGTAACGACATTTTAAAATTTAGCCAATAAAATTGATATACCTATCAATTTATCCAATGAAAAGCGACGAGTTAAGAAAGTAACTATAGGTTTTTATTGGCTAAATAACAGAGCCCACCCTCGTGGGTGACCGGATCCAACAAGGAGGAATACCAGCCAGTCGACCCCCTTTATACCTGGGCAGGTAGGTGGAGCCGTGGGCGGAGTCAGCAGTGGTCAGCCCAGGTATAACAGTGTGACAAGAGGCGACCTCGTATAGTGATACAACAGTGTGAACAGTGATAACCATAGAGTAACGATATAACAGTGATAACTATAGTGTAACGATAGTGAACGATAAAAGTGGTTTACCACAAGACGTGCAGAGGTTTAATGGAATGATCAACTACATGGGTAAATTCATATCCAACCTCTCAGAAAAGATGGCGCCACTGAGAAGACTAACTGAAAAGAACATAGAATGGGAATGGAATCATGAGCATGAGAAGTCACGGAGCGATCTAAAGAAACTGCTCACAGAGGAACCAGTTCTGAGGTTTTATGACCCAGCGAGACCCATCAAGATATCATCAGATGCATCACAGAGTGGGGCTCGGTGCCGTTCTTCTGCAACAATATGACTACTGGCAACCTATTGCATATGCATCGCGCTCAATGACAGACGCGGAGACGCGATATGCTCAAATAGAAAAGGAGCTGCTCGGCATCACATACGCCTGTGAAAGATTTCACCAGTTTGTGGCAGGACAAGCAATCAGTGTAGAGACTGACCATAAGCCCTTGATTGCATTGTTCCAAAAGCCACTAAATAGCTGTCCGCTTAGAATACAAAGAATGATGATCAGGCTGCAACGCTATACACTGAATGTTGCGTACACACCGGGTAAGCTGATGTATACAGCAGACACGTTGTCCAGAGCTGTTGACCCAAGTGAGCCCGCAAACACCACAATGGATGAAAAAGTGAACGCCTACGTGGACATGATCACAAGTGCACTGCCCATAGCAGATGCAAAAATGGAGCTCATAAAGACTGAGACAAACAAAGATGAAACAATGAGACGACTGAGGAAAAGCATCTTGGATGGATGGCCCAACATGAAGCAAGACTGCTCACCTGACATGGCAGAGTACTGGAACTGCAGGGCGGAACTATCAGTGGTCGAAGACATCATCTACAAAGGAAGTAAAATAGTTATCCCAAAGAGTCTGAGAAAAGAGATGTTAAAAAAGATCCATGGAGGACATCTGGGAATCGAAAAGTGTAAGAAAAGAGCACGAGAGGTGATATGTACTGGCCACGAATCAACCAAGATGTGACAAATGAGGTGTCAAACTGCACAATATGCCTGAAATATCGAGCAAGCAATCCGGTAGAACCACTAAAGCCACACCCAGCACCAGACAGACCTTACCAGAAGGTAGGCGCTGACCTATTCGTATGTCAAGGGAAGGACTATCTTGTAGTCACAGACTATTACTCCCTGTATCCAGAGGTTTGTAGACTGTACACCACCACTGCAGATGCTGTGATAACATGTATGAAAGCCATATTCTCCAGACATGGCGTGGCAAGCGAGGTCTTCACAGACAACGGACCCCAGTTTTACAATGCAAGTTTCCGACACTTTGCCAAAGAGTGGGACTTTGTCCACACAACATCAAGTCCTCACTATCCAGTCCAATGGACTAGTGGAAAAATCGGTCCAGACAGTGAAAAGACTGATGTACAAGGCAAAAGACAGTGGAACTGACTTCTACCAAAGCATGCTTGTATACCGCACAATGCCGCTCGAGTGTGGTAAGTCACCAGCCCAACTCCTTATGGGACGTCGGCTAAGGTCAAACCTACCCATCCCAGAGAACCTCCTGAAAACGAAAGAGGGGGAGAAAGTGAGGAAGTTCAAAGAACAACAGAAAGAAAAGCAAAAGTACTATTATGACAGAGGAACACAAAGCCTACCTGAACTCCACACTGGTGACCAAGTAAGGTTGAAAGACAAAACAAACACATGGACTCAGAAGGGAACTGTCCTGAGTGAAGTTCAACCAAGATCATACACCATTCAGACAGATGAGGATGCTGTTCTGAGAAGAAATCATCGAGATCTTCTCATGGGACCAGCCACAGCAGGTCAAGAGACTGATACTGTTGAACAACCTGATCACACAGCTGAGAACACATCATCTGAGGCAACAACTCAGATTCAAGGACAATCAATCAGAAAATCCTCAAGACATGTGAAGCCTCCTGAGAGACTCATTGAGCAAATTTAAGGACTATTGTTATAGAAGGAAGTAATGTTGTCTTATTCTTTCTTCAAGTTCTAGTGTATTGACATATTTCATGTGAACACACAAAGCAAGGTTAAAAAACCTTGATCATGATAATGATAATGTAAGTTCATTAAGTGTTAGTTAAAATGCAGATTAATACAAAGAAAACATGTTGTTAGTTAAAAGTAAAATACTTTTGTTTTAAGAAAAGGAGATGTAATGATATCAGCAAATAGAGATGGTATTTGCCTGTTCGATTATGATGCCTTAATAGCATGTTTGCATGTATTGATTGCTTGTGCCTGACCAGCAGAGGGCATGTGACCGAGACATGCAAGGCAGTTGGGTTTAATTTCAGTTTCGTTCTAGATGCATCACAAGCATCGTGTCTCCTGTAAAGCTGTATAAAGAGTTGAACAGACTTTAGATTAAAAGTCATTCTCTTTCATAAATGTCTCATCATTGAACCCACAAAGAAATCAATACATCCTGAGCTAACGTCCGGCTCACGGCCAAAGCCATCGAGTCGCTAAAAGTGGCACTGGGCCCCGACTCCACTAGGTGTATCGAGGAGGCTTAAGCATGTGGGGCGATCCTATCCGAACTGACCCCCATCTGACGGAATTCCTCATCGGCGCCCGGCCCCGAAACCTCCCTCGGGAGCCGGCACCTCACAACTTGAGCCGTCTCCAGGAAATGCCCTCCGTGTCTTTTCATTCTGCACAGAGGGGTTTCCTATACGGGCTGCGCCTGCGCACTCTCCACTTTGTCACCCTTGTCTGCCGTCCGGACACGCCTTGGCGCACCATCTTGCCATCCGGCGGAGGCGGGGTCCCCAATGGAGGGCTCAACGCAGGAGTCCTCCCTTTATCTATTGGTGACTTGGCCTGGAGGGTGTTGCACGGAGCAGTCCCGTGCAATAAAGTTTTAAGTAGGTTCACGAACTCCCAGGCTGCCTGCCTTTTCTGTGGCCTGGAGGAGTCCGTGTTCCACGTTTATACAGAATGTGAGAGGTTGCAGCCCCTCTTCCACTATTTGAAGGGGCTCCTCCTCGATTTTTGGCTGCACCTCAGCCCCATGCTCCTGATCTTTGGTCACCTGGTGCGGAGGGGAGCGGGCAGATCGGGGGACTTCCTCGTGGGACTGCTCCTGGGGCCTGGCCAAAGTGGCCATTAACTGGCCCGGGCAGCGGGCGGTCGAGGGGGTCGTTCAGCCCTACTGCCCCACCTCTCTTCCGCGGCCATGTTCGTGCCCGGGTGGCCCTGGAGATGGAGCATGGGATGTCCGCCGGCACGCTCGAGGCCTTCTGCGACCGATGGGCACCGGAGGGCGTCATCACCCCAGAAAATTGAATTTTAATTTAATTTGTTAAGTTTCCTTTAAACTTTTTTGTTCAGTTACAGTTTTTATTGGTTGTGCCCCTTTAAAAAGGGGGCACATGCTTGACTTTTAATAGGCAACTGCCTGCATCAAGAAGAGTCAGAGACTGGAGCACGTAATCTCGGCTGACACTCCAGTGCGGTGCCGAGGGAGTGCTGCACTGTCGGAGGTGCCGTTTTCGGATGAGAAGTTAAACCGAGGCCCCGTCTGTTCTCTCAGTAAAAGATCCCACGGCCACTATTTCAAAGAAGAGCGGGGGAGTTCTCCCCAATGTTCTGGCCAGTATTTATCCCTCAATCAACATCACTAAAAAAGTGGGTGAATCTTTCAACTTTGACGGTGGAACTAAAACGGGCAGTAGCGGATTAACCGTGCTTTATACAGCTTGCCTCTGTTTCCCTTTCCTCTCCTCCACAGGAAGGCCAATGGCCATTCAGACATAGAAACATAGAAACATAGAAGATAGGAGCAGGAGTAGGCCATTCGGCCCCTCGAGCCTGTTCCGGCATTTAATGAGATCATGGCTGATCATCCAAATTCAGTACCCTGTCCCTGCTTTCTCCCCATATCCCTTGATCCCTTTAGCCTTAAGAAATATATCCAACTCCTTCTTGAATATATTTAATGAATTGGCCTCAACTGTCTTCTGTGGTAGAGAATTCCACAGGTTCACCACTCTCTGGGTGAAGAAATTCCTCCTCATCGCAGTCCTAAATGGCTTACCCCTTATCTTTAGACTGTGACCCCTGGTTCTGGACTCCCCCGCCATCGGGAACATCCTTCCTGCATCTAGTCTGTCTAGTCCTGTTAGAATTTTATAAGTTTCAATGAGATCCCCTCTCATTCTTCTAAACTCTAGCAAATATAAGCCCATTCTATAGTGTCCGCGCATCAATAACACACGGACTGCAGGAGAACGGTAATAACAGGTATTTACTGAACAGAGGGTATGCTGGAAACTGAAAGTACAGAAGCCTGCTACGGCTTTATATACAGGTATGGTCACTGCCGGTACTGCAGTATAAAAGCAGTTCTCCCTTAAAGGTACATACAGAACAATTCCTCCCCTTTTTAGATAAACAGTACATAACATTCATTTAACAATTAAATAATAACTAATTACAATTACAATTTTCTTTGTACTATATACATCAGCTGAAAGTAATCATTTATAAATTCAGTCTTTGAGGAGGCTTCCTGACCCTGTCTGGATAGCACCTTTCTCGAGTATCCTGTTCTTGCGGCGGAGTCGATTCTGGCTCATTGTCATTGGTTGGTTCATCAGCTTCCAATACCACTGATTCTGAGGTAGACGCAATCTGTACTTCGGGTTCATCACCAGGTGCGCCTGCTCGTGGTATGGGTTTGACTTGTTCCTGTGACTCTAGAATCTGGTCAGTATGGCATCTCACGATGCTCTCTCCAACGTCCACTGTGTACATTAGTGGTCCCTGCCGTGTGCATATCGTTCCTGGCTGCCATTTTTCCGTTCGGCAATCGCGGGCCAAGACTGGTTGCCCTATCTTGAAGCTCCTGGTTGGCTTTTCATTGATGTGCTGGAATTGCTTATTCTCAACATCTCGTCTTATGTTTGGTTTGAGCAAGTCCAGGCGACATCTTAACCCGCGGTTAAAGAACATCATGGCTGGAGTTTGGTTGGTAACTGCATGTGTCGCATTTCGGTAAGCAAACAAGAAATTATCCACCTTGTGTTGTAGTGGTATGTTGTCGTTATACAGCGCCTTTATTGCTTTTTTAAAGGTTTGAACAAACCTCTCAGCCAATCCATTTGTGGCTGGATGATATGGGGCGGATGTGTAATGCTTTAGCCCATTATCCCTCAAAAACCTCCGGAAATCCTCGGACACAAACTGTGGTCCATTGTCGGAGCAAATCTGTTCTGGCAAGCCATTCCTGGCGAAGATGGTCCGTAGGACTGCAATAGTTTTCTCCGTGGTGGTGGAGGACATTTTGATGACCTCTGGCCATTTTGAATGTGCATCCACGGCAATTAAAAACATTGAGTCCATAAATGGACCAGCAAAATCAATGTGTACCCGTTGCCATGGAGATGAGGGCCACTCCCATGGGTGTAGCGGGGCCTGTGGTGGAGCGTTTTGGACCTTCTGGCATCCTGTGCATCTCTTGGTCATTTCTTCGATTTCTTTATCGCTTCCCAGCCACCACACAAACGCCCTGGCTAGGCTCTTCATTTTCACCCCTCCCAGATGACCCTCATGAAGCTCATTGAGCACTCTTTCTCTCAACTTGGGTGGAATTACCACTCGGGATCCACACATCAAGGTCCCCCGGCACACTGACAGCTGTTCTCTCCTTGGCGAGAATGCTGGCAACAGTGAGTCGCCATGTGCTGGCTATCCCTTCACCGTTAAATCATAGACCCGAGAGAGTGTCGGGTCATTTCTGGTTTCCTTTTCTATACTTGAGTTTGTAACAGGTAGACATTCGACTATGGTTGAATGGAATATCTCAACAGGGTCCACTGCAGGTGCTTCCTCCACCGTAGGCAGTGGCAGGCGTGACAGTCCATCAGCGTTTCCATGCTGTTTCGTGCCCTTGTACTCTGTCATATTGATGTGCCCCTAGAAAAAGGGACCATCTTTGCAGCTGTTGCGTCGTCATCACCGGAACGCCCTTCTTTGGGTTAAAGATGGAGACAAGAGGCTGGTGATCAGTCAGCAAGGTGAATTTCTGCCCATGCAGATAGTGATTGAACTTCTTCACCCCCCACACCAGGCTGAGGGCCTCCCTGTCAATCTGGGCGCAGTTACGCTCGGCTGAAGTTAACGAGCGTGACGCAAAGGCTATTGGCCTCTCTGAACCGTCAAGGAATTTGTGCGACAGCACCGCTCCAATGCCGTAGGGAGACGCATCACATGCCAACCGAATCGGTAGTGATGGATTGTAGTGGGCCAATACTTCTTTTGAGGTGATTAGGCATTTACATTTCTGAAAGGCACGCTTACACTCATCACTCCATGCTACTCCAGTTTGCAGCAGGGCGTTCAGCAGGTGCAGAATTGTAGACAAGTTTGGCAAGAACTTATGGTAGTAGTTCACCAGCCCGAGGAACGACCTCAGTTGTGACACATTTTCCGGTGCTGGAGCCTTGACTACTGCCTCAATCTTGTCTGGGGACTTATGTAACCCCTCTTCATCAATCACGTGACCACAATGCGAGATTTGTTTCCTGAAAAACTCGCATTTGGGGCGGTTGGCTCGTAGCCCATATTCTTGTAATCTAGTGAGCACCTGCTCCAGGTTGGCAAGGTGTTCACTGTCATTTCCACCCATAACCAGGATGTCGTCCAAATAACACTGGGTCCCCGGGATCCCCTGCAGGACTTGTTCCATCGCCCTCTGCCAAATAGCCGGAGCTGATGCTACTCCGAATACCAGTCGGTTGTACTGGTAAAGACCTTTGTGAGTGTTTATCGTGAGGTATTTCCTAGATGCTTCTTCTACCTCCATTTGTAGATACGCTTGGGCCAGATCAATCTTCGTAAAGCGTTTCCCTCCAGATCGTGAGGCGAAAATATCTTCTATCCGTGGAAGTGGATATTGTACTGTGTGAAGGACTGGGTTCACAGTTACCTTAAAGTCCCCACAGATGCGAACCTTCTTCAGTTCCCCAGGCCTGCTGCTCAATGACTTCATTACAGGAACGATGGGTGTGGCCCACTCGCTCCAGTCCACCTTGGACAGCACACCTGAACGCTCCAGACTCTCCAGCTCTGCTTCGACGGCTGGGCGGATCGCATATGGTATTGGTCTGGCCTTAAAAAATTTTGGGTTTGTGTTATCTTCAATTTTTATCATTGCCGATACGCCTTTTAGAGTCCCAAGTCCTTGCTGGAACACCTCTTTCGCGTCAGTTAGAATTTTTGACAGTTGTCCAGGTGTGACGTCGTCATCCTTTTGGTCAGCCACAGTTAGCGCCTGAATGGAATGCCAATCCAATTGTATTTTTCGGATCCATTCACGTCTCAATAATGGTGGTCCTCCATCTTGTAGTATATATAGATACAGTTCCTGTGTTTCCTTGCCGTTGTATTTAACGGGCACCCTTATTTTTCCTCTGGGGTAGACTTTTTGCCCCGTATATGTCTTCAAGACAATGGAAGTATCCTTCAAGGGAATGTGTGAGAATAGCCGCTCGTAGTCTCGTCGATTCATGACTGTTAGGGCTGATCCTGTGTCCAATTCCATCTTTACTTGGGACCCTGCTATCATGAGGGTGACCCAAATGGTTCGGTGATCCTCCTTTGCGATCACGTTGTGTAACTTTAAACAACTTAGTCTCCTGCTCCCGGAGTCATTATCACACTTCTGATCTTCCGAACTACTGTCCGTCATCTTTTGTACTTTCTTGTACTTTTCCTTAGTATTTCTTTTAGTGTTGGTTTTCTTTCCTGACCTGCAGACTCGTGCTATGTGTCCCACTTTTCCACATTGCCTGCATACTTTGTCCTTAAACCAGCAATCCTTCTGGTCATGGGTTGTTCTGCCGCAGCGATAGCACTTTTCTGCTCCATATGCCATTTCATTAGCGCTGTATTCTTGCGGTTTCTGTTGTATTTCCACAGCTCCCCGTGCTGCTGCTTCGTAGGATACTGCAACGCTGAAAGCCTTTTCTAGCGTAAGGTCCTTTTCCGAAAGTAGTTGTTTCTGGGTTCCTTCACTCTGGAGCCCGCAGACAAACTTATCCCTTAAGGTATCTGCCAGTCCTGCTCCGAACTGGCAGTGTTTCGATAACTTGCATAGTTCCGTAAGATAGTCAGCATTACTCTCATCTTTGTGCTGGTTTTGTTTATGGAACTTGAATCTTTCTGCTATCAGCAGCAGTGTAGGGTTTAGATGTTCCTGTAAGATATTGACAATCTCATCAAAACTTTTCTCCATTGGTTTAGCTGGGGTAATTAAATTCCGCAATAAGCCGTACGTTCTCGCGCCCATCAAATTCAATAATACCGACGCCTTCGTTCCATCGGCCACCTCATTTGCCTTGCAGTACACTTCAATTCTTTCCACATACGTGGTCCAGTCTTCTATTTCGTTGTCGAAAGCAGTGATGCTGCCACTCTTCGGCATCTTGGGTGGTTTAAAATGGCGCCTACCGCGCTTTTCCTTCTTCCCCAATGGATTAAAATGGCGCCTCCCGCGCTTTTCCTTCTTCCCCAATGGATTAAAATGGCGCCTCCCACGCTTTTCCTTCTTCCCCCTGCTGCCAATGCTGCTCTTAGCATTCTAACTCGTAATGTCGGCGCCCCGCGGCTTCCTGCGCGTCTCTCTTTTGTTAATTAATTTTTCTTCGACGCTGTCCACTGTGCGTCTCTTTTCCTTCCCCTTTTTTTTTCTTAACACTGCCCGACTCTTGAGCACCAGCTGCGCCCTGTGCGCTCCACCCTCTCTCTCTCTTTTTCTTCCCGACGACGCTGCTCGGCCCCTTTGCAGAGCCGCTCGACCGAGCTCTAGCCCGCCACAGTCCGGGAAAGGTCAGCGCCCTACCTGCTACCAGCCCGATTTGCTGGGACACCTTGACTGGAGAACCAAGCCCAGCTCTCCACAGCTTCCCCTGCGATTCTCTGAACTCCGATGGATCACTGGGCGGTTGCCCACGGTCGACGCCCGTTGCTCTGGCTTCGACCTCCAAGAAGCTTCTTTTCAGGGATGGATCCCCGTGAGGTGATGTAGTACTGCAGGTGAGTTTGAACCTGCTCGTCGCCACTATAGTGTCCGCGCATCAATAACACACGGACTGCAGGAGAACGGTAATAACAGGTATTTACTGAACAGAAGGTATGCTGAAAACTGAAAGTACAGAAGCCTGCTACGGCTTTATATGCAGGTGTGGTCACTGCCGGTACTGCAGTATAAAAGCAGTTCTCCCTTAAAGGTACATACACAACACATTCGACCCAATCTCTCTCCATACGACATGATCAATTTTATTAAAAAATGTAAATAAAGCTCAAGAAAATAAAAAGGACAAAAAAAAAAATAACCAATCGCCATATTATAAAAAGGAGATAGAGGCACTGCAGAGGGTGCAGGGAAGATTTACATGGATGATACCAGAAATGCGAGGTTATACCTATCAGGAAAGGATGAACAGGCTAGCTCTCTTTTCTCTTTGAAAAAAGAAGGCTGAGGGGTGACCTAATAGAGTCATAACGGCACAGAAGGAGGCCATTCAGCCCAGCGAGTCTGTGCCGGCTCTCTGTAGAGCAGTCCACTCAGTCCCATTCCCCCGCTCTATCCCCGTAGCCCTGCAAGTTTATTTCCCTCAAGTGCCTATCCAGTCTCCCCTTGAAAACATTGAGTGTCTCCGCTTCCACCACATCCGTCGGCAGCAAATCCCAGGTCATCACCACTCGCTGCGTAAAAATGTTTATCTTCACGTCCCCCCCTGTATCTCTTGCCCAAAACCTTAAATCTGTGTCCCCTAGTCCTTGTACCATCAACTAGTGGGAACAGCCTTTCCCCGTCTAGCCTATCCAAACCCGTCATAATCTTGAACACCTCTATCAAATCACCCCACAACCTCCTTTGCTCTAATGAAAACAAATCCAGCTTCTCCAACCTGTCTTTGTAGCTAAGATCCCCCATCCCCGGAACCATTCTGGTAAATCTCCTCTGCACCCTCTCAAGGTAAGTGCTTAATTGGAAGATGAGGTGCTGTTCCTCGAGCTTACGCTGGGTTTCTGTGGAACAATGCAAGAGCCCGAGGACGGTGAGGTCTGAGTGAGAATGGGGCGGTGAATTCAAATGACAGGCGACCGGAAGCTCGGGGTCACCCTTACGGACTGAACGGAGGTGTTCCGCAAAGCGGTCACCCAATCTGCGTTTGGTCTCCCCATTAAGTGTATATTGCCTCTCCCTGTTCCTTCTGCCAAAATGCATCACCTCACACTTCTCTGTATTAAATTCCATCTGCCACTTGCCTGCCCATCTGCTAGCCTTTCTATGTCCCGTCGCAGTCGATTGGTACCACAGCGAATAGTATAGGTGTATTTAAGGGGAGACTAGATAAGTATATGAGGGAGAAGGGAATAGAGGGTTATGCTAATAGATTTAGATGAGGAAAGACGGGAGGAGGCTCGTGTGGAGCATAAATGCCGGCATGGACTGTTTGGGCCGAATGGCCTGTTTCTGTGCAGAACAAGGGGTCACAGTCTAAGGATAAGAGATGAGGAGGAATTTCTTCACCCAGAGAGTGGTGAACCTGTGGAATTCTCTACCACACAAGGCAGTGGAGGCCAATTCATTAAATATATTCAAGAAGGAGTTAGATATATTTCTTAAGACTAAGGAGATCAAGGGATATGGGGAGAAGGCAGGGACAGGGTACTGAATTTGGATGATCAGCCATGATCTCATTAAATGGCGGAGCAGGCGCGAGGGGCCGAATGGCCTACTCCTGCTCCTATCTTCTATGTTTATATCTCCTATGTAAACAGCACTTATTTCTGCGTTTTATTGGCAGGTGCAGGCCGAAGTTGAATTTAAATTTTCAAAGCAAATGAGTGTCTGTAGCCACTGGGAGAGTTGTCAGACACTGATTGGCTGCAGGACCGGGGTGGCCTGCCTCTTTAAGAGCCGCGCTGCAGGCCCCGCCCCTGCCCTCCCGGCGAGCTTCCGGTGGCTGGAGCGGCGGCCGCTCCGTCTCTCGCTCGGTCCCGCGCTGTCCGCTCGGTGAAGGGACGCCGCCAAAGGAAGATGATGTCGATGGATTTTTTAAACGATGTGCGGCGCATGAATAAGCGGCAGGTAGGCCGGGGGGGACTGGGCGCCGCCATCGCCCGAAACAGGCCCAATAAACACTGGGTGCAACCCCCTCTCCCCTCCCCCCCCCACACACACACGGTGCAACCCCCTCTCCCCTCCCCCCACACACACACTGGGTGCAACCCCCTCTCCCCTCCCCCCACACACACACTGGGTGCAACCCCCTCTCCCCTCCCCCCACACACACACTGGGTGCAACCCTCTCTCCCCCCCCCCCCCCCACACACACGGTGCAACCCCCTCTCCCCTCCCCCCACACACACACGGTGCAACCCCCCTCTCCCCTCCCCCCACACACACGGTGCAACCCCCTCTCCCCTCCCCCCACACACACACGGTGCAACCCCCTCTCCCCTCCCCCCACACACACACTGGGTGCAACCCCCTCTCCCCTCCCCCCACACACACACGGTGCAACCCCCTCTCCCCTCCCCCCACACACACACTGGGTGCAACCCCCTCTCCCCTCCCCCCACACACACACGGTGCAACCCCCTCTCCCCTCCCCCCACACACACACGGTGCAACCCCCTCTCCCCTCCCCCCACACACACACGGTGCAACCCCCTCTCCCCCCCCCCCCCCAAAACACACTGTGCAACCCCCTCTTCCCCCCCCCCCACACGGTGCAACCCCCTCTCTCCCCCCCCCAACACGGTGCAACCCCCTCTCCCCCCCCCCCCCCCCAAACACGGTGCAACCCCCTCTCCCCCCCCCCCCCCCCCCCAAACACGGTGCAACCCCCTCTCCCCTCCCCTCCCCCCCCCCCCTCTCCCCTCCCCCCTCCCCTCCCCCCCCACACACACACGGTGCAAACCCCTCTCCCCTCCCCCCACACACACTGGGTGCAACCCCCTCTCCCCTCCCCCCACACACACACGGTGCAACCCCCTCTCCCCTCCCCCCACACACACACGGTGCAAACCCCTCTCCCCTCCCCCCACACACACGGTGCAACCCCCTCTCCCCTCCCCCCACACACACGGTGCAACCCCCTCTCCCCTCCCCCCCCCCCCCCCCACACACTGGGTGCAACCCCCTCTCCCCTCCCCCCACACACACACTGGGTGCAACCCCCTCTCCCCTTCCCCCCCCCCCCCCCCCCCCCAACACACGGTGCAACCCCCTCTCCCCTCCCCCACACACACTGGGTGCAACCCCCTCTCCCTCGAGATGTGAGTTTCGTAAGATAGTGTGAAAGTTCAGATACAAATGAGCTGTTTATATGCTTGCTGAGGAGGTGAAATATATAGTTCAGTGCAGCAACTAAAGGTATTTCCTTTCCATTGTCATCAATTCCAAACATTGTTTTGGCCAGATGTCAAATGGAACGTATATTACATATGAATGAACTTGTTTGCTGACTAGTCTCATGGTTTGTTGTCACCATGCTCTTTACCCACCGTGATGTACCTCTGGAGCTCAGTTAGTATTTTGGTGTTCAAACTCCACTTGGCCCCTTTTGAGTTTATGTACAGCCTCACTGATTGTTGTACCCTTCCCGTGTGCAAATCTGATCAGGAATAAAGCAAAGCTCTTTTTATTTCTCCTCCCACCCCCGTTTATTGGCCCCATGGCATGTAAAACATTTCTTCCAGCACCAGCCGATCTCTTGTCTTGCTCATGGGTAGCCTGGGGTCTGGAGAATGATGTTTTGCTGCTAACATGGAGTTGTTTTATTTAACATGTCCCTTTAAAGGCCACTATCTGCGTATTTCTTGTTTTGGGTGGAAAATTGGACCAAGTCAGCACACCTTGAGGCCAGCCAGGCTAATTATTTGAGGGAAGTTTCTGTAGATTACCAGCTGTTGAAATCCCTGGATGCTGTCCTTGGGAGAGAGGCCAGGTTCTTCAGGTCAGGACAGAAACAGCAGGAAATGACTTTTTTTTAATTTAAAAAAAAATGTATATTTGATGTGTACTTTTAACACTGAAGTGACGGCCGCTTTTTTAATTTGTTCTTTGGTGTGAGTGAAGCTGGTGAGGCCACACTTGCTGCCCGTCACAAGTTGCTGAGAAGATGGCGGGGTTACTGCTTTGAGTTGCGACTAAGTGTCTTGCTCGGGCCACACCAGAGGGCTCTGAGCCAATGTGGCGTTCAGTCACATGTAGGTTTTGCTGGTTCCCTTTCCCGAAGGTCATTAGTACACCACTTTTGTTTTGTACAACCATCCAGCTGCTTTGTGGTCTTTTTTTTCTTTTCTGGTGCGAGCCCACCCCTAATGAGCTCGACTCTTCTATATCGGGCCAGATTTTGCTGGGTAAATAAGTGAGGCTAATGGCGCTCCCGCTATTTATGCGCAAGTCGGACAGCAACTACCGGTGAGCGCCCGCGCGCAGTTAAACGCAAAAAGCCGGAAGTTGCTGGCCGGGATGTGCGGCTCCTCCGTAAGCTGCATGCAAACGACATCTCGCCGTCTGGCTCCTCGCTCAACCAGCGTCTCGCCGTCTGGCTCCTCGCTACATCGGCATCTCGCCGTCTGGCTCCTCGCTCAACCAGCATCTCGCCGTCTGGCTCCTCGCTACATCGGCATCTCGCCGTCTGGCTCCTCGCTCAACCAGCGTCTCGCCGTCTGGCTCCTTGCTCCAACGGCGTCTCGCTCTCTGGCTCCTCCCTCAACCGGCATCTCGCCGTCTGGCTCCTCCCTCAACCGGCATCTCGCCGTCTGGCTCCTCGCTCAACCAGCGTCTCGCCGTCTGGCTCCTTGCTCCAACGGCGTCTCGCTCTCTGGCTCCTCCCTCAACCGGCATCTCGCCGTCTGGCTCCTCGCTCAACCGGCATCTCGCCGTCTGGCTCCTCGCTCAACCAGCGTCTCGCCGTCTGGCTCCTTGCTCCAACGGCGTCTCGCTCTCTGGCTCCTCCCTCAACCGGCGTCTCGCCGTCTGGCTCCTCGCTCAACCAGCGTCTCGCCGTCTGGCTCCTCGCTCAACCGGCGTCTCGGCCTCTGGCTCCTCGCTCAACCGGCGTCTCGCCGTCTGGCTCCTCGCTCAACCGGCGTCTCGCCGTCTGGCTCCTCGCTCAACCGGCGTCTCGTCGTCTGGCTCCTCGCTCAACCGGCGTCTCGCCGTCTGGCTCCTCGCTCAACCGGCGTCTCGCCGTCTGGCTCCTCGCTCAACCGGCGTCTCGTCGTCTGGCTCCTCGCTCAACCGGCGTCTCGCCGTCTGGCTCCTCACGCAAACAAATTGAACGGCGTGAAGTTCCTGTACTGACGTAGATACCGACTAAACTTGCCATAAATAGTTGAGTCTAGTCATTCCAGTCTAAATACCCTTTAATGGCATGGTAAGTCTTAATTACTGCCAAAGAACCTCTCTGGCACTGAAAATTAACTTGAACAAGTGTGGAGTGTCATTCCTTCAGCTTTTAGTTATTGGAGATTTTTTTTTAATGTATTTTTTAATTTCTCTCTTCATCCAATCTTTCTCTCCCTCTTTATTTCGCTTCTGTATCTGATTTGACATTGAATTCCGGTTCTAACTGACACTTCCTGGTTCAGACGCAGCGCTGCTCATTAACGGTTCTGTTTGGTTAAGGCGACACGCGGTTGTTTGACCTGTTCACACAGGTCCCAGATGCCCTGTAGAGGGCGTCATGCCGTTTGGCTGTCCCGCTGACGGCAACTTGCTGTGCAAAAGCCCGTAGACATTCTATGGGCAAGTAACTGCCAGTCTAACGGACAACTGGTGCCGTTTGTTTTCCCGCTCACAGCAAAATCCGGCCCATTGGTTTTATTTTTCAACTCTCCTTTTCTGGCTAGGTTTCTTCAAACTTCCCCTCTGCTTGCTGTCTCGGTGGGAGTTTGTTCTGTATATTAATCTTCTCTACATCCCTTGCCCTGGGAGCCGGTGTCTCCCCGTGATCTTGCAACCTAACGAAGGGCTACTCCAGCTTCCCTGTGATCTGAAACTGGTCTGCTAATGTAGGGAATCCTGGACATCTGTTGAATCTCTCTAGTGAGATTGCCATTTTGATAGACAAGCCTTGTTGAACATGTCTGCTAATAGCAACTTAAACCAGCACTTTACAACACGTGTGCTTTTTGAAACGCTGGTACATCAGTCACATGATTCAGAATGTAGGGCTAATTGTTTGAAATTACAGGCGTGTTGGCCGGCTGCTTATTGCAGTAGATTTGGGCACCAGCTTGCAGTGCCATGTGGGTTTATGGCCATGAGTTTTGGTCTCCTTACCTAAGAAAGGATATACTTGCCATGGAGGGAGTGCAGCGAAGGTTCACCAGACTGATTCCTGGGATGGCAGGACTGTCGTATGAGGAGAGATTGGGTCGACTAGGCCTGTATTCACTCGAGTTTAGAAGAATGAGAGGGGAATCTCATTGAAACGTATAAAATTCTGACCGGGCTCGACAGACTGGATGCAGGGAGGGTGTTTCCCCTGGCTGGGGGGTCTAGAACGAGGGGTCAGTGTCTCAGGATACGGGGTAGGACATTTAGGACTGAGATGAGAAATTTCTTCACTCAGAGGGCGGTGAACCTGTGGAATTCTCTATCACAGATGGCTGTGGAGGCCAAGTCACTGAATATATTTAAGAAGGAGATAGATAGATTTCTAGACACAAAAGGCATCAAGGGGTATGGGGAGAGAGCAGGAATATGGTATTGAGATAGAGGATCAACCATGATCATATTGAATGGCGGAGCAGGCTCGAGTGGCCGACTCCTGCTCCTATTTTTCTATGAGTTACCATTTCACCGAATTATCGATGGATTATTTGGGATGTGCAAAATTTCTAGAGGAGAACTGGCGCATGGGGAGAAACTAAAGGATGAGTTGTTGCTGAGTTGCTGTCCTGTACCTACTAGTTGCAAGCTCGAGATGGGTGTTGGCGGAGACCAGGATCAATGCAGTCGGTGAAGCCTTAAGGAGGCTGTTTAAATTTCAACACCCAGTTAGACGTCTAATTTTAAGAAATGAAGATCTCAGTTTGTAAGGTTTGTTTCAGGTTATTGCCTGACTCTAATTTGGGACACACACACGACCGATTCAGATTTTTCCAGTTATGAATATTTGCATATCTACTCTTCAAAATGTGAAGTGCGCTAGTTTATGATGAGGTTTTTTTTTACAGAAACCGTGGCCTTTGTCTAATGAAATGTTTTGTGTTCCAGCTGTACTATCAGGTGTTGAATTTTGGTATGATCGTGTCTTCTGCACTGATGATCTGGAAAGGGTTGATGGTTCTCACTGGGAGCGAAAGTCCAATTGTAGTTGTACTGAGGTAAGTGACGAATAGATTGTTTTCTTACTCTGGTACTAATTTTCAGTGACTCTTCAGATACCCAGTTTCAGATCCATTCAAGGGATGTTTATACTTGTTCTCGTTTTCAGTTATTAAAGATATTTGGCTCAGCGAGTAACGTGTTTAAAATGGGTGAAGTATTATTTATGGTAAATGGGCAGCATTGTGGGATGTGATTCCCTGTCCCAAAGAAACCGTCCAATTGGAATAAATCACTGATCCGAATTAACTGGATTGTGGGATGAGATCCCAAACCATCAGTTTAAAACAATCCGACATTGATTGTAAACCATTGGGCCGTATTTTGCGACCCCCCCCCCCCCCCCCACAGGTGCGTAACGAGGTGCGCGCACGCCCGTAGGGGCTGCGCAAGTTGCGGGTAAAGGCAGGTGCAGCGCATGTGCTGAAACCCGGCACTTGCGATCTGTCAAGAATCCTCCGTGTCCCCCCGGGAGACGGGCCTCTGCGGGTGTGGAGTTGCGCTATTTGCCCGACTTCCGCCCGCTGAAAGGCTGTGGAATTCCTGCTTTTACCAGCATAAGAGTTTTAAAAAAATAAAATTTTATCTCACTCACTTACACATTTAAAAACCCTGTCCAATAAGGTAAGTTTATATTTAGTCCTGTTAAAACATGTAAAACATTTTTCAAAATTAAATTTTTGTTTAAAATATTTAAATGCCGATGTGGGTGTCGCTGGCAAGGCCAGCATTTATTGCCCTTGAGAAGATGGTGGTGAGCTGCCTTCTTGAACCACAGAGGGCAGTTAAGGGTCAACCACGTTGCTTGTTTAAGTCATCCCCATTCATACTTTTGATAGTATGGAACTCCCATAAGTATGAATGGGGATTCCCTTCTTTCGTTGGTTGGGCCAGCCCACGTGATCCCAGGGGCGTTTGTGAACTGCCTGGGATACGTGGGCCTCTCCGCATTTCTACCAGGAGAGGCCCAGAATTGCGAGCCTCCGTATCTCCCGGCCCGCCAGGTAAATGCGTAGATTTTTTGATGATCGGAGGCATCCGCCCCGCGGGAAGCCTCCGAACACAAATTCAGGCCCAGTGTCTTTGCTCATAACATAAGAAGTAGGAGCAGGAGTAGGTCATACGGCCCCTCGGGCCTGCTCCGCCATTCAATAGGATCATGGCTGATCCGAATCTAGCCTCACCTCCACTTCCCTGCCCTCTCCCCGTAACCCCTAATTCCCTTATCTGCTAGGAAACTATCTATCTCTGTTTTAAATTTATTTAATGTCGCAGCTTCCACAGCTCTCTGGGGTAGCAAATTCCATAGATTTACTACCCTCTGAGTGAAGAAGTTTCTCCTCATCTCAGTTTTGAAAGGGCAGCCCCTTATTCTAAGATTATGCCCCCTAGTTCTAGTCTCGCCCATCAGTGGAAACATCCTCACCGCATCCACCCGATCAAGCCCCCTCACAATCTTATATGTTTCGATTAAGATCGCCTCTCATTCTTCTGAACTCCAATGAGTAGAGGCCCAACCTACTCAACCTTTCCTCATAAGTCAACCCCTTCATCTCCGGAATCAACCGAGTGAACCTTTTCTGAACCGCCTTGAGAGCAAGTATATCTTTTCTTAAATATGGAAACCAAAACTGCACGCAGTATTCCAGGTGTGGCCTCACCAATACCCTGTATAACTGCAGCAAGACCTCCCTGTTTTTATACTCCATCCCCCTTGCAATAAAAGCCAAGATTCCATTGGCCTTCCTGATCACCTGCATACTAACTTTTTGTGTTTCATGCACCAGGACCCCCAGATCCCTTTGTACTGTAGCACTTTGCAGTTTCTCTCCATTTAGATAATAACTTGCTCTTTGATTTTTTTCTGCCAAAGTGCATAATCTCACACTTTCCAACATTATATTGCATCTGCCCACTCACTTGGCCTGTCTGTCCTTTTGCAGGTTTTTTATGTCCTCCTCACTCGCTGCTTTCCCTCCCATCTTTGTATCGTCTGCAAACTTGGATATGTTGCACTCGGTCCCTTCCTCCAAATCGTTAATATAGATTGTTAATATAGATCATCGGAATCCAGTGACCTCTACTGGTCACGAGCAGCTGTCTGGTCAGTGTAAGGTTGACTATGATGGGCCACTGAGTAAACAGCCCCCTGCTCGGGCAAGGCACCAGAGGGCTGGTAGAATTGTGCCCCTGTTTGAGGAGTAGTGGGAGATCGGTGGTGAAACGAGCTGTGAAACCTTGATTTTTTTTAAATCCCGATATTCTGTGAAATGTCCCTTTCCTTTCTCTGCTGGAGAGAGAGAGAGCAGGCTGAGGCTCTGATCGATTTCTTTTTTTTATTTCAGTGGGAGTATGGAACCTGCATTCCACAGAGGGGACCTGCTGTTCCTGACCAATCGTGTAGAAGATCCCATCCGAGTTGGTGAAATTGTGGTCTTCAGAATTGAAGGACGAGAAATTCCAATCGTGCACAGGGTGCTGAAAATTCATGAGAAGTACGTGCTCCTAAGCCAGGAATTTGGGCCGTTTATAATCATTCTTTAAGGTGTTGACTTGCTTGAGTTAACCCCTCTTGACCACTTCTTGCACTGCACAGCGGAGGGGTAGAATTTTAGGTGTAACTTCACTCCTTTCCTCCCCTCACCCCAGTGGGATTTCCGTGTAGGGTGATGGTTCATCTGCACAATGCCTAATTGCTGATCCTTTACCCCTTTCTCTTCCCTTCCTATCCTCCCACCACATCCCAAGAGGGGTATTCTGACAGGACTGGACAGACTAGATGCAGGAAGGATGTTCCCGATGGCCGGGGAGTCCAGAACCAGGGGTCACAGTCTAAGGTTAAGGGGTAAGCCATTTAGGACTGAGATGAGGAGGAATTTCTTCATCGAGAGTGGTGAACCTGTGGAATTCTCTACCACACAAGGCAGTAAAGGCCAATTCATTAAATATATTCACGAAGGAGTTGGATATATTTCTTAAGGCTAAAGGGATCAAGGGATATGGGGAGAAGGCAGGGACAGGGTACTGAATTTGGATGATCAGCCATGATCTCATTGAATGGCGGAGCAGGCTCGAGGGGCTGAATGGCCTACTCCTGCTCCTATCTTCTATGTTTCTATAAGGTAGGAGGTACTGACCTGTGCTGCCCCAGTCTGAACTATCGCTCGATGCCTTGCAGTAGATCAGGTGCTTGCTGTCAACGAGTGGACTGCGGCACAGGGGAAATGAAAGTGGGAAGAAGCAATTCTTAAAACTGAAGAACAATCCGTGTTACTGCAGCTAATGTATGCAGTCTTTGATTTCCGTGCCGGGGGCTTGTGTGCGCAGGTTTTTGGGAGAATGAGGGACTCGTATATCGTATTGTTTGATGCCTTTGGCTTTGAGTGGAGGGGTCTTGTCCACTGAGGAGAGGGGTGCATTTATACATTTAAGGGCTTTTCATTCCCTCGGGGTGGGGGTAGGAATGTGGTTGGGTATGTACATATAAAGGTGTTAGCTGCTCAGGGTCTCGCCTAACTATGGTGGGTCAGTGTGTATACGTGTAGTGGGTATGGCCACGCAACAACAACAACGTGTATTTATATAGCGCCTTTAACGTAGTAAAATGTCCCAAGGGGCTGCACAGGTGTATTTTAAGACAAAACATGTGACACAGTTCCACATGAGGATAAATTAGGGCAGGTGACCAAAAGCTTAGTCAGCGGTAGGTTTTAAGGAGCATCTTAAAGGAGGAGAGAGGTAGCGAGGCGGAGAGGTTTAGGGAGGGAATTCCAGAGCTTAGGGCCCAGGCAACAGAAGGCACGGCCACCGATGGTTGCGCGATTATAATCAGGGATGCTCAAGAGGGCAGAATTAGAGGAGCGCAGATATCTCATGAGGTTGTGGGGCTGGAGGAGATTACAGAGATAGGGGGGGGCGAGGCCATGGAGTGATTTGAAAACAAGGATGAGAATTTTGAGATCGAGGCGTGGCTTAACCGGGAGCCAATGTAGGTCAGTGAGCACGGGGTAATGGGAACAGACCAACTTCATTTGTACCCATATTAGTTGGTGTTTTCCACTGGGGTCTCTGCCTAAGATCACTGGAGCAGCTGTAACAGTTTAGATGTCTCTGGGCTACTCGCTGAAGTGATAATTTCAGACAAAAATTAAAATTAAGAACATAAGAAATAGGAGCAGGAGTCGGCCCTTCGAGCCTGCTCTGCCTTTCAATAAGATCATGGCTGACCTTCTACCTCATCTTCACTTTCCTCCACTATCCCCATATCCCTTGATTCCCTTAATATTCAAAAATCTATCGATCTCTGTCCTGAATATACTCAACGACTGAGCCTCCACAGCCCTCTGGGGTAGAGAATTCCAAAGATTCACCACCCTCCGAGTGAAGAAATTTCTCCTCATCTCAGTCCTAAATGGCTGACCCCTTATTCTGAGACACTGAACCCTGGTTCTAGTCTCCATCCTCCCTGCATCTACCCTGTCAAGCCCTGTAAGAATTTTGTATGTTTCAATGAGATCACCTCTCATTCTTCTAAACTCTGGAGAATATAGGCCTAGTCTACTCATTCTCTCCTCAGGACAATCCCCCCATCCCAGGAATCAGTCTGGTGAACCTTTGTTGCACTCCCTCTATGGCAAGTATATCCTTCCTTAGGTAAGGAGACCAAAACTGTACACAATACTCCAGGTGTGGTCTCACCAGGGCCCTATATAATTGCAGTAAGACGTCTTTACTTTTATACTAAAATCCTCTTGTAATAAAGGCCAACATACCATTTGCTTTCCTAATTGCTTGCTGTACCTGCATGTTAACTTTCAGTGATTCGTGTACAAGGACACCCAGATCCCTCTGAACACCAACATTTCCCAATCTCTCACCATTTAAAAAATACTCTGCTTTTCTATTTTTCCTACCAAAGTGGATAACTTCACATTTCTCCACATTATATTCCATTTGCCATGTTCTTGCCCACTCACTTAGCCTGTCTATATCCCCTTGAAGCCTCCTTGCATCCTCCTCACAACTTACATTCCCACCCAGCTTTGTAATTGCTTTTTATAAGCCCCTAGAACCTATAAGAAAGCAGTTGTCTGAACAACTCCCTATCTCTGTAGCCTCCTCCAGCCCTGCAACCCTCTGATCTGTGCGCTCCTCCAATTCTGGCCTCTTGCGCATCACCGATCACCATTGGTGGTCGTTCCTTCAGCTGTCTAGGCCCTAAGCTCTGGAATTCCAACCCTAAACTTCTCCGGCCTCTCTCCTGATCTCTCCTCCTTTAAGGCGTTCCTTAAAGCCAACCCTGTTGTGATATCTCTTGTGTAGCTCGGTAACGCTCCTGTGGCGCGCCGTGGGACGTTCTACTGTGTTAAAGGCGCTACAGAAATGCGAGTTGTTTACACTAACTGGCCAACTTAAAATCTCTAGTTCACCAATCGCACTCCCACGTTTTTGCAGATTGTGAAAGCCACATGCCAGAAATCAGTGTTTCTCCTGTTCTAGGGGAAACGGGGACATCAAGTTCCTGACGAAAGGGGACAATAATGCTGTCGATGACCGAGGTCTGTACAGACAGGGACAACACTGGCTTGAGAAGAAAGATGTAGTGGGTCGAGCACGTGGGTGAGTTACAGATTTGCCGTGTGTGTGTGATCTGCATATTGATTGCTCTGCTCCAGCAGGGAGACTTTTCCCCAAATGTAAGGAACAATGGAAATGGTGCTTTTTTTTTTGTTCTGAGGTTAATGCAATTACCTTGATGCTATTTTGAATATTTACAATGTTGCCTATGGGGAGGACATGGGAAAAGATTGCTAATTTCATGTTGAAGCTGTAAAGCATGTGCCAAGTGTGATCTGTAGAAGAGGAGGCTGGCTAACGTTTTGCGATGGAGTAATTGTGTCTGAAGGCAGGCAAACCCCTTTTTTATAAGACAGAACAGAGCCATGTGAAGGGAGCACAGCCAAAGCACGGCAGGGATTGTGGGGGGAGAAGGTTAAGATCACAACTCGCAAACCGATATATGCAAACTAAAGGTGAAGACTTGCATTCGTGTAGCACCTCAGCATATCTGAAAACACATTGAAATGGCGCCTGGCGTTTCTTTTAAAGAGAGCTACAATCATTCCACAATAATCCATTTCAGATGGTGTTTTTAGGCAGAGGGACGAGCAAGAGATCTCCTGGTGAGAACCATTAGCTTGGGCTCTTTTTTTGTAGATTTTTAAGGAGCGATGTAGCATTAGTGAAGTAAAAACAGAAAATGCTGCAAACTCTCAGCGGGTCAGGCAGCATCTGTGGAGAGAAAGTGTTAATGTTTCAGCTCGATGACCTTTCATCAGAACTGCAAACCCGTGAACTCTACCACCTAGAAGGACAAGGGCAGCAGGCGCATGGGAACACCACCCCCTCCAAGTTCCCCTCCAAGTCACACACCATCCTGACTTGAAAATATATCGGCTGATCCTTCATCGTCGCTGGGTCAAAATCCTGGAACTCCCTCCCTAACAGCGCTGTGGGAGCACCTTCACCACACGGACTGCAGCGGTTCAAGAAGGCGGCTCACCACCACCATCTCGAGGGCAACTAGGGATGGGCAATAAATGCCCACATCCCAGGAATTATTTTTTTTTTTAAATAATTAAAGTAATGTTGCCTGCGGCTGAACAGAACACCTTTGCTCACTGTGCATGATGCCAGCCCCTTTGTGTCCTAGTCTTCAAATAGCAGGAGAATAATCGCTGTCAGTCTATTACTTAGACTGTAAGCTACAATTCAGATTTATTAAAGTAAGAAGTGGAACGTTAGCGACAAGTTAGAACAACCCTCATTGCAATGTAAAACCCGAACCCCCAGACGCAAAACAATTAAAGATGTGATGCTTCGCTAGCTACAATAACACTGGATGTTATTTGTAATTCAAATTATAAGCAAGGTTGAGCTCGCCATAGTGGCTTCACGTGTTCCATTACATAACATAAGACGTAGGAGCAGGAGTCGGCCATTCGGCCCCTCGAGCCTGCTCCGCCATTCAATAAGATCATGGCCTCAACTCCCCTTCCCTGCCCACTCCCCATAACCCTCGACTCCCTTATCGTTCAACAATCTGTCTATCTCCACCTTAAATATATTCAATGACTCCACCTCCACGGCTCTCTGGGGAAGGGAATTCCAAAGATTCACGACCCCCGAGAGAAGAAATTCCTCCTCATTTCCGATTTTAAAAAGGTGCCCCCTTATTCTGAAACTATGCCCCCTAGTTCTAGATTCCCCCACGAGGGGAAATATCCTCTCGGCATCTACCCTGTCGAGCCCCCTCAGAATCTTGCATGTTTCAATAAGATCACCTCTCATTCTTCTAAACTCCAATGAGTATAGGCCCAACCTTTCTTCATAAGACAACCCCATCAACTCCGTGAACCTTCTCTGAACTGCCTCCAATGCAAGTATATCCTTCCTTAAATAAGGAGACCAAAACTGTGTGCAGTACTCCAGGTGTGGTCTCACCAACGCCCTGTACAGCTGTAACAGGACTTCCCTACTTTTATACTCCATTCCCTTTGCAATAAATGAGGAAAACTGACCGCTTCACACGCAGACAAATAAATATATTCTGTTGATCAACAGTCAAAGGAGACATTGTCACCTGTTCACATGCCCCTCTCCACTGGTGGCTGTGCAGTTAACTCAGTTTCTGTAAACAGGTTCCCAAACAGTGACTGGTTTGAATGAGTGTCAAAGGCCATTAATACCTGACCATTCTGATCATATCAACTGCCTAACTTTCCAGAGCCTTTATTTGTATAGGTAGGACCAGTGAGCTTTCATTAGCAGGTATCTTAAGGCATCTCAAACTGTCCTTGTATTGTTAGAAATGTTTAGGTCTGTGTTCGATATTCTCTGGTCACTCACTCGAGCAATCCCTTCCTCCTGGACAGGAAGTCAGCTGACCTCTGACCCTCCAGAGGTTGTCCAGTAGGCCCTCTGTTGGGTGTGGGTCACTAGAAACAATTTCCTGCTATTCTCAAAATGAACGGGACCATTTTGACAAAGTCTGAGATGAGTCAATTGAGTGATATGAGGAGCAGCATTCCACACACTAGTCTAGCCTCCCCCTTCTCCCAATCCTCTGTCTGTTGTGATCATTTTAATTCCTTGAGAGCTGGATTTAACGCGAAGGTAATTGTTTTTAATATAAGGCTTACCAAAATCCTTGCAGTGCGAAAATGGTCAAAATTCAGAAATGTGTCACTGAATTCTCTTCAACAGAGAAGCTAAGTCTGCAGTATTCAATTTACAGCTGTATTCTTTTAATAAAGAAAATCCGTTCTACGACTTTAATCAGAACTGGTTTCATTGTCAGAGAGGATTTGGTGCTGTGTACGGTAGATTGAAGGGCACACTGCTTTTACCAGGATAGCAACGTTAGAACGTGTAATGCACAGCTGTATAAGTTGGTGTCAATAAAACCACAGGGTGTACTTGTTCACTTATAATTCAAAGTTGCTTAATTCAGAATATGGGATTCAAATTTTTCCACTAAATTTCATCTAGCTGTTATTTACGCTGCTTAATTTGAATTCTGTGAATTTATTGGTGCAGAGGTGGCTTTGAATTATCAGGAGTAGACTACAGGAAACTTTCGATTTACCGGCACCTAAATAACCGGAAATCTCGGTTAACCGGCAAAATTCAGGAGTAGGTTCAGGTAAGTTTTACTTCATATTGTACTTGCCTTCCTCGATCTGTTGCTGCGCAAGGGTGTGGCTGCAGCTGTTGCTAAGCTACAGAGACGCTTGGAACTTGTGACCATTGTTCTGAAACTGTTGCTAAGCAACAGGGTTTGTTGCTTTATACGGAGCTCTCACGCTCCGTATCTTTTACTATAGCGTTCGGTTATCCGGAATTTTTGATGAACCGGCACCACGTCGGTCCCATCGGTGCCGGATTTTAAAAAAAAGTTTCCTGTAGCATGGGTCAGTTAGAGGCTTAATTGTTAGACCTGTCCTTGGGCCAGTTGGAGTTTAGAGTTATTTTTTTCTGGCATTGGTCAGTTGGATATTCTGTGGTGTGGAGGTTTCAAACACAGCCAGTTATTTTTGTTTTTGAAAGTGTGATGGATATGTGTAGGTTAACAGAGCTCTGATTTTTCTCCCAAGAAAATTATCTGCATCTTCAGTTGAGACAGAGCTTGCTGTAACCCAGCCAGATGATTGTGACTTGAATCCCGGGCTTTTAATTGATTAGGAGCCGCGTGACTGGCATCCAGAGCTGGGATGGGTGCCCGTTACCATTCAGCTCAATGGCAGCTGGCTGCAGATCAACTTGCTGGATCAGAGATCTCGTGTAGTGTCTGATCTTTGTCTCCAGCAGTTTGTTTTATTAAATTGGGTGGGGAACTAGGAATTTATCATGAAATAATAACAAAATGCTGGAAGCACTCAGCAGGTCAGGCAGCATCCGTGGAGAGAGAAACCGGGTTAACGTTTCAGGTCTGGGACCCGTCATCATTCCTGGCACACATACAGTTTCTTTTCAAGTGTTATTAGGACAGCACGTTAGGTAGAAAGTGCTTTCCTCCTCAGCATTTTCATCTTTTTTTAATTTAAAACAAAATTGTGTAAGTAGAAATATTATCTTGAGTTGGGAGGGAGGTTTGTGGTAGAAAACTGAGCTGCTGACTGCCTACTGCAGTAACTTGGTTTTGCTAAATAGGAAACTCTGGTATCCGGCACCGACGGGACCGCCGTGTTGCCGGTTGATCAAAAATTCTGGATGACGGAGAGAGTTATCTACCTAGGCTATTTTTAACAAAGAAAAATAAAAAAATCAAGAAATGTGCAGTATACAGTAGTTGGGTACTCACCTACAGAATGTTGTGTTAAATGGATGGTGGAAGATGCTTGATTAAGTACAGTACTGCCAGTTGAGTGCAATGCAATGACTACCAGCAGCGTGGGAGACACACAGTACTCCTGTAAAATGGCGGATCAGAAGAGACTACCGGAGCGGGAGAGTCAGACTCCTGTTACAGGGGTATTGAGGTGTTCCGACTTCCGACAGCGCCAAGAAGCCGAGTAGTGGCAGTTTGGAGAACTACCCCCACTGACTAACTCAGCCACCGCGGGAGACTCGGACTCGGCCACATTGCCGGTTATGGAGGTGTTGTTTTCGGAGTGAGAATTTTGCTGGTTAATAGAGAATTCCGGATATGTAGGTGTCGTTTAAACGAGAGTTTCCTGTATTAGCACAGGGTACTTCTGTGTGGTACAGGAGGAAACTCCACCGTGCTCGTCTCTTAACTTCAGTACTGTACCAAAATTATAAAAGTACTCGTTCAGCAACAGATTTGCGATGCAAGAAAGGAGCTTGGGGTAGCTTTTTACCGACCCGACCCGACCCCCCCCCCCCAAAAATTCAAGACCCTTTTTACATGTTAGTGTTTCTGTAGTTTAAACCGCTAAAACTGCCTCCTTATCTTGATGACTGAATCGTAGCCCTCAGAACTGTTGGGCCTCGATCATGGTGATGGGATAAGCAGGCTGTTTTTGTAGAAATGTAAACGCAAGGCGCAGGTAATTTGCATACGGTCCAGACTTCAGTAGCAGCAAGCGCTGCAGCCTCGTACTGTAATCGGCCTTTTAATCTTTGTCGTATTCTTACAAATTTGAATTAACTGGAGCTGAGGGCGGTGTAACTTGGACAGAAGCACTGTTGCTGTAGAAGGGTTTTGACCCGAAACATTGGCTCTGTTTCTCTCTCCACGGATGCTGCCTGGCCCGCTGAGTGTTTCCAGCATTTTCTTGTTATTTCGGATTTCCAGCATCCGCAGTATTTCGCTATCGTATCACTGTTGCTGTATTTGGTCAGTGTCATTTTACGGTTTTTAAAACCATCCATGAATTCTAAATTTTGTGTTGCGCGCAAGTTATCTGTGACTGCAGCAGTCACTAGAAGACTTGCATCAATTGTACGAGACTGTGAAGCGCGAATGTGTTCTTTAGCAATAGAGAATTGCAGAGATGTGGGGTGAGTCTTCGAAGTGTGTTACATTAACTGCTGTGTAACTTGTCTAATGTGATCCTGAAACATGGTTTAATGCCACATTTATCTTGATGCTGTTACTGGCAGCTGCCCTGGCTTCATTGTATGTAATGCAAATGAGGCGGTTTATTACCACCAGTTGAATGGAGTGTTACCCACCAGCAAGGGGAAGTGGGCGGGGGGGGGGGGGGGGGGGGGGGCCGAATGCTACTTGCTGCCTGCCACTTTATTTCTGGCCTCGGCTGAACGGGTGCCGCCCGTACGGGTCGACGGTGCAGTTTCTGCATTGCTGTGCCAACCCTCCCCGGCCCTTGGGAAAGATCCCACGGGCAGAGAATGAAACTCTACCCACACTATCGTTGATCCCAGAGCGCTGGAAGTCCGCACGCCTACCGAATTCCTCCTGTAATGTAAATGCGACATGGCGCATGTTGGATTCTGCACCCGAGAAGGAAAAGGGCTGCCTAGTGTCTCGAGTCCCATTTTTATAAACCATTCTACTCTGATTTACATTGTATTTCTAGCCGCAGCAGCAAGTGACATCCGTTTTGAAAAAACCTCAAAAGGTTGGTTTAACAGGTTGTATATCCTGTTCGAGAGCATCTTCAATGGTGGTGCATGCCTGATGCTCATAAGTCCCAGTTTAATACAAAAAAAAAATATATATATATATATAACACTGTTGCAGCTTTATTTAATGAGTGGTAAAGTATTCCATATTGTCTCTGAATGTAGCGGTCATCCTGTTCAGTATAAAATGCAACGTGCTGTTTCATTAATGCAAATCTAGAAGATGGCCGTTTGAGATTTTCAAATTGCCTTTGATGTGTATGTTAATATTTGATGCTTGCTGGTCCACCAGAGAATGCAGAAAATTATCATAAAATAGCATTTTAAGCCTGCCAACTACCCGTTACTAACAATATGGAAGAGGATTACAAAATAACTATGAAACGTGTCGAGAAACCCCCTTCAATGATCATCCTTTTCGAGACTCCTCTCAAGTGGCAGCTTGCAGATTCGTGGGCGTTTTAAATTTTAGCAAAGTGTCTGGCAACCGAGGCTAATCACTTCACAGTTTGCAGATCACTTCTCGTGAAGGTCCCCGAGACAGGCAAGGTTAGAGAGGATGTGCAGATTTGCTGGGTGTGTGTTTTACTCCTTGGGATCCCGTGAATTTAAATAGTGTTGTCGTGCTTGGTCCTGACTTCAGTTTTCCAACCCATTTTTCTGCTCTTGCGCCGTGTGTAATTGCAGTGAGGTGGTGAGTTTTTGGTGATCAACGGTCTCATTAAAATGAACCTTGTACTGACTGACCATTATACACCTGGATAACTGCGTTGTTGCTTGAAGTTGTGTGGGTTTTATTTCAATGAGTCTTGTTCAAACGCAATACTTTCAATCCAAATGCCATTTGGATGTTTTTAAATGACAGTTAAAGGAATGACATTTTTTTGAAAGTGGAGTGAAGCACCTTGATGTTTTATTACATTAAAGGCGCTATATAAATGCAGGTTGTTGAGTACCGTGATCTGACTGGAGCTGGTTACTGATCCCAAACTAGATTGAGACCTAAATTGCTAAATGCTCCCAATTCCACTCCAAGGACTGTTAATGCATTGTCCGCTACTCCCCCTCATTGATCCCACTCTTTGCAGAGTTGGCCAATCGCTCCCCCCCCCCCCCCCCCAAACCCTCTTGGGGGTAACTAGCCGCAGTTTCCACTCCTGTTTTGCTGTCCTGTGGTTTCTGCTGGAAAAAGATAACGTCCGGGTTGGGGCTTGGCTCCGATGCTGCAGCAACCCAGGATTCAGCCGCATGCTGATCATCGCTAGCTCGCCTTGTGTATAATGAATGGGCACTCAAGTGAGTTAGCAGCGTCCTTGGAACCACACCAAGGGGAACATTTTGGGGCGAAGAGTCATTTGTAGGAGTGGAGGAGAGTACATTGTGAGCTGAAGTGGTAGAAACATAGAAGATAGGAGCAGGAGTAGGCCATTCGGCCCCTCGAGCCTGCTCCGCATTCAATGAGATCATGGCTGATCATCCAAATTCAGTACCCTGTCCCTGCCTTCTCCCCATACCCCTTCATCCCTTTAGCCTTAAGAAATATATCCAACTCCTTCTTGAATATATTTAATGAATTGGCCTCAACTGCCCTGTGTGGCAGAGAATTCCACAGGTTCACCACTCTCTGGATGAAGAAATTCCTCCTCATCTCTGCCCTAAATGGCTTACCCCTTATCCTTAGACTGTGACCCCTGGTTCTGGACTCCCCTGCCATCGGGAACATCCTGCATCTAGTCTGTCCAGTCCTGTCAGAATTTTATAAGTTTCAATGAGATCCCCTCTCATTCTTCTAAACTTCAGCGAGTATAAGCCCAATCGACCCAATCTCTCCTCATACGTCATTCCTGCCATCCCAGGTATCAGTCTGGTGAATCTTCGCTGCACTCCCTCCATGGCAAGAACATCCTTCCTCAGATAAGGTGCCATCACTATTCTCTCTCTGGGAAGGTAATGAATGTTACTGGGGTGCACTTCCATGGCATTAGTAGAGCTTAACTCTTTCCCCCCCCCCCCCCCCCAACCAAGTGGCCAGCCTTCATGTGAGAGTCTAGCCTGTGTCACCTGGCTGTTCATTGCAGCCAAGCCCAGTCCTATCCATGTACACTTTTCTAGGTTCAAAGTCCAGGGAAGGGAGAGTAATCATTTCCCTTTCTCTTCCCCCCCCCCCCCCCCCCAACCCCAGCCATCTCCTTCAGCCAACTGAGTGGAAACCAAGGATGGATGATGGCATCTTGTGGCCTGGATCATATCGTCAACTTACCTACTGAGGAGGGTTGGGCATTTGTTCTTGGGATGGGGGGCTGCTGGCACGGCCACATTTATTGGTCATTCATTGTTACGTGGTTAGAATTGTGTAAACTGGCGTCGTTATTTGATATTGCAAATTGTTTTTAGTCTTAACACATTTCAAACATCTTGTCTTTCCAGGTTCGTTCCCTATATAGGCATCGTGACCATTCTTATGAATGACTACCCAAAATTTAAGGTAACTTTAATCGAATCCTGTTTCCAGCGCTAATCTCTTGTGTAACCAAGTGTTTTGCTTTTACTAATGCGTTAATCTGTTCTACAGTACGCAGTGCTCGTTCTGCTGGGACTGTTTGTACTGGTCCATCGAGAGTGAAGAATGGCTGGACTTTGCCCGAGGATAGCAGTGGAGTTTCTCGCCCCAGGCCAAATCTTTTACCGTGAAGAGCGTGCCCAGTAGTCGTGCAATTCTGCAGCTATTCCAATTGGATTTCTGCTTCCTGCCAGATGGTGATTCAGTGTGAGGGTTTTTTTTTTTTAAATGGAGGACAGTACTGTAGGAATGTTCTGAAGTGATGGACTGAAAGACGCCATTTTGCACAGGAAAGCTTTCCCTGTCACCTTTTGGTTTCTGAATCTAAACTTTTAGTGCAATCTGGAGTTGGTCATGGGTTTAATTTGCGGGGGAGGGGGGGTTGAAACCAGGTGGCACATCGCCAGTTTGCATGTGGCAACTCTTAGCTTGGAGCTTGTTTGGTTTGCTGCTGCTGTTTCAGTACAAATGGAAAATGCTTCTTCCTGCTCTGCCTTGTGGCAGCTTCCTGCTTGCAGATGTGGAACAGTCGGATTTGGATTTGTGTCTTTTGTCCTCTTGTCTCTTCCTCCACCCTCCCGCACCAACCACCACGCACCCAATTTATGATTTGGAGACTGTGACCCGGGTGCTGACCAGAGGGCCAGTCTTGTCTCTGCTTAGCAGGTTTGCTGGTATTGGCCAGGGAGCAGAGTGCCTCCCCCATACTCTTTACCCAGTAACACTATGGCCGGCCCTCTCCCCCCACCCAAACTGTTTGGAAACCTCATCGATTCTAAACCAAGCATATAAAGCAGAATAAATGGCTGGCAAGAGATGAAACCCAAAGAGACAATAAAGACAGTGAATGGGCGAGGGGCCAATCCAGTGCCACAGCCAAACATAGAGCAGAACAAGGAGTCCTACATGGAGCAAGTTTTGGAGGGAGAGGTGATGCTTGCCCGGCTTCTTGGCCTTTGTTACAGACCGCCGTGCAAGTGAGACTCCCAATGTGTACAAATTTTGGACCGTTGTGTAGGCAGTAGAACTGTGTTACACAGACATACTGGACAGTTAGAAATCCTCTCTTTCCTGCTCCCCTGTGCTAGCCCAATCATTTAATTCGCCTTACTAAATGGGATGGTGGGAGACTGCATGAGTGACCCTTTGCATGTAGTGACAAATCTTTGGGAGTGTTTTCGTACTGTAAACCATGTTCCAAACCCTGAGACATCAGTACAATGTACAGGAAACTTTTTTTTTATCCGGCACCGACGTGGGCCAGTTGATCAAAAAGTCCGGATTACAGAGAGGTATACTTACCAAGGTACGAGAGCCCCGTACACAGCCACAGGTGCAGGAGCCCCGGTTACACGGCACTTGTGCAGGAGTCCCGGTTCCACGACCACCGATCCAGGAGTCCCTGTTCCACGGCCACAAGTGCAGGAACCCCGGTTACACGGCCACAGATCTGGGAAGCCCGGTTACACGGCCATTAATATATAGTAAAACTTACCTGAACCTACTCCTGAATTTTGCTGGTTGAGATTTCCGGTTATTTAGGTGCCAGTTAAGAGTGTTTCCTGTACTGTACTTGGCTGTGGAAAGGTTTGGTCAATGGAAATTGGCAAGAACCGTACTACAGTGGAGGTCCTGGTGGTTGTTCTCTGCCATTACTTCCATCCACAACTTTCATTTTATATTTTGCGGAAGGGCTATGTACATAATGCATTTGTTTGTACTGAAATGCTGGCAGCTGGACCTGATGAGCCTTGAGAGTTGAAGCTGACATTGGTAGGTAGTAACCAAGTAGTTAAAAAGGACCCCTTTCCCCCAAACTCTGGGCGACTCAATGCTGCCCAATAAAGTCTATTTGGAAATCCCAATACTGCTGTGTAGCTGCCTGTCTTAGTGACCAGTATTAAGCATTCCCTCAGTACTTTCTCCTGTTAAACATTCTGAACATACTGGGCCTGTTCTGTTCTAGATATTTTGTTCAGTATTCTTTTTATGCGATTGGCATTGTGTGAAGTGCCTGCTCATCCTTTCTTCACTTGGGACAGTACTCCCTCCCCGTTTTTGTTCTGGTTGTTTTAAAGCACAGATTTAATGTGCAGTTGCCTATCTTTACCTTTAAGTTGTCTGCAATACTTTTTAAATGATTGGCATTTTAAATTGATAATTTCTACGGCTTTTTTTAATCGATTTACCCCATAACTAACTCGCTGGGAAATAGAAACGTCTACTATATTTTTCTTCATTTACAGTTGAAATAAACACAACACTGAATCTCTGTCTTGTGTACTGACATCAGGTGTTTCCAGCCCATTGTTCAGGGAGCAGAGCCCCTTTGTTTTCACAAAGGGATGGGTCCAATCTGCCTTATGTATGGTTATAGCGTGGAGTACTCTGACCCTGTACCCCACAAGAAACCCTTTCCCAATCATTTCGTTGGGGGAATGTCAATAAAACCATTTCTGTAATTTGCAGCCTGTCTCGTGTATTTGTTCGTTCCTTAGTGTGATAAACTTTTAGAAGTCACGAGCTTCAGTGCGCTGTCTCCCAGTTAGTGTTGATAAACTGACCCTGCTCTCTCTCTCTCTCTCCCCTCTTCACCTCCGCCCCCTCCCAGGTGCATCCTAAAAACTGGTTAGTGTGCTGTATGTTATGTGGAAAACTAACGGCTACCATATGCCCTATGGTGATAATCTTGTTAATGTGCAACACTGTGTTCAGATCCAGACTCCGTTGCACACTTTCCCATTCATCCAAGTAACTTTCAGTGCCACAGAAGTGCCAGGCGATGACCATCTCCAACAAGCGACAGTCTAACCACCGCCCCTTGACATTCAATGGCATTACCATCGCCGAATCCCCCACCATCAACATCCTGGGGGTCACCATTGACCAGAAACTTAATTGGACCAGCCACATAAATACTGTGGCTACAAGAGCAGGTCAGAGGCTAGGTATACTGCGACGAGTGTCTCACCTTCTGACTCCCCAAAGTCTGCCAACTACAAGGCACAAGTAAGGAGTGTGATGGAATACTCTCCACTTGCCTGGATGAGTGCAGCTCCAACAACACTCAAGAAGCTCGACACCATCCAGGACAAAGCAGCCCATTTGATTGGCACCCCATCCATCACCTTAAACATTCACTCCCTCCACCACCGGCACACCGTGGCTGCAGTGTGGACCATCTACAAGATGCACTGCAGCAACTCACCAAGGCTTCTTCGGCAGCACCTCCCAAACCCACGACTTCTACCACCTAGAAGGACAAGGGCAGCAGGCGCATGGGAACACCACCTCCTGCAAGTTCCCCTCCAAGTCTCACACCATCCTGACTTGGAAGTATATTGGCCGATTCTTCATCGTCGCTGGGTCAAAATCCTGGAACTCCCTCCCTAACAGCACTGTGGGAGCACCTTCACCACACGGACTGCAAAGGCTCAAGAAGGCGGCTCACCACCACCACCTCGAGGGCAATTAGGGATGGGCAATAAATGCTGGCATTGCCAGTGACGCCCATATCCCATGAACAAATAAAAATAAATTATTAAAAACTCATTCCCAGCAGCTGCATTCTGGAACTTTTATTACATCATCAACTTCCTGTTTTACCTTGTCGTCTTTTCTCCTTTTGCCCTTCATGGTGTCTTGCATTTCTATAGCGCCTTTCACGACCACCGGACGTCCCAAAGCGCTTTACAGCCAATGAAGTACTTTTTGAAGTGTAGTCACTGTTGTAATGTGGGAAACGCAGCAGCCAATTTACATACAGCAAGCTCCCACAAACAGCGATGTGCTAATGACCCGATAATTTTTTTTTGTGATGTTATTTGAGGGATAAATATTGGTCAGGACACCGGGGAGAACTCCCCTGCTCTTCTTCGAAACAGTTGGATCTTTTACGTCCACCTGAGAGAGCGGACGCGGTTTCGGTTTAACGTCTCATCTGACAGTGCGGCACCTCCGACAGTGCAGCACTCCCTCAGTACAGCACTGGAGTGTCAGCCTAGCTTTATGTGTAGGGACTTGAACCCACAACCTTCTGACTCGGAGGCAAGGGTGCTACCAACTGAACCACAGCTGACACTGATGAGCCATGTCCTTTCGCTCGGTGGGGGAGGGGGTCAGATACAGTCAGTGTATCCGATTTTAATTCTTCAACATCCAAAATCATTCCACGAGCTTGCACCAACTTAATTTTGGTTCCAAAATGCTTGTCGGCCTGGAACTTTGTGTAGAATTCCTCTTTCCTGCTCTTTGTCCTGTTGCCACTTCCCTTTCCATTTCTGTACTTTTGTAGTGTGGGATTCACTGAGGAATACTGTAGAAAGGAGCCATGACCTAATTGAGTCATAGAGTTTTACAGCACAGAAAGAGGCCCTTCGGCCCATCGTGTCTGCGCCGCCCATTCATCCCTGTCCAGTCTAATCCCATTTTCCAGCATTTGGTCCATAGCCTTGTATGCAATGGCATTTCAAGTGCTCATCCAAATGCTTCTTGAATGTTGTGAGGGTTCCTGCCTCTACCACCCTTTCAGGCATTGAGTTCCACATTCCAACCACCCTCTGGGTGAAAAAGTTCCTCCTCAAATCCCCTCTAAATCTCCTGCCCCTTACCCTGAATCTATGCCCCCTTGTTATTGACCCCCCTACTAAGGGGAAAAGTTCCTTTCTATCTACCCTATCTATGCCCCTCATCATTTTGTACACCTCAATCAGGTCCCCCCTCAGCCTTCTTTGCTCCAAGGAAAACAACCCCAGCCTGTCCAGCCTCTCTTCATAGCTGAGGCGCTCCATCCCAGGTAACATCCTGGTGAATCTTCTCTGCACCCTCTCCAAAGCAATCACATCCTTCCTATAGTGAGGCGACCAGAACTGCACACAGTACTCCAGCTGTGGCCTCACCAGCGTTTTGTACAGCTCCATCATAACCTCCCTGCTCTTATATTCTATGCCTCGGCTAATGAAGGCAAGTATCCCATATGCCTTTTTAACCACCTTATCTACCTGTTCCGCTGCCTTCAGGGATCTATGTACATGTACACCAAGGTCCCTCTGACCCTCTGTACTTCCTAGGGTCCTACCACTCATTGTGTATTCCCTTGCCTTATTTGTCCGTCCAAAATGCATCACCTCGCACTTTTCAGGGTTAAATTCCATTTGCCACTTTTCCGCCCATCTGACCAACCCGTTTATATCGTCCTGTAGCCTGAGGCTTTCCTCCTCACAATTTACCACCCCACCAATTTTCGTGTCATCTGCGAACTTACTGATCATACCTTTTACATTCTCATCCAAATCATTTATGTAGATCACAAACAACAAGGGACCCAGCACCGATCCCTGAGGTACCCCACTGGACACAGGCTTCCAGTCACAAAAGCAACCTTCGACCATCACCCTCTGCCTCCTGCCACTCAGCCAGTTTAGGATCCAACGCGCCAAGGCACCCTGGATCCCATGGGCTCTTACCTTCTTGACCAGTCTCCTATGCAGGACTTTGTCAAAAGCTTTACTGAAGTCCATGTAAACCACATCCACAGCATTTCCCTCATCCACCCCCCTAGTCACCCCCTCGAAAAATTCAATCAGATTTGTCAGACATGATTTACCCTTGACAAAGCCATGCTGACTATCCCCGATTAATCCTTGCCTCTCCAAGTGGAGACTAATTTTGTCCCTCAGAATTTTTTCCAATAATTTCCCTACCACAGATGTTAGGCTCACTGGCCTGTAATTCCCTGGTTTATCCCTGCTACCCTTCTTGAATAATGGTACTACGTTAGCTGTTCTCCAGTCCTCTGGTACATCCCCTGTGGCCAGAGAGGTTCTGAAAATTTGTGTCAGAGCCCCTGCAATCTCCTCCTTTGCCTCCCACAGCAGCCTGGGATACATCTCGTCTGGGCCTGGGGATTTATCCACTTTTTGGCCTGCTAAAACCGCTAGCACCTCCTCCCTCTCAATGCTAATATGTTCAAGTATGTCACAGCCCCCTTGCCCGATTTCTATGTCTGCATCGTCTTTCTCCATAGTGAACACAGATGCAAAAAATTCATTTAAAACCCCGCCTACATCATCTGGCTCTACACACAGATTGCCACTTTGGTCCCTAATGGGCCCTACCCTTTCCCTGGTTGAATGGCAGGACAAGCTCGAGTGGCTGAATGGCTTAGTCCTGTGTGCACAGCATGTTTTTTTTGCAGTGTTAAGCTTTCACTGAGCAAATTCTACATGATGCCTGTACCTAGGCTTTCTCCCACCATTGCATTTTAAGTGAAAAATCATAAAAACCAGAGCTGTTTCAATCATCAGTACGTTGATGCATACTGCTTTTAAAATGTGTGTGTGGTGTTTGAAGTAAGGTTCCTTTTTTTTAAACTGCTAAAATCCATCAGCCAGCCTTTTGGTCTGTCTGAGTCAGACTACTGCATTAATGGACAGGTTTGTTGTTGACTTGCTTGAGAATGGCAACCTGATTCAAGTCCCTGCAGTATCACACGGCCTTTCCCCCCCATTGTTCTGAACCAGGTGTCACCAGCAAAATGTGTAGTGTAATCCTGATGGATTATCATTTTAATGCAAAAATAAATCGGTTTGCATAACGAGATTAAATTGTATGCCCTCTCTCCATAGCACCTATATAAAGAATATTTTAGAAACCTAGAAGGTAGGAGCAGGAGTAGGCCATTCGGCCCCTCGAGCCTGCTCCGCCATTCAATGAGATCATGGCTGATCATCCAAATTCAGTACCCTGTCCCTGCCTTCTCCCCATATCCCTTGATCCCTTTAGCCCTAAGAAATATATCTAACTCCTTCTTGAATATATTTAACGAATTGGCCTCTACTGCCTTCTGTGGTAGAGAATTCCACAGGTTCACCACTCTCTGGGTGAAGAAATTCCTCCTCATTTCAGTCCCAAATGGCTTACCCCTTATCCTTAGACTGTGACCCCTGGTTCTGGACTCCCTGGCCATCGGGAACATCCTTCCTGCATCTAGTTTGTCTAGTCCTGTTAGAATTTTATAAGTTTCAATGAGATCCCCTCTCATTCTTCTAAACTCCAGCGAGTATAAGCCCAATCGACCCAATCTCTCCTCATACGTTATTCCTGCCATCCCAGGTATCAGCCTGGTGAATCTTCGCTGTACTCCCTCCATGGCAAGAACATCCTTCCTCAGATAAGGCGACCAAAACTGCACACAATACTCGAGGTGTGGTCTCACCAAGGCCCTGTTTTATGACATATTTCTATGGCATGCTGTAAAACATTGAACTATACATGGTTGGAAGTAGGCATGTAGTCCAAATTGAATAGGAAAACTGTCTTGGTGGGGCTGAAATATCTGTTGTCCCCCACTATCAAGAATATGACTGCTATCACAATGGGCGCACGCACCACTTATGAAGTGAATTGGTTTAGGTACTTAAATCTTAAAGATTTCATAGGAATGAATTCAAAGCTTCTATCTAACTTGGGAATTAGAATTTGTATCTGTCAAAGGTACAACAATAGTAATCCAATGGGCTGCGGTACTTGTGCTTCAGCTGAAAATAGACAATTGTGCTGTTAAAATGCACAATAAGAATATAGATTTTATTCTTAGTAAATTTAAACTACTTCAAATTTTAATTGATTTGTCAAAGCCTGGCTTTACAAGCAGGTTGGAGTATAAAAGCAGGGAAGTCCTGCTACAACTGTACAGGGTATTGGTGAGACCACACCTGGAGTACTGGGTACAGTTTTGGTCTCCTTATTTAAGGCAGGATAATAATTGCATTGGAGGCAGTTCAGAGACAATTCACACAGTTGATTCCTGAGATGAGGGGTTTGACTTATGAGGAAAGGTTGGGCCTATATTCATTGGAATTTAGAAGAATGAGAGGTGATCTTATTGAAACATATAAAATACTGAGGGGGGTGCTCGACAAGGTAGATGCAGAGAGGATTTTCCCCTCGTGGGGAAATCTAGAACTAGGAGGGGCATAGTTTCAGAATAAAGGGTCGTCCTTTTAGAACTGAGATGAGGAAGAATTTCTTCTCTGAGGGTCATAAATCTGTGGAATTCTCTGCCCCAGAGAACTGTGGAGGCTGGGTCATTAAATACATTTAAGGTGGAGATAGACAGATTTTTGCAAGATAAGGGAGTGAAGGGTTATGGGGAGCGGACAGGGAAGTGGCTTTGAGCCCAAGATCAGCCATGATCTTATTGAATGGCGGAGCAGGCTCGAGGAGCCAAGTGGCCTATTCCTGCTCCTATTATGTTGACTTCAGTTGCCAATAAATAATTCCTCCCTTGAGAATTCTGATAAACTGGAACTTTTCCGAATGCAGTGATGGTTTTCGATGGAGTACTTATGCAACTTGATCCTCCCGAGCACAGGTTGTACTCCTCCCAGACTAGCGCCCGGTGGGTTTAAGCAGAGGCTAATTAACCCACTCTTGAAAAATAATATGATGTCCTATCCTTGTATAGAAATCTAGTATTACCAGCACAGAAATAAAAAATGTTAAAATAGAAAATTTGAACATTATTCTATAAATGCATTCAATGAATCGAAAACCAGAGTCTACTTCCCTTTGTTGCTCCCTTTTTTTTTTAGATGATCTTTAAATACTGCAGTCTTGTCGAAGCTTCCTCTGTTACATTTTTGCCACCGTTTAAATCTAAATGGGCCGATGAGCATGTAATGCGAACCTTTTTGAAACCACCCCATTTCACAAAACTGAAGCAGAGGAGTAATGTGGCTCTCTAAAATGTCAATCCTATTGAAGTACTTTTAGTTCCAGGGTGGCCTTCTCGAGCTGTTCTCGGGTGTTAACAATTGTCAGTTGGAGTTGAAAGGCGTCCGTTTTGAAATGGAGCTAAAAAGTGCTCTGTTGGATTTTCTATTTTTAAATCCAGTGTAAAGGCTCAAAATGGTCTTAACTTTGGGTGTTGAAAATTTACCCTTTTGACAGCAAGCTTCTCTCGATTGGATATACAGGAAACTTTGGTTTATCCGGAGGTTGTATGTCTGGAAACCTCGATCTACCGGCAGAAATTAGGAGCCATTTTGTTAGGTTTTTTTTCTTCTCGTGGCTTTTTTTTCAACAGTCAGGCTCTGCAAAGTCTCTCTGAAGCTGTTGCTAAGCTACAGAGACGCTTCTAAGGTACGGCCGACTGTTTAGAAGCTGTTGCTAAGCAACAGTGTTTGTTGCCAGATACGGAGATGAAAACCTCCGTATGCTTCAACATTAAGGCTGGTTTGTCCGGCAGTTTTGATAGATTGGCAACAGCTCGGTCCCGTCGGTGCCGGATATCACAAAGTTTCCTGTAATTGAGTTAATAATAGACGCATTTATGGGGAAGCTAGATAAGTATACGAGGGAGAAATGAATTGAAGGATATGCAGATAGGGTTAAGAATGTAAGAAATAGGAGCAGGAGTCGGCCATTCGGCCCTTCGAGCCTGCCCCGCCATTCAATGAAGTAGGGTGGGAGGAAGCTCGTGTGGATCATAAACACCGGCATAGACCTGTTGGGCCGAATGGCCTGTTTCTGTGCTGTAAATACTATGTAATAAATCTTTCTGCCTTTGCCAATCAACATCCTTATGTCCTGTACAGTGTTTCATGTTGTCTAGCTTTCTTCTAAGTTAAATTCCATCTGGTATTTTTTCAGTTTATCCACTTAATACGTCCAAATCCCATTGAATGATGTTAACCTCCCTGCCAGTAATGACCTGGCTGCAAAATTTAGTGTCAGTGATAAAGTTGCTAACTTTACTGGAGGTTTTCTCCATAATATATAATTTGTAGGGTATGCATTTCCTGTCCACAAACCTTGCATCCTGTTGAGATTTTCAGTTATACATTGTAAATTGCTATGTCAACATTCCCCATTTAATTCAACTGTCACTATGTAGTTTGACAGCAAAATTAAATGGTAAATGTAGGCTGGGTGCCTGTGCAGTGAATTTCTGAAGTCTGTCATTCCCATATGGATGGATGGACTGACTATGGACAATGCCGTGGACAGTTTACTGATCAATTATGAATGGAACTTATAACAAGACCCCATGGAAGATCAGCGGTCACTCTGGTGGTCAGAGCCTTATTCCCTTCTGATCACCACCTGCTTTCTATACATTTTCTATTGGTCCTAACCCCATGATAGCCACCTCATGCGATCACATTTTTCTCAAGGGTTCACGTGTAAGACGCTGTCGACTGGATATTTGTCAGCTTATCCTATCCATTGCACCTGGGCACTACTCATTTGGATTTCATAGTCCTCCAAAGATGGCATTCTATTGTAGGTTGCAGACAGATCTCCAGCTATAACAGTTGACACTATTAGCTAGCTGCTGTCTCTATTCTAAACAGCTGCTAGTTGAGTTAGTGAGCTTCACATTATGTGATGTAGTGCTGTTCAATGTGCCCAAGCTACCCCATTATTTACAAACCGAGTATCGCTGTCTTGATGGCGATATGGCCTCTGATTGATGGGCCGCTCAATAGGGTTAAATGCACTTGCTCCAACACCTTCCTTATCCCTTGCTAGTCCCTCAGTATTTGTCTGTAGATCATCCTTTTTAATTTTGTAACTTTAATGTAAATCCAATCTCTCCTGTATGGCATTATGACCTCATTGGAAGGTAGTAAGCCTATTTTGGCACTTCCCTCCACTCTATCCACTGTAGTGGTTCCCTGTTAACTATTTGCTGGGAAGCCTCAGTCTGGTTTATTGGATTATCTGCCTCCTCTTCAGTTTTCCTGTTAACCGTGGACTTGGTTTAAATCTCGGCTTGGCGTAGTTGGTCATGCTGCTGGGATAGTTTCCAGAGAAGCAATCTCATGTTGTTTTAACTCCAGCTTGCTGGATTCACTTTAGACTTGGGCAAGGTACTACACGGTCATTTGCACAGTGATAAAGGCAATGTGCAGGATGTGGTGCAGTTGGGCATAAAAGACTCACTTGGTATATTTACGTTGTGCTCTTACAACTCAGTCATAACGGCACGGAAGGAGGCCATTCAGCCCATCGAGTCCATGCCAGCTCTCTGCAGAGCAATCCAGTCAGTCCCATTCCCCCACTCTATCCCCGTAGCCCTGCAAGTTTATTTCCCTCAAGTGCCTATCCAGTCTCCCCTTGAAAACATTGAGTGTCTCCGCTTCCACCACTTCCGTCGGCAGCGAGTTCCAGGTCCTCACCACTCGCTGCGTAAAAAAGTTTTTCCTCTCATTCCCCCTGTATCTCTTGCCCAAAACCTTAAATCTGTGTCCCCTAGTCTTTGTACCATCAACTAGTGGGAACAGCCTTTCTCTGTCTAGCCTATCCAAACCCGTCATAATCTTGTACACCTCTATCAAATCACCCTGCAACCTCCTTTGCTCTAATGAAAACAAATCCAGCTTCTCCAACCTGTCCTTGTAGCTAAGATTCCTCCATCCCCAGAACCATTCTGGTAAATCTCCTCTGCACCCTCTCAAGGGCCTTCACATCCTTCCTAAAGTGTGGTGACCAGAACTGGACGCAATACTCCAGTTGTGGCCTAATCAGCGCTTTATAAAGGTTCAGCATAACTTCTCTGCTTTTGTACTCAATACCTCTATTTATGAAGCCCAAGTTCCCATATGCTTTGCTAACCACTCTCTCAATATGTCCTGCCACCTTCAGGGACCTACGCACATTAACTCTCAGGTCCCTCTGTCCCTGCACACTCTTTAAAACTGTGCCATTAAGTGTATATTGCCTCTCCCTGTTCCTTCTGCCAAAATGCATCACCTCACACTTCTCCGTATTAAATTCTATCTGCCACTTGTCTGTCCATTCTGCTAGCCATTCTATGTTCAGTTGCAGTCGATTGTTATCATCTTCACTGTTTGCCACACCCCCAAGTTTGGTGTCATCAGCAAATTTAGAAATTCTACACTATTCCAATATCCAAGTCATTTTTTTATATATAGATATATCAAAAAAAGCAGTGGCCCCAGCACTGGCCCCTGGGGAACACCACTGTCTACCATCCTCCAGTCTGAAAAACAGCCATTTACCACAACTCGCTGTTTTCTGTCCTTAAGCCAATTCCTTATCCAAGCTGCCACTAACCCACCTATTCCATAAGCCTTAATTTTGTTAACCAGCCTTCTATGTGGTACTTTGTCAAATGCTTTCCTAAAATCCATGTAGACAACATCCATTGCATTCCCTTCATCAATCCTCCCTGTTACTTCATCAGAAAATTCAATTAGATTAGTCAAACACGATCTGCCTTTTATAAATCCATGTTGGCTCTCCTTAAGTAGCTTAAACCTCTCCAAGTACCTCTTAATTTTTTCCTTGATTATTGTTTCTAAAACGTTACCCACCACTGATGTCAAACTGGCTGGCCTGTAGTTACTAGGATTGTCCTTACACCCTTTCTTGAACAACGGTGTCACATTTGCCACTTTCCAATCCTCAGGCACCTCCCCCGCATCTAGGGAAGATTGGAAAATTATGGCAAGCCCTTCCACTATCTCCTTCCCCACTTCCCTTGGGCAAGATACTCTAGATGAATACATCCATTGTAGACTGCAGTAATTCCACACACAGAGAAGATTGTAAGGCAATCTGTGGGCTAGTCTCAGCCAGCTCGCGAACCACCTGAGGCCTCGGCTAATTGCAGTACAGGCAAACTTGGGATACCTTTTTGAAAAGGACGAGGACTTTGTGAGTGCGGTGCCTGTGGCAATGTTGAGCAACACATCTGGCACAGTTGCAGAAGCTGTGGGAAGAGGTATTAGCCACTCGTCTATCAGGCTCACTTCACAATCTCTGTTTGATTAGGGAAGTGCCTCTCGCCCTGTGGTACCACTGGAAACACAAGGAGCATAAACCGAAGCGACTGCAGAGAACAGAATAAGCTCATAAGACCGTAACAGTAAATGCACCAAAAAGGGAATAAAACACAGTGATTTGCAAATAATCAAAACTGCTCTATTGCGCTTTCATTACATATCTATTTCATACAATTTCTCAATTTTATTTAAGGAAACAGTTCGAACATGCCATCTTGCTTATGTAAACAAAACGAAAGATCTTGGGGCAGTTTGTCCAAAATCACCTTGGTTGCATTACATACTATACATCTGTGCTGCTTTGGGTGGTTAACATAATATATTTGCTGCTTGGGAATGTTGCTCATCAGGGACGGTAACTGCTACCTTGCTGCTTGTGTTGGCCTTGTTCTTGCATATGTTTGGTCAATTTTTTTTGCCTTCATGTTTTTAAGCAATATCCCCATAGATAATATCCACCCACTCCTCCCAAACGACTTCCGCGACCACCCCATCTCATACTTAAGTAGGCCGCTCGAGAGCTGCTTCCTCCCCAGAGAGTGCTCACACCTTCTAATGAGACACATTAAGATTGATACCTCTTGGGATTGCAGTGGTGTGTAACAGGCATCACACCACAAAGATCTTGCATATCTCTGTGGTCCAGACTGTAGAACACCTTGTCTCTCCACGCAATAGAATTTCTAATCATAGAAACATAGAAGATAGGAGCAGGAGTAGGCCATTCGGCCCCTCGAGCCTGCTCCGCCATTCAATGCGATCATGGCTGATCATCCAAATTCAGTACCCGGTCCCTGCTTTCTCCCCATATCCCTTGATCCCTTTAGCCTTAAGAAATATATCCACCTCCTTCTTGAATATATTTAATGTATTGGCCTCTACTGCCTTCTGTGGTAGAGAATTCCACAGGTTCACCAGTCTCTGGGTGAAGAAATTCCTCCTCATTTCTGTCCTAAATGGCTTACCCCTTATCCTTAGACTGTGACCCCTGGTTCTGGACTCCCCGACCATCGGGAACATCCTTCCTGCATCTAGTCTGCCCAGTCCTGTCAGAATTTTATAAGTTTCAATGAGATCACCTCTCATTCTTCTAAACTCCAGCGAGTACAAGCCCAATCGACCCAATCTCTCCTCATACGTCATTCCTGCCATCCCAGGTATCAGCCTGGTGAATCTTCGCTGAACTCCTTCCATGGCAAGAACATCCTTCCTCCGATAAGGCGACCAAAACTGCACACAATACTCAAGATGTGGTCTCACCAAGGCCCTGTACAATTGCAACAAGACATCCTTGCTCCTGTACTCAAACCCTCTCGCTACAAAGGCCAACATGCCATTTGCCTTCTTAAACACCTGGTGCATCTGCATGCTTACCTTCAGCGACTGGTGCACAAGGACGCCCAGGTCTCGTTGCACTTCCCCTTCTCCCAATCTATTGCCATTCAGTCTGTTGTGCCCCCCCCCCCCCCCGCCGCTCGTTATTTCTGTGATTGGTTTGCTAAACACTGGTCAGTAAAACAATATTTAAAAAATAGCATTTTCTAGATGCTATGTACCCATATATTTTTCAAGTATAAATGTAATGTGGGTACTTGCACTGGACTTGGGACCATTGATTGACCTGTTTGCCCTTGAAGCTTCTCTATTGTTTGGGTGCCCTCCACTCTGGGCACTCTCCCTTCCTCACCCTCGAATCCATATGAGAAACAAGTGAGACTGATCCAAGGATGAGAGCCTAAAATCTGGCTGAGCTGTGCAATAAGCATTTGTAAAAATGTGTCCACGATTCTCTGTCCATTGACATTGCATGTAGCCATGGATGTGTTGGCAGGTGGATAGTTAACGGGCAGGCTTGGTAACCGAGTTAACTGGTACACCCGGGGAATATTCTCCCTCTCTGTTGAAGGGCTGTGGTGTATCTCCAGAAGATCAGTCGGCCCCAAGGGCTATGCTTTGTCTCCACCAAGAGGCTATGCCTGCTGTTTGCAAGTGATGCCAGTGGTCTGGGCAATGGGGAAATAGATATGAGCTGTGGACTCATTGCCATGAAGAATTTTCAGTTCAGAGCAGCAAGCACTTGTTCTGAAGGGGATTGACAGGGTGGATGCTGGGAGGTTGTTTCCCCTGACTGGAGTGTCTAGAGCTAGGGGGCATAGTCTCAGGATAAGGGGTCGGCCATTTAAGACTGAGATGAGGAGAAATTTCTTCACTCAGAGGGTTGTGAATCTTTGGAATTCTCTGCCCCAGAGGGCTGTGGATGCTGAGTCTTTGAGTATATTCAAGGCTGAGATCGATAGATTTTTGGACTCTAGGGGAATCAAGGATATGGAGATCGGGCGGGAAAGTGGAGTTGAGGTCGATGATCAGCCATGATCTTATTGAATGGCAGAGCAGGCTCGAGGGGCCGTATGGCCTACTCCTGCTCCTAATTCTTATGTTCATGTTAGTACATATTTTCCCTTGTAGTGTACAGGAGTTTGGAACAGTTCCCATCACCACATGGGACTGAAGTGGTTATGTTCGATGTCTACCTTCTCTTTCACTTGAGTTCATTATATTTTGTAGATATATGATGTTTGCTGGAAGTAGTAAGAGATGACAAATCCCAGATAGACTTACGGTTTGTTGTACCTAGTTCTGTCTCCAATGGCTCTTATTGTTTGTTTTTGAAATCTAGCCTTGGCTCTTTTTGACACACCTGCATTGTACTGGTTTACATACTTGTGTTGCTGAAACTCAAAAGTGGAACTGTTCTGAAGATGCGTCAAAGGTATCCAACAGTGTTGTCTCATTTATTTCACAAAGTGGTCTCACCACCCTTCTATATGTTTCGAATAAAAAGCTGTCTCAAACTAGTTTTTAATTCATTCTTGGGATATGCGCATTGCTATCAAAGCTGGCATTTATAGCCCATCTCTAGATGCCGTTGAGAAGGTGGTGGTGGGCCGCCTTCTTCTTGAACCGCTGCAGCCGGTGTGGTGAAGGTCTTCTCCACAATGCTGTTAGGGAGGGAGTTCCAGAATTTTGACCCAGTGACCCAGTGACGATGAAGGAACGGCGATTATATGTCCAAGTCAGGCTATTGAGTGTCTTGGGCAACTTGGAGGTGATGGGGTTCCCAGGCACCTGCTGCCCTTGTCCTAGGTGGTGGAGCTGGTGGGTATTGGAGGTGCTGCCAAAGAAGTCTTGGTGAGGTGCGGTATCCTATAGATAGTGCACACTGTAGCTACGGTACGCCGGTGATGGAGGGGGTGCATGAGCTGCCAACCAAGAGGACTGCTTTATCCTGGATGGTGTCCAGCTTAAGTGTTGTTGCAGCTGCACCCACCAAGTGGAGAGTATTCCGTCATACTCCTGACCTGTGCCTTGTAGGTGGTGGAGAGGCTTAATTATTAAATCATTTTGGAAGATATAAGTACTGAATGTTTTTATTGAAGTTGAAATTAATCAGCATCTAGAACCGTGGAGTGTCAGGAATTATGGGGGTGATTTTGCCAATGGGGGCGCGTTGGGGGCGAGACTGCTGCTCGTCGGGTTTTAGTCCCGCCTCCATCGACGTCTGGCCAACCCACGCTATTTTCCCTTGATTGACCTTAGCGGGCTTATTAGGCCAATTAAGGAGAAGCCAGTGACAGAGAACGTCAGCGTATGACTTTTCATCTGTCAAAAACTTTTGACAGATGAATTGTCATCGTTTGACAGCTCTGTGAAGCCGTCAAACACTGACATTCTCTGTTGTTTGGTGAGTTCTTGTACTCAAAGCTCACCAAACCTCTTTCCTGAGCAGAGAGCAGATGACTGTTGCCTCGGACAATGCTGCAGCCATTCTGTCATCTCGGCCGTGGAGATGTCGGAGCCTCCGGATCCCCAACGATTGAAGCCTGCAGGAAGCAACAAAGGTAAGGAAACTTTTTCTAAAACTTTTCACTCACCTCACATACTCACCTCTCCACACTTGCACCCATCACTCACCTCCACAGTGCACTTTTCGACCCCTCTCACCCCCGCAAACCCAATGCTCGCCTCACTGACCCTGGCAGGGTTTCCCGATGTCGGGAAGCCCGCACCTCTGTTGGAAAAATGGGGATAATCCTCTTAACTGCCTGTTAGCCACCTGTTAGCAGGCAGTTAAGGGGCTGTAATCCCCTTCCCACCTCCAGGAGACGGGTCCCTGCGCGAGTCGGGTACCTGCCTCCTGGGAAGATGGCATGGATGCGGGTAGGGAGCGGGATGGGTACCCGTCCCCAGATTTTGCCATTGTCCCGGCAGACCCGCCTCCCCAGGGCTGGCAAAATCGCCCCCTATGTTTATATCCATCCTGTCCCCAGCAAGTGACTTCCTGCCCTTGTTTATTCCATTGGGAGGTGGGGGGAGAAAGAACTTACACTTATAAGCATGTTATAAATCTCATCATCAAAAAACTACCTATGAAATAATGCTGGATGGCCAGCTGGTGGCGCCGTCCAAGGAGTATAAATACTCGGGCGTGGGCCCAGCTTTACAGGGACATTTTGTAAGACAAGGAACTAGTGAAATACAACTAGACCTCCATGTTCTGAAACAAGTTGATTAAAGCCTTGCTTTATACTCAAACCAAGTGTGTAGTGAGTTTTATTACATCAGAGCACATTTCACATCTTGTTCCAAAGGGCTTCATGTTCAAAGATCTAGATTTTGAAGTGTAGCCATTATTTATATAGAGAGAAAAGGAGGGAAAGATAGTAGGGGTGCATTACAAAAAGGGTGGGGTGGGGGAGGACACCTCTATATCTGAGTGGGTAAAAGTGGCGGGAGGTGTGGCACTGAGCTATGTAACTCTGGAAAGTCAGGCGCTCGGTTCCTGGTCTGGGCCGAGTCAGCCAATCGCAGTGGAGGCCATAGTGGACCTCACCAGCCCCAGGCCAGAGAGTGAAAATAAACTCATCTTCTGTTTGGTAACAGAATCATCCTGGAATTCCTGCCGGCCGTGCACATAACTTAAAATGGGCTGAATGGCCCTCCTCACCCGCAGTGATTTGGTGACAACTCCAATGGTCCTGTGAGGCTGGTTCGCATATGAAGCATGGGTGAGGGAGCAGATGGTTCCACCATGAAACGCTGCCTCCACAAGAGGAGATGTCATTCGAGAAAGTTAAAGATGTATTTTAAGTGGGAGAAAGAGGAGCCATGTAAAATATCAGAGGCTGAAAATTAATTTGGGGCTTATACTTATTTGTCACCAAATAGAGTTTATCGCAAATGCACGAGCATTAGTTGCATTTGATAAACATCTGACAAATAACCTATTAAACATTTTTTTTTGCAAAATGCCAAGTACTGAATATACATTGGCTGCATTGAAATCTTGCAAGGATTATTTTTCAGAAAACAAAGTCGTTCAGAAGCACAGCTACCTGAGGGATCAGGCCTGGACTGGAAGGGAAGTGTTATCATCCTTTGCAATGTACAGCAATGGTGCAGATTGGGTAAAGAACCCTGTGCAGACTCTATCTTAAACAGGAAAGGGATGGACATCAGAGGCCACGCACTCAGCCAGTACATATTTACTATTATTTCTACATTTCATCTGTCATGTGCCTGTCCATTTCACCAGTCTCTCTATGTCCTCCTGAAGTCTGTTCCTATCCTCCTCATTGTTTACTACATTTCCAGGTCATTAATATACATCAAAAAGAGCACTGGTCCAAATACCGTCCCCTGGGGAACACCACTGTATACTTCCCTCCAGTCCCCGAAGCCTTTCCACCATCTACAAGGCACGAGTCAGGAGTGTGATGGAATATGCTCCACTTGCCTGGATGAGTGCAGCTCCAACAACACTCAAGAAGCTCGATACCATCCAGGACAAAGCAGCCCACTTGATTGGCACCCCATCCACCAGCTTAAACATTCGCTCCCTCCACCACCGGTGTACCGTGGCTGCAGTGTGTACCATCTACAAGATGCACTGCAGCAACTCGCCAAGGCTTCTTCAGCAGCACCTCCCAAACCCGCGACCTCTTCCACCTAGAAGGACAAGGGCAGCAGGCGCATGGGAACACCACCACCTCCAAGTTCCCCTCCAAGTCACACACCATCCTGACTTGGAAATATATCAACCGTTCTTTCATCGTCGCTGGGTCAAAATCCTGGAACTCCCTCCCTAACAGCACTGTGGGAGTACCTTCACCACACGGACTGCAGCGGTTCAAGAAGGCAGCTCACCGCCACCTTCTCAAGGGCAACTAGGGATGGGCAATAAATGCTGGCCTTGCCAGCGACGCCCAGATCCCATGAACGAATTTTTAAAAAGTCTGACAAACAACCATTCACCACTACTCTCTGCTTCCCATCTCTTAGCCAATTTCGTATCCACACCGCCACTGTCCCCTTCGTTAAAAAGTCACTCCCGCCTCCAAAGTTGACACGGGGGACACTAGCGACACAATACGGATGTTGGGTGCAGTGCTCAACCCTTTCATAAAGAAATACATAGCTATTGCAGGAAATATGTAAGACACAAATATAAAAGTAAGATTAAAAAGGAGGAAAGAGAATGAGGTGAAGGAGGCAGGGTGAGCATGTTTGATTTGTCATGATTAATTATCTGCCCTGTTCAGTTGCATAAAGTTGATATTACAACTCCCAATACCTGATAAGTTAGGAATAAACACAGAAAACGCTGGAAATACTCAGCAGGTCAGGCAGCATCTGTCAGACGAAAGGTCATCGAGCTGAAACGTTAACTCTGTTTCTCTCTCCACTGATGCTGCCTGACCTGCTGAGTATTTCCAGCGTTTTCTGTTTTTATTTCAGATTCCCAGCAGTATTTTGCTTTTGTCCTGTTAAGTTCGGGATTGATTCAGGATCAACGCGTGAGAGCTGAAAACGGTGGTAAAAACAGCTGGCCCAGGGAGCAGGGGGAATATCTCTGGACCTGTCGGCAGGCTAAGGGTTAACACCAGAGAGTCTTACGCGTTGCTTTAACTGATACTTAAGATGCAACGAAGACTGCACCGTTTACACAAATCCTACAAATCAGGAAGAACCCTTAACATCTTCAAATAAGCCTTGGTTCCGTAAAGCTACATCTAGTCCAGTTAAATCATCCAACAGGAAAAAATCTGCAATCGTTAAAATGACTTACGGCCGTTCATTTGATGAGTTTCCATCTCTCAGTCACCTCTGGTACTTTTTAATTTCCAATATATCTATCTGCCCACTTCCTAACATCGAATACTTACAAATAAAAAAGATTCCGCTTGTTCTTTAGCCGTAATCGGAGATGGTACCAAGTGTCTGATGGACCAGCACCTGATTGAAAGCCAAAGCTAGAATGAACAAATTTAGACAGGGGGAATGAATGATCCGCCTTTTTTTGTGTTCAGGCTGCAATCAGTTTCTCGGGTCAAGGTGTGGCGAGGAAGGAGCACCCATTCTCAAGAGGCTAAAACCCACCCTAATGGGGCATGTGTTATAGTCAACCATCCACCCCAAGTGTAAGAGAGGTCCCATCACTAAAAGCCCAGAGAGCAGATGGAAGACTGGGTTGAAAGGGCGCCTCTTGAAGGGGTCTCTCTGACAATGATTGACAACCAATGTATGTAACAGAACTCGAAAGCAAAGGGAGGTGAGGGGGGAATAGCTCCTCGAAAGAGTGAGAAAGAAAGGTGGATTGGGGCAAAGGCTGGAGATTGATTTTAAGAAGTCTTACTAGAAGGTGGCCACAATTACTGCACAAATCTTCATTTCTCAAGCCAGATGCCAAGCGCGAGAAGCCAGAACCAGCCAGCGCCTGGGCAGCAGACAACATCTGGCATAGTCTCTGAGAATGTGTACAACAGCCGTTCGCCCTTCACCGACCCTCGCAACTCGAAAAGAAACTGCTCTGCATCCAGTAGAATTCGGGGGAAATAATACATTATTCCTGTGACCGCCTCTAAAGTCAGGCTTCGCGCTTTATTGACAAGGATTGATTGGGTCCCACACGTGGAGCTGTGCCGAGTCTATCTGTAACTCGTTACTTTATTTATGCCTTTGTTTTCTGCACGGTGCAAACATATTCTGAATATGGGTCACGAATATTTTAACAGTTTGAAATAAGCCCTAGGCGCGGTGTCTGGGTAACATCTCCGCCAACAAACCCAATGTGCTTCAACGGATATTAAAGTATAATTGCATTGAACTCACAACTTCACACCAGCCCGTGCTGAGCGGAGGGACCTGGATTCGATCTTATATCCGTGACACAGAAAGTCTTACATTTTAAAAAGTCTAACGTGTCAGCCTTGACTCAGTGGGCAGCACCCTCCGAGTCAGAAGGTTGTGGGTCCAAGTCCCACTCCAGAGACTTGAGCACATAAATCTAGGCTGACACTCCCAGTGCAGTGCTGAGGGAGGGCTGCACTGTCGGAGGCGCCGTCTTTCAGATGACAGGTTAATAAAGGCCCCTTTCTACTCTCTCAGATGTAGCTAAAGGATCCCATGGCATTTTCCATTCGCAATTCCCCAGATAATGAAGCAGCCCGTGCCCGCATACAATGAGACCGGGACAACATTCAGGCTTGGGCTGATAAGTGGCAAGTAGCATTTGTGCTAAACAAGTGCCAGGCAATGACTATCTCCAACAAGCGACAGTCCAACCACCTCCTCTTGACATTCAATGGCATTACCATTGGTGAATCCCCCAACATCAACATCCTGTGGTTCACCATTGACCAGAAACTTAACTGGACCAGCCACATAAATACTGTGGCAACAAGAGCAGGACAGAGGCTGGGTATTCTGCGGCGAGTGTTTCACCTCCTGACTCCCCAAAGCCTTTCCACCATCTACAAGTAAGGAATGTGATGGAATACTCTCCACCTGCCTGGATGAGTGCAGCTCCAACAACACTCAAGAAGCTCGACACCATCCAGGCCAAAGCAGTCCGTTTGATTGGCACCCCATCCACCACCTTAAACATTCACTCCCTCCACCACCGGCGCACCGTGGCTGCAGTGTGTACCATCTACAAGATGCACTGCAGCAACTCGCCAAGGCTTCTTCGGCAGCACCTCCCAAACCCGCGACCTCTACCACCTAGAAGGACAAGGACAGCAGCCGCATGGGAACACCACCACCTCCAAGTTCTCTTCCAAATCACACACCACCCTGATTCTGATTTGGAAGTATATCACTGATCCTTCATCGTCGCTGGGTCAAAATCCTGGAACTCCCTCCCTAACAGCATTGTGGGAGTACCTTCACCACACGGACTGCAGCGGTTCAAGAAGGCGGCTCACCACCACCTTCTCAAGGGGCAATTAGGGATGGGCAATAAATGCCGGCCTTGCCAGCGACGCCCACATCCCGTGAATAAATTTTAAAAATTACAACAGCGACTACACTTCAAAAGTACTTCATTGGCTGTAAAACGGTCTGGGATGTCCTGAGATCTGAAAGGCGCTATATAAATGCAATTCTATCTTTCTTAAAAAGTCAAAGAGCTAATTTCAGAATGATAAGAATTACCAAAAAGGGAGAGAGTGAAGTGAGATTACAAAATGAAATCAGCAAATGTCTAAAAGCAGAAACTGTTACAGATTAAACTGTCCAATTAAAAGAGACATAAATTAATGGCGCTGTAGACTTTTAACATACTTTTACGTGTTACTTTTAACTTATATTTAACAATATTATTTATACCAGAAATGCGAGGCTATACATATCAGGAAAGGATGAACAGGCTGGGTCTCTTCTCTCTTGAGAAAGGAAGGCTGAGGGGTGACCTAATAGAGGCCTTTAAAATTATGAAAGGTTTTGATCGAGTGGATACAGAGAGAATGTTTCCACTTGTGGGGAAGAGCAAAACTAGAGGCCATCAATATAAGATAGTCACCAAGAAATCCAATAGGGAATTCAGAAGAAACTTCTTTACCCAGAGAGTGGTGAGAATGTGGAACTCGCTACCACAGGGAGTGGTTGAAGTGAATAGTATAGATGCATTAAGGGGAGGCTGGACAAGCAAATGAGGGAGAAGGGAATAGAGGGTTACACTGATAGAGTGAGACGAGGAAAGACGGGAGGAGGCTCGAGTGGAGCATAAACACTGGCATAGAATATTCTTATAGGGAGGTTATGATGGAGCTGTACAAAATGCTAGTTAGGCCACAGCTGGAATACTGTGTGCAGTTCTGGTCGCCACACTATAGGAAGGATGAGATTGCATTGGAGAGGGTGCAGAGGAGATTCACCAGGATGTTACCTGGGCTGGAGCGCTTCAGCTATGAAGAGAGACTGGACAGGTTGGGGTTGTTTTCCTTGGAGCAGAGAAGGCTGAGGGGGGGACCTGATTGAGGTGTACAAAATTATGAGGGGCATAGATAGGGTAGATAGAAAGGAACTTTTCCCCTTATTAGAGGGGTCAATAACCAGGGGGCATAGTTTCAGGGTAAGGGGCAGGAGGTTTAGAGGGGATTTGAGGAAAAACTTTTTCACCCAGAGGGTGGTTGGAATCTGGAACTCACTGCCTGAAAGGGTGGTAGAGGCAGGAACCCTCACAACATTCAAGAAGCATTTGGATGAGCACTTGAAACGCCATAGCACACAAGGCTACGACCAAATGCTGGAAAATGGGATTAGAATAGACAGGGCTTGATGGCCGGCGCGGACGCGATGGGCCGAAGGGCCTCTTTCTGTGCTGTATAACTCTATGACTCTATGGACTGGTTGGGCCGATTGGCCTATTCTGTGCCGTATATCCTATGTAATATTTAGATAGTAAATTGACTTACCTCAGATTCTCACGGTCAGTTTCCTATTACGGGAACGAATGGAAATGTAAGATTTTGACTTTCACTGGAATCATCAGGTTTCCTTTGTTGGAGTCGAGTTAATGTGAGTCTTTTCTCGCTCTCTGACCTCTGGGTTGAGTTGAATGGGACCTGGGCACTCTCACAAGAGATATCATACGGAGGGATTAGGAAGGTGGAAAACACGGCGGGATCTGCTGGCGGGAGACTTGATTTGGGGCAATTTGATGAGCAGACACTCGGCTCAAAGCTACAGACAAGATAAAAATGAAATACTGTGGGTCCTTTTAAAACAACACCGAGGGTTTCATTCATAGCTGCGTTTGAGGGGAAGCTAGATAAGCAAGTGGCTGTGGGATAGGATGAGATGAAGAGGGGCGAGAGGAGGCTGAAGTGGAGCAGAGGCAGCAGCATGGACCAGTGGGGCCGAATGGCCTGTTTCGGTGCTGCCCATTCTATGTAATCCATGCATTTTCTGATCCAATGTCACTCTGTATATAAATATTATTATTCAGAAAGAAAACAATCTCACGCGAGATGATTATGGAATATTGCTTTCGCTCCCCTTGGATGGTGGCGAGGTTGGAAGAGCTTCGCTGAGCTGGTTCTAGTGGTGGGCTGGAGGATCCCGGCTCTCCACCTGCTGGTCTATCCCCCAGACCCTGCCAGCACCAGACATGCACGCCCGCCGGATTAAGAGTCCAAAGTTTGGGATTTGGAGCTAAATTTAGTCGAACGGCGTGGAATTGTGTGGAAGAGCCCGGGGATGGGGTTTAACGAGAGGCTGCAATCCAGTGCTGCCTTTATTCAGGTTGAGGACCAACCCTCTGGGCCATTCATTACCATCCAGAGAGAAACATGCGCCTTCATTCTCACGCTACTCTTTCCATTTATTTTCTCTCTCTCTCTCTCTCTCTCACACACACACATTCACTTTCTCTTCCCCTCCCTCTCCAGTGCCCCCTGATGTGTCGAGACCCGGGCCACACCGTCTGATTCCATTATCCATCTAAGGTGGCTGAGCCGAGCATGGATCCAGCACCGCCCACAGGAGCCGTCAGCTGCCTGGATATATAAAGGGCGGTGGAATGAATGCGGCGAGACAGAGCTGGAGTAAACCGGGAGAGGCTTTGGCACCGACCTCGGTCACATAGACAAACAGAGAGAGAGAGAGAGAGAGATATTCAGGGCAGACCGCTCGGCACCGGAGCACATTCCGCCCAAAGGATGGGCCACCTCAGCCTGCTCGCCTACCTGGTTGTGTTTTCCTACCTGTCTGTCGCCGCCTCGGTCAGCCTGGATCTCACCGAACTGAGGAACAAAGTTTCCAAGATCAAAGTCAACCCGAGAGGCAAACTGTGGGCAACAGGTGAGAGGCCAGCAACTCCAGAGAAGGGAACTTTGGGGGTCTTGTGCTTGGGGGGGTCTCAGAGTCCTTTAGAAGGGAAGGTTCTCTCGGGCTCATGGTGGGGTGGGTCGTGGCTGTAAGTGGCGAGGTGATGTCCAGGACAGCTTCTGTCTAGGATTGAGACTCAGGGTATCAGACATTGAGATTGGGGGGGGAAATGCATGTAATTCAAGGTTGGGATTAGCAAAAATCCGCATTTGGGGGGGTTAGGATTGTCTGAACGATTTTGTAAATGTTTATTTCAATTAATGTTGGAACTAGTTTGAAAACAAATTCTCATTTTAATACAACTGGTGACTTTGCTTCTTCCCACGACCCATGGAGTGACTTACCTTACCGCCTCATTCCTCTCTCGGTTGTTGCTATCTCCTCTCTTTCATTTCCCCTTTCCTGTTACTGGTCTCATGAAAGTCTCCCCGTTCCATCTCCTGCCTATCTTTCTCTGGGTATAAGCAGACCGTGGATGAATGTTGGTGCTCAGTGTAGGCGGGCGGTAAGGGTGGTGAATGGGGAACGTACCCGGTGGAACCTCCAAAAACTAGAGTGGGGTTTGAAAGCCTACCACGACAGGACAATGCTAAGAAGGCACGGGATGGTCAGTTTGACAACACGCCAAATGCGCCTTGTGTGTTCCGGGGAAACTATTCACCTTGTGTCCAATCAGCAACACGATGGATTGTAGATGTTTGTGTTGTTGCTCTTAGGGCACTTTATGGGGAAGAAGAGCCTGCTTGATTATCCAGATGCATATGATGCTGTCTCGGCGAGACTTCCTCTGAACCCCCCTGAAGGTCCCAATGATATTCAGAATCTGTTAACCCGGAAAATGCTGGAAGTCGCCCTGGCTCAGGAAGCAGAGGGAAGGCGAGTGAGATACGACTCTGCCACACAGGTAAACCAGCAATTGCAAAGGTTTTTCAGACTAGAGAGGGGGTCCGGTAGGGAGGTATGATTGCCGCCCCTAATGTACCTCGCGTGTTATCTATCGTGTATTCAATATTGTTTCAGAGTAGAAATGTACATTTTTGTTCTTTCTGTACAAGAGTCTCACTGACTGTCCAGATGGCCAGACTCTGTTACTGGACACCACAATATCTTCAGACATCCTCAAGACATCCTTGGACTCTGATCCCCATCTCCACCTCCTGCACAATTCTGCACCCTTCAGTGACTGACCCAGCCCATCCCATCTTGACCATGAGTCTGATGTCTCCTCGTCCCAGGGCCCGGGTGTAAAAGAGTTTCCGTTCCACATTGAGGTTTAATAACTCTGCTCTCTCTGGATACATTTCATTCCAAAGGCTTAGCTTCACTACACCATAGATGTGCTTGATCATTAAAAACGGGAGAGCCCAGGTCTTAAAGGGTCACCACAAGTGGCAACCCAAGTCTGCACAGATAAATTTAAGACGTTCAGTAAACTAATCACACATAGCGTGTGGCACTGGTCTATTTAAGGTGCTTGGGATAATCGCAGAGTTTTAATAAATAAATGGAGAAAGCACATCTTAAATGTCAAATGTAATCTATTTTCAATGAGAGGGCCAGACGTAGATTGGGTATATTGCAAGTTAATGTGTATAATGAACATACTGTCCATTGTACATGATAAGTACACTGTATATAAGGAGAACCCATCACCCCTGTGCTCGCTGACCTACATTGGCTCCCGGTTAAGCAACATCTTGATTTTAAAATCCTCATCCTTGTTTTCAAATCCCTCCATGGCCTCGCCCCTCCCTATCTCTGTAACCTCCTCCAGCTCCACAACCCCCCGAGATATCTGCGCTCCTCTAATTCTGGCCTCCTGAGCATCCCTGATCTTAATCGCTCCACCATTGGCGGCCGTGCCTTGTGTTGCCCGGGCCCTAAGCTCTGGAATTCCCTCCCTAAACCTCTCCGCCTCGCTACCTCTCGCTCCTCCTTTAAGACGCTCCTTAAAATCTACCTCTTTGACCAAGCTTTTGGTCACCTGCCCTAATACCTCCTTATGTGGCTCGGTGTCAGATTTTGTTTTATAAGGCTCCTGTGAAGCCCCTTGGGTCGTTTTACTACGTTAAAGGCGCTATAGAAATACAATTGCAGTTGTTGTTGCTGAGCATACTGTCCATTGTATATACCATAGACTCTGTATATAATGAGCATATGACAAGTACACGGTGCGCTGTCCACACATTGTACATGAGAAGTGCGGGCAGACTGTACACTGTAAGAGACATGTTTTCCTTTATTTTCAGGGAACGGGGTTAATAATGAAGATTATTGAGAGATATGTTAAAAATACCGAGAAGTGACGAACAACGTGAACTCTTAAAAGAAAAAATTCACATTATCAAACATGAGAACGAGAGAGCCTACAAGCGTATAGACTGTAATTAGAATGAACGAATGGTGAATGTGGGCATTTTATTGTAACAATGGTGTATTCACGTCACCTATATTTTATGTATTGTTACTGTACAATTGTCTTATCGATATATTAAAGAGGGAGCAAGGACTATTCTATATTTTTCTGACGTTTTTGCATTGTTAAACCACTTTTAATGTAACTAGAAAGTTATTTGTGGCGAATAAAGAATATATTGTTTAAGCAACTAGTATTTTCCAGTTTAATCCCGTGAACACGTGCTGGGGAGCAGGGTGTACATTTACAGATTGGCGCTCCGTTTAACAAACGATGTTCTCCCTTCCTATAGGTCTTCCTGGGGGTTCATGGCTATCTGGGGCTCAGATCCCAACCAATGCCACTCTGTGAATGGAGGCCAGGAGGTGCAGGCAAGTAGCCTATGCCCTATGATTTTCTGTGCTGGCAGGTGTTTCACTGAGTTGAATCCATGTCCTCCCCCTGCAAACTGCCTCAACTTATGGCATTCTACCTTCCTCCAACAGCTGAAGATCCATCCCTGTGTGGGAGACGTAAAATCCCCGCTTCTCTATTTTTACTTTATGTGTCTCTATTGTAGATTGGGACTCTTTTCTCTAGAAAGAGAAGGCTGAGGGTGACCTAATAGAGGTCTTTAAAATTCTGAAGGGGTTCAATAGGGTAGATATAGAGAATTCTGCCAGCGCATTTCACACTTCGCACTGCATCCATTTAATAAACATCTAGAGCCGTCTTTTGTCTCCACTAGTCCCATCACCATCTCGTCTGGTTTTGAATACCTCTTAATGTCTCTTCACTTCTCTTTTGTTCTCTCATCCCCATTTCCCAGCCCCCAAACTGGCCTTTTAATCTGTTTCATTTCCTGTGTTTTCTCTCAGTCCTGACGAAGGGTTTCGACCTGAAACGTTAACTCTGTTTCTCTCTCCACGGATGTTGCCTGGCCTGCTGAGTTTTTCCAGCATTTTCTGTTGTTATTTTAGATATAGAGAAGATGTTTCCGCTTGTGGGGGAGATCAAACCTTGGGGTTATAAATATAAGATAGTCACTAATAAATCCAATAAGGAATTCAGGAGCAACCTCTTCGTCCAGAGAGTGGTTAGAATGTGGAAATAGAAGAATATGCAGATAGGGTTAGATGAAGTAGGGTGGGAGGAGGCTCGTGTGGAGCATAAACACCGGCACAGACCAGTTGGGCCGAATGGCCCGTTTCTGTGCTGTAAAATTCGATGTCATTCTATGTTGCTGTTCTCTCCCCCTCCACACACTCGCACCATCTTTGGCCGCGAGGGCAGCTAGCTCTCAGACCTTAGCAAGTGTTGCTCTGAAGGCCAGCACTGGGTGAGATGTGCGAGTTGCTCGGGTAACTTTTACTTTCTGCACTTAGAGCGTTGTGACTTTTCAGAATTCTGTGCCCCAGAGGGTTGTGGATGCTCAGTCATTGAGTATATTCAAGGATGAGAGTGCTAGAATTTTGGATTCTAAGGGAATCAAGGGATATGGCGATCGGGTGTGAAAGTGGGGATGAGGTAGAAGATCAGCCTTGATCTTACTGAATGGCGGAGCAGGCTCGAGGGGCCAAATGGCTGACTCCTGCTCCTATTTCTTATGTAACTACCTCTTACTTGTTTATGTTCATTTGCAACCTCAATGGTCGCCACCTAGCAGGTATCAAAACCCAGATCTGAAATTCTCTGTGTGGGTAAGTATGGGTGCGAACCCACCTCCAACCTTAAGGTGCCTTTGTCCCCATCACAGGGTTTTCATTAATATTGGGCAAAGGGTGATTCTTGGGAAGTTACTTGTATAGAAGGCAACATTACATTGCAGGTGTCCTTTCATTTAAACAGGTGTGGTACATGTAGTACGGATGGACAGATTCTGCAATAATACAATGTATGGGTACAATCACCACAATGTAACTTATACATGTAATAGTACATAGAGACACAACTGCAATAAATAGCTAGTGTCGACATGGCTCAGTGGCTCCACTCTCATCTCTGAGTCAGATGGTCATGGGTTCATAACCCCACACCAGGATTTGATCACCTAATGCAGGTTGACACTCCAGTGCAGTAGTGATGGAGTGCTGCACTGTCAGTGGTGCTGTCTCTCATATGGAATGTAAGCTCAAGGCCTCGTTCGCCACTTCAGGAGGACGTAAAAGATCCCACGGCACTTTTTCAAAGAGCGCAGAGTTCTCCCTGCTATCCTGGCCAATATTCATTCCTCAACCAACATCAATGGAAACTGATTAACGGGTCGTTTATCTCATTTGCTGTTTGTGGGATCTTGCTGTGTGCAGGTTGGCTGCTGTGACTGCACTACAAAAGTTGCAATGTACTTTGGGATGTGCTGAGGTTATGAAAGGCACAATATAAGGCTAGTTCTTTCTTCTTACGCACTGTCAAATGTACAAGCAGTATAATATATACGCTACAGTAAAAACATATACCAATAAAATTAACACGTTGCAATACTCCAGTTCAATGCTGAGGGAGTGCTGCACTGTCGGAGGTGCCGTCTTTCAGATGAGATGTTAAACCGAGGCCCCGTCTGCTCTCTCAGGTGGACGTAAAAGATCCCATGGCACTATTTTGAAGAAGAGCAGGGGAGTTCTCCCCGGTGTCCTGGCCAATATTTATCCCTCAATCAACATAGGTGAAACTAGAACTAGGGGGCATAGTCTTAGAATAAGGGGCTGCTCTTTCAAAACTGAGATGAGGAGGAACTACTTCACTCAGAGGGTGGTAGGTCCATGGAATATGCTGCCCCAAAAAGCTGTGGAAGCTACATCATTACATAAATTTAAAACAGAAATAGACAGTTTCCTAGAAGTAAAGGGAATTAAGGGTTACGGGGAGCGGGCAGGATATTTGGACATGAGTCTAGGTTCGGATCGGTCATGGCCCTGTGGGTAGCGGAGCGGGCCCAGGGGCCGTGTAGCCTGATCCTGCTCCTATTTTGTGTGTCTAATTCTGTTAGATTCAGGAGATGGTTCTGTGATAGTGGATTGGCGGTTAGGATCAGATCAGCCATGATCTTATTGAATGGCGGAGCAGGCTCGAGGGGCCGATTGGCCGACTCCGGCTCCTATTTCTTATGTTCTTATAACAAAAAACAGATTATCTGGTCATTATCACATTGCTGTTTGTGGGAGCTTGCTGTGCGTAAATTGGCTGCTGTGTTTCCCACATTACAATAGTGACTGCACTTCAAAAAGTACTTCATTGGCTGTAAAGCGCTTTGAGACGTCCAGTAGTCATGAAAGGCGCTATAGAAATGCAAGTCTTTCTTCTTTCTTCTATAAAAGAGACATATGATCAACCAAAGGCAGATATATGATGATAATATACATAGATTGGATAATATTCCTGTAGTTAGCTGGCAGAATTAACCTGGCAATACTTACATCACAAATCCAATATAATATCCTACTCCACAAAATCAATGCACCTTTCTGTCTGGTGCGGCAAGTGTGATATAGCATTCTTTCAGTGCCCACATCACATCGATCTCCCTTCAGCTCCTGCATCATGTGGCATCTTGAGACACCAATGGAAAAGCAGCGGCGGTATGACAAGGAAATAAAGGTAAAAAAATTCACTGCCTTATAGAAAGAAACACAAATAATTGCTCAGTAAATTTAAGGGCGCCATTCAATCTCAGGGTATGAGCTGCAGCCTTGAGGTTAATGAGATCATTGATTGGATTACTGATTGTAAATCACAGATATATATCTATTATCGTCCAGGTGCATTTTCTTGTTAATTTACACTGGTATTGGTCCTACTGATACGAGCTACAGATTTTTCAACTTTTGTCTCAATTAGGGTGTCGATCTGTGACATGAATCTTGCCATTCATGTGGAAATGACTTATGAACTAATACTGGGCGGCCTGCTGCTGGCGCTGTCCAGGGAGAGTATAAATACTCGGGCACGGGCCCAGCTTGCTCAGGACATTCTTTAACAGGAACTACTGAAGGACACAACTAGATCTCCATGTTGTAAAACAGTTGATTAAAGTCTTGTTTAATACACAGGCCAAGTGCCTAGTAGTTTTCTTACGTCAATCTGAAAATATAATTTATGTTACAAAACATTTTTTGAGTAGAATCTTTTTGTTCCTTTACATTTATAATTTTTGTTAATATTTCTGAAGAAAACTGCCCAAACCTCATTTCACTTTGGATCCTTACAGCTGTTAACCCTTTTAGCCTAGGCTCGTAACCCAGGTATATAAAGGTACTTTAATGGGTGTCAATCGTGGCTCACTGGGTCGCACTCTCGCCTCTGCTATCAGAAAGTTGTGGGTTCAAGTCCCACTCCAGAGACTTGTAGGACAACAATCTGAGCTGACACTCAGTGCTTGAGTTCAGAGATGTCATCTTTCCGATAAAACATTAAAAACTGTGGTCCCAAAAGATCCCATGGCACTATTTCGAAGAAGAGCAGGGGAGTTATCCCCAGTGTCCTGGCCAATATTTATCCCTCAATCAACATCAATAAAACAGATCATCTGGTTATTATTACATTGCTGTTTGTGGGAGCTTGCTGTGTACAAATTGACTGCCGCATTTCCGACATTTCAAAGGTATTTACAGGAAACGCTTTGGTATCCGGGACCGGCGTGTTGCCGGTTGATTAAAAATTCTGGATGACGGAGAAGGTTATCTACCGAGGCTATTTTTAACAAAGAAAAATTAAAAAATCAAGAAATGTGCAGTATACAGTAATTGGGTACTCACCTACAGAATGTTGTGTTAAGTGGATGGTGGAAGATGCTTGATTAAGTACAGTACTGCCAGTTAAGGGTAATGCAATGCAATGACTACCAGCAACATGGGAGACACACACTACCCCTGTAAAATGGCGGATCAGAAGAGACTACCGGCAGCGCGGGAGAGTCAGACTCCTGTTACAGGGGTATTGAGGTGTTCCGACTTCCGACAGCGCCAAGAAGCCGAGTAGTGGCAGTTTGGAGAACTACCCCCACTGACTAACTCAGCCACCGTGGGAGACTCAGACTCGGACACATTGCCGGTTATGGAGGTGTTGTTTTCGGAGCGAGAATTTTGCCGTTTAAACGAGAGTTTCCTGTAATTGGCTGTGAAGTATATTGGGATGTCCTGAGGTCATAAAGGTGCTATATAAATGCAAGTTCTTTCTTTTTCTATAGGTAGTTAATCTCCAAACGGTCCAGTAAATGATAGCAATACATGAAAAAAAAGAAAGACTTGCATTTCTACAGCGCCTTTCACGGCCACCGGACGTCTCAAAGTGCTTTATAGGCATAGAAGTGTAGTCACTGTTGTAATGTGGGAAACACGGCAGCCAATTTGCGCACAGCAAGCTCCCACAAACAGCAATGTGACAATGACCAGATAATCTGTTTTTGTTATGTTGATTGAGGGATAAATATTGGCCAGGACACCGGGGAGAACTCCCCTGCTCTTCTTCAAAATAGTGCCATGGGATCTTTTATGTCCACCTGAGAGAGCAGACAGGGCCTCGGTTTAACGTCTCATCCGAAAGACAGCACCTCCGACAGTGCAGCACACCCTCAGCACTGCACTGGGAGTGTCAGCCTACGTTGTGCTCAAGTCCCTGGAGTGGGACTCGAACCCACAACCTTCTGGCTCAGAAGCGAGAGTGCTGCCCACTGAGCCACAGCTGACAATTGAAAGGAGGTCCGTTCATTGGGTATATACACTGCTGCCTGTATCCTAACTCGCACCAAGTCCCGTTCACCCATCACCCCTGTGGCCACTGACCTACACTGCCCCCCCGGTCCGGAAACGCCTCCATTTAAAAATTCTCATCCTTAATTTCAAATCTCGCCATGGCATCGGCCCTCCCTATCTCTGTAACCTCCTACAGCCCTCCGAGATCTCTGCGCTGCTCCAATCCTCTTGCGCATCCCCGATTTCCATCGCTCTATCACTGGCAACCGTGCCTTCAGCTGCCCGGGCCCTAAGCTCTGGAATTCCCTCCCTAAACATCTCCATCTCTCTACCTCTCCCTCCTCCTTTAAGATGCTCCTTAAAACCTACCTCTTTGGTCACCTGTGGTTCGGTTTCAAATTTTATTTGATAATCGCTCCTGTGACACGTCCTGGGACGTTTTACTACATTAAAGGCTCCCCGCCCTATCGTTGTTGTTGTTGTAATGCAGCACACTTTCACACCTCTCAGAAATAATGAATTACTTTGGAGTTCAGTCACTGTTGTTATTTAGGACAATAAAGCAGTTGGTTTGCACACAAGGCCCAGCATACCAGCTGTGAGATGAATGATCAGTTAATTTGTTTTTTTAATTGCTGTTGGTTGTGGGATCAAAGTCTCTAACATCCACCTTAAACAAGCAGAACAGATCAGATAAGAATTCAAAGCACAGTGTCTCCAAAAATGCACAGCCAGCTACATGATATGCTCAAGACACGGAGTGGGGCTTGAACTCACAACCTTCTGATTCAGAGGAAACACTAAGCCAAGCTGCCTGTCACCAACATAAGGTCAGAAATTGGAATGTTCACCAATGACTGCACAGTGTTCAGCGCCATTCACAAATCCCCAGATAATGAAGCAGTCCATGCCCGCATGCAACAAGACCTGGACGACGTTCAGGTTTGGACTGATAAGTGGCAGGTAACATTCGCGCCACAGAGGTGCCAGGCAATAACTATCTCCAACAAGCGAGAGTCTAACCACCTCCCCTTGACATTCAACGGCATTACCATCGCCGAATCCCCCACCATCAATATCCTGGAGGTCACCATTAACCATAAACTTAACTGGACCAGCCACATAAATACTGTGGCAACAAGAGCAGGTCAGAGGCTGGGTATTCTACAGCGAGTGTCTCACCTCCTGACACCCCAAAGCCTTTCCACCATCTACAAGGAGTGTGATTGAATACTCTGCACTTGCCTGGATGAGTGCAGCTCCAACAACACTCAAGAAGCTCGACATCATCCAGAACAAAGCAGCCCGCTTGATTGGCACCCCATCCACCACCTTAAACATTAATTCCCTCCACCACCGGCGCATCGTGGCTGCAGTGTGTACCATCTACAAGATGCACTGCAGCAACTCGCCAAGGCTTCTTCGGCAGCCCCTCCCAAACCTGCAATCTCTTCCACCTAGAAGGACAAGGGCAGCAGGTGCATGGGAACACCACCACCTCCAAGTTCCCCTCCAAGTCACACAGCATCCTGACTTGGAAGTATATCAGCCGATCTTTCATCGTCGCTGGGTCAGAATCCTGGAACTCCCTCCCTAACAGCACTGTGGGAGCACCTTCACCACACGGACTGCAGCGGTTCAAGAAGGCAGCTCACCACCACCTTCTCGAGGGCAATTAGGATTGGGCAATCAATGCCGGCCTTGCCAGCGACGCCCACACCCCAGGACCGAATTAAAAAAAAACCTACATCTGTTCAGCAGTTTCATATTTTATGCATTGAGTCATAGTTGAAATCTCCAGGTCAGTTTAATAATAGTCTTTTTCCATTTTTTATACTGCAGGAATCTATTAATCGTGCATATAGGCATATGAATTCTTTAGCAACTTAAACAGACTCAGTAATAGTCTCTGGATGTCACTGCAGCCCAATATGTTGCAAAGCTCTTCCCCGCACTAACGTAACAACAGCTCTCCGTGTGCATGGAGCAGTATTTAGAAACATAGAAACATAGAAGATAGGAGCAGGAGTAGGCCATTCGGCCCCTCGAGCCTGCTCCACCATTTAATGAGATCATGGCTGATCATCCAAATTCAGTACCCTGTCCCTGCTTTCTCCCCATATCCCTTGATCCCTTTAGCCTTAAAAAATATATCCAACTCCTTCTTGAATATATTTAATGAATTGGCCTCAACTGCCTTCTGTGGTAGAGAATGCCACAGGTTCACCACTCTCTGGGTGAATAAATTCCTCCTCATCTCTGTCCTAAAAGGCTTACCCCTTATCTTTAGACTGTGACCCCAGGTTCTGGACTCCCCCGCCATTGGGAACATCCTTCCTGCATCTAGTCTGTCTAGTCCTGTTAGAATTTTATAAGTTTCAATGAGATCCCCTCTCATTCTTCTAAACTCCAGCGAATATAAGCCCAATCGTCCCAATCTCTCCTCATACGTCATTCCTGCCATCCCAGGTATCAGACTGGTGAATCTTCGCTGCACTCCCTCCATGGCAAAAACATCCTTCCTCAGATAAGGCGACCAAAACTGCACACCAAGGCCCTGTACAACTGCAGCAAGACATCCTTGCTCCTGTACTCGAATCCTCTCGCTACGAAGGCCAACATACCATTTGCCTTCTTAACCCCCTGCTGCACCTGCATGCTTACCTTCAGCGACTGGTGCACAAGGACACCCAGGTCTCGTTGCACTTCCCCTTCTCCCAATCTATTGCCGTTCAGATAATAATCTGCCTTCCTGTTTTTGCCACCATCTGCCCAATCACCCAACCTGTCCAAATCATACTGGAGTTTCTGGGCATCCTCCTCACAGCACACACGCCCACCCAGCTTTATGTCGTCCGCAAACTTGGAGATATTACATCTAGTTCCCTCGTCCAGATCATTAATATATATTGTGAATAGCTGGGGTCCAAGGACCGATCCCTGCGGTACCCCACTAGTCACTGCCTGCCACTCAGAAAAAGACCCGTTTATTCCAACTCTTTCCTTCCTGTCTGCCAACCAGTTCTCTATCCAAGTCAGTACCTTACCCCCAATCCCATGTGCTTTAACTTTACACGCTAATCTCTTATGTGGGACCTTATCGAAAGCCTTCTGAAAGTCCAAATACACCACATCCACTGGTTCTCCCTTATCTATTCTACCAGTTACATCCTCAAAAAATTCCAGTAGATTAGTCAAGCACAATTTACCTTTTGTAAATCCATGTTGACTTTGTCCGATCCTGTCACTGTTTTCCAAGTGCTCTGCTATTACATCTTTTATAATGGACTCTAGCATTTTCCCCACTACCGATGTCAGGCTTACCGGTCTATAATTCCCCATTTTCTCTCTACCACCTTTTTTAAATAGTGGGGTTACATAGAAAATCTGTGTGAACTCCACAAAAGGTTCTTCCTCCGTTTGCTGTACCACTTAAATTGTCGAAAATGAATTCATGAAAATGATCTTAAAACTCCTGAACCATGAATGGATAACATGTCAAGTACTGATTTGGTACAAAATTTCAACTTTGAACTGCGTTCAGTTCTGGGCACCGCACCTCAGGAAGGATACAGTGTCCTTGGAGGAGGTGCAGCGCAGATTCACCAGAATGATATTAGGGGTTAAATTGTGGGGACAGGTTACATAACCTTGCCTTGTACTCCCTTGAGTTTAGAAGATTGAGGGGCGATCCAATTAATTCAAATAATTAAAGTATTCGATAGGGTAGATACATAGAAACTATTTCCTCTTGTGGGAGAAATCAGAACATGGGGTTTTAATCTTTAGATTAGAGTCACGCCATTCAGGTGAAATCAGGAAGCACTTCTTCACACAAAGGGTGTTGGAAATCTGGAACTCGCTCCCCCAAAATAGGGTTCTGACGACGGGCCATCGACCTGAAACGTTAACTCTGTCTCTCTCTCCACGGATGCTGCCTGACCTGCTGAGTGTTTCCAGCATTTTCTGTTTTTATTTCGGAATGCACTGCTTGATAGGGGGGTGGAAACAGATTCAATAGCAGCCTTCAAAAGGGAACTGGATAAATATTTGAAGGAGAACAAATTGCAGGGATATGGGGAACGAGCGGGGGGAGTGGGACTAACTGGATTGCTCTTCGAAAAAGCCGGCACAGACTCGATGGGCCGAATGGCCTCCTTCTGTACTGTGCTATTCTATTCTATGCTATTGAATTCTATTCTATAAGGTTGTGGATGTTGGGTCAATTGAAACTTTCAAGATTGAGATAGACACATTTTTATTAGCTAAGGGCACCAAGGAATAGAGAGAAAAGGCGAGTAAATTGAGTTGAGCTACAGATCAGCCACGATCTAATTGAATGGCGGAACAGGCCCGAGGGGCTGAGTGGCCTCCTCCTGTTCCTATGACACTCCTGTGACTTCATGGTGTGTCTGCTCTGTAGGTGGGACTACTTTACAGTGAACAAGTTATAGAATCATTTTTACAAGGTTATCAAAATAAGCAATTGATATTAGTAATGGGCACCTAGGAGTGATTTGCAATCTAATCGGGGGTTCAGGTAACATATATAGGATGAGCTGGCAAGTTGTCTAAATAATAGCGAACCTCCCATGGAGGGTTGTCTTGTGAGGAAAGGTTGAGCAGGTTGGGCCTATACTCATTGGAGTTTAGAAGAATGAGAGGAGATCTTATTGAAACATATAAGATTCTGAGGGGGCTCGACAGGGTGGATGCAGGGAGGATGTTTCCCCTCGTCGGGGAATCTAGAGCGAGGGGGCATAGTTTCAGAATAAGGGGTCGCCCATTTAAGACAGGGATGAGGAGGAATTTCTTCTCTCAGAGGGTCGTGAATCTTTGGAATTCTCTACCCGAGAGAGTCGTGGAGGCGGAGTCATTGAATATATTCAAGGCTGAGATTGACAGATATTTGAACTACGGGGGAGTGAAGGGCCGATTTCTCCGAGGCTTTCCTCATGTTCCCTCAGCCCCCACCCTACATCCTTCTTCTTAGGTAGTCCCTTGGAACCGAGGATGACTTGCTTCCACACTAAAAATGAGTTCTCAGGTGACTGATGAGTCCAATGCGGGACCTACAGTCTCTGTCGCTGTTGGGGTTGCCCATGAGGGTCCTGACGTTCCAGGTCCCGAACTTCATTTTAAAGGGTGGAAGATGCCTGTGCGTGAATTCTTTTAAGGTGTGGTGGCCATTGCACACCACACGGGCTTGACAGAGCAAGGTCTTGGTCTTGCAGAATGGGCAGTTGATGTGCAGGTATCTGAATTCCAAGGGTGTGTTCCAGCCGCATGACCTGATGGCCTCATCAAAGCTAGACTTGGCATCCTCTCATTGCCAGGGTTTTCCAGGTCACTTTTGGTTCATCTGAAGAGTTGAGGTGGTTCAGAAGAAAGCCAATATTCCTGGAGGTATGACTCCTTCTATGGAGGGAGGAGGACAGTAGAAGTATGCTTGTGTGTGTGTGTGCTAGGCCGATGTAGCAGAGCCTGGTCTCCAATCATCTTGGATCCCTACATAAACTCCAACTGACACCAGAACTCATATCCTATGCCCCACAAAGTCTTGCTCACCCATCCCCTCTGTCCTTATTGAACCTCTATCGATTGGCTCCTTGTTCCCGAGCACATCAGCTTCAAAATCCTCATTCACAACTTTAAATCTTCCCGTGGCCCAGTTTCACTCAACCTCTGCAATCCTCTCCAACCTACATCGCAGCACAAACCCTCTGCTATTCTGTCTGTTCAGGTCTGTTCCCACTCAGCTCCCCCTATCCTGCTGCACCACTTTTGGTAACAGCTTCTACTGCCAGGCCCCTGCAATTTAAAACAAAAGAAAAATACTGCGGATGCTGGAAATCTGAAGTACTCAGCAGGTCAGGCAGCACCTGTGGAGAGAGAAACAGAGTTAACGTTTCAGGTTCTGACGAAAGGGCATCGACCTGAAACGTTGACTCTGTTTCTCCACAGAAACAAATCAGATTATCCGGTCATTATCACATCGCTGTTTGTGGGAGTTTGCTGAGTGCAAATTGGCTGCTGCGTTTCCTATATTACAACAGTGACTACACTTCGAAAAGTGCTTCATTGGCTGTAAAACGCTTTGGGATGTCCAGTGGTCATGAAAGGCACTATATAAATGCAAGTTCTTTCTTTCTTTCACCTTCCCAACTTCTCTTGTTCTTAAAATCGCAGAGGGAGGCCATTCGGCCCATTGCGCCTGTGCCTGTTCAGGGTCCGCTACTCATCCGCCAAAGCGCCTGGAGGTGCTTTATAATGCTTTATAATAGTTAAATAAGACAGAATATTGACTGAAGGCCCCACGCCTAAAATGGTAACTTGTCAGCTCTTCCCGCTGATTTTAAATGTTTGCAGCATTTTCTGTTTCAGGGTTTTCCCGCAGCTGACCAGTACTGCGAGCAGTTCTGGTCACCACATTACAGGAAGGATGTGATTGCACTAAGAGAGGGTGCAGAGGAGATTTACGAGGATGTTGCCTGGGCTGGGGAATTTTAGCTATGAGGAAAGATTGGATAGGCTGGGTCTGTTTTCTTTAGAACAGAGGAGGCTGAGGGGAGACTTAATTGAGGTGTATAAAATTATGAGGGGACTAGGTAGCGTGGATAGAAAGGACCTATTTCCCTTAGCAGAGAGGTCAATAACCAGGGGGTACAGATTTATAGTAATTGGTTGGAAATTTAGAGGGGAGTTGAGGAGAACTTTTTTCACCCAGAGGGTGGTGGGGGTCTGGAACTCACTACCTGAAAGGGTGGAAGAGGCAGAGACCCTCATCACATTTAAAAAGTACTTGGATATGCACTTGAAGTGCTGTAACCTACAGGGCTACGGACCAAGAGCTGGAAAGTGGGATTAGGCTGGATCGCTCTTTTTCGGCTGGCACGGACACGATGGGCCGAACAGCCTCTTTCTGTGCTGTAAATTTCTATGATTCTATTGGAGATCTCTTGGGCCAGGAGGGTGGAGCTGACACTTTGGAGCCAGTGTGACCTTTATTGGTTTCTTGACTGTGCCTCAGCTGATGCTAAAATTGTAAGTTAACAAAAATACAACAAATCAACCTTAACAAATTAAATTAAAATGTGGTTATTGGGGTTGATGAAGCACCCCAGTCCCTGCGGTGCCACCGGTGTGATTCTATTGGAGAGTCCCGGGAAACCTGGCATTTGCTGCCTGTGGCGGCAGCTCTCCGACAGGGGGCGCTGCCGCGCTCCTGCAGGCCGCACCTCCCCTTTAATGAGCCGACAGGAAATGTTCAGGCGGCGCTGCACCTTTAACGGGCGGTGGTTAGGCTGCGCCGGGCCGGAGTTTAGGCCCCGGGTCCCAGTGCGGGCGGACAGGCAATGCCGCTGGTTGTTGTGTGCGGGCTCCCCTGCAGCGGGAAGAGCCGCAGGGCCGCGCAGCTGAGCGAATATCTGCGGCGGACGGCGGGCAGGAAGGTGGTGGAGGCGGGAGACGAGAGCCTGGGGGTGGAGCGCAACTCGGTGTATGCGGGTGAGTGAGAGGAGGGGAATGGGCTGGGGTATTGGGGGTGGATGGGTTAGGGTGTTGGGGGGAATGGGTGGGGTGTTGGGGGTGGATGGGTTAGGGTGTTGGGGGGAAATGGGCTGGGGTGTTGGGGGGAATGGGTGGGGTATTGGGGGGAATGGGGTTGGGGGGAATGGGTTAGGGTCTTGGGGTATTGGGGTATTGGGGGGAATGGGTTAAGGTATTGGAATGGGTTAGGGTGTTGGGGTATTGGGGGGAATGGGTTAGGGTGTTGGGGTATTGGGGGGAATGGGTTAGGGTGTTGGGGTATGGGGGGAATGGGTTAGGGTGTTGGGGTATGGCGGGAATGGGTTAGGGTGTTGGGGTATTGGGGGGAATGGGTTAAGGTATTGGAATGGGTTAGGGTGTTGGGGTATGGGGGGAATGGGTTAGGGTGTTGGGGTATGGCGGGAATGGGTTAGGGTGTTGGGGTATTGGGGGGAATGGGTTAAGGTATTGGAATGGGTTAGGGTGTTGGGGTATTGGGGGGAATGGGTTAGGGTGTTGGGGTATGGGGGGAATGGGTTAGGGTGTTGGGGTATGGGGGGAATGGGTTAGGGTGTTGGGGTATGGGGGAATGGGTTAGGGTGTTGGGGTATGGGGGGAATGGGATAGGGTGTTGGGGTATGGGGGAATGGGTTAGGGTGTTGGGGTGTTGGGGGAATGGGTTAGGGTGTTGGGGTATGGGGGGAATGGGTTAGGGTGTTGGGGTATGGCGGGAATGGGTTAGGGTGTTGGGGTATTGGGGGGAATGGGTTAAGGTATTGGAATGGGTTAGGGTGTTGGGGTATTGGGGGGAATGGGTTAGGGTGTTGGGGTATGGGTTAGGGTGTTGGGGTATGGGGGGAATGGGTTAGGGTATGGGGGAATGGGTTAGGGTGTTGGGGTATGGGGGGAATGGGATAGGGTGTTGGGGTATGGGGGAATGGGTTAGGGTGTTGGGGTGTTGGGGGAATGGGTTAGGGTGTTGGGGTATGGGGGAATGGGTTAGGGTGTTGGGGTGTTGGGGGAATGGGTTAGGGTATGGGGGAATGGGTTAGGGTGTTGGGGTATGGGGGGAATGGGTTAGGGTGTTGGGGTATGGGGGGAATGGGTTAGGGTATGGGGGGAATGGGTTAGGATGTGGGGGAGTGGGTTAGGATGTTGGGGTATTGGGGGGAGTGGGTTAGGGTATTGGGGGGAGTGGGTTAGGGTGTTGGGGTATTGTGGGGAGTGGGTTAGGGTGTTGGGGTATTGGGGGGAATGGGTTAGGGTATTGGGGGAATGGGTTAGGGTGTTGGGGTATTGGGGGAATGGGTTAGGGTGTTGGGGTATTGGGAATGGGTTAGGGTATTGGGGGAATGGGTTAGGGTATTGGGGGAATGGGTTAGGGTATTGGGGGAATGGGTTAGGGTGTTGGGGTATTGGGGGGAATGGGTTAGGGTGTTGGGGGAATGGGTTAGGGTGTTGGGGGAATGGGTTAGGGTGTTGGGGTATTGGGGAAATGGGTTAGGGTGTTGGGGTATTGGGAATGGGTTAGGGTATTGGGGGAATGGGTTAGGGTGTTGGGGTATTGGGAATGGGTTAGGGTATTGGGGGAATGGGTTAGGGTGTTGGGGGTATTGGGGGAATGGGTTAGGGTATTGGGGGAATGGGTTAGGGTGTTCAGGTATTGGGGGGAATGGGTTAGGGTGTTGGGGTATTGGGAATGGGTTAGGGTATTGGGGGAATGGGTTAGGGTGTTGGGGTATTGGGGGTGTTGGGGTATGGGGGAATGGGTTAGGGTGTTGGGGTATTGGGGGAATGGGTTAGGGTGTTGGGGGAATGGGTTAGGGTGTTGGGGTATTGGGGGGAATGGGTTAAGGTATTGGAATGGGTTAGGGTGTTGGGGTATTGGGGGGAATGGGTTAGGGTGTTGGGGTATGGGGGGAATGGGTTAGGGTGTTGGGGTATGGGGGGAATGGGTTCGGGTGTTGGGGTATGGGGGGAATGGGTTAGGGTGTTGGGGTATGGGGGGAATGGGTTAGGGTGTTGGGGTATGGGGGGAATGGGTTCGGGTGTTGGGGTATGGGGGGAATGGGTTAGGGTGTTGGGGTATGGGGGGAATGGGTTAGGGTGTTGGGGTATGGGGGGAATGGGTTCGGGTGTTGGGGTATGGGGGGAATGGGTTAGGGTGTTGGGGTATGGGGGGAATGGGTTAGGGTGTTGGGGTATGGGGGGAATGGGTTCGGGTGTTGGGGTATGGGGGGAATGGGTTAGGGTGTTGGGGTATGGGGAATGGGCTAGGGTGTTGGGGTATGGGGGAATGAGATAGGGTGTTGGGGTATGGGGGAATGGGTTAGGGTGTTGGGGGAATGGGTTAGGGTGTTGGGGTATGGGGGGAATGGGTTAGGGTGTTGGGGTATGGGGGGAATGGGTTCGGGTGTTGGGGTATGGGGGGAATGGGTTCGGGTGTTGGGGTATGGGGGGAATGGGTTAGGGTGTTGGGGTATGGGGGGAATGGGTTAGGGTGTTGGGGTATGGGGGGAATGGGTTCGGGTGTTGGGGTATGGGGGGAATGGGTTAGGGTGTTGGGGTATGGGGGGAATGGGTTAGGGTGTTGGGGTATGGGGGGAATGGGTTCGGGTGTTGGGGTATGGGGGGAATGGGTTAGGGTGTTGGGGTATGGGGAATGGGCTAGGGTGTTGGGGTATGGGGGAATGAGATAGGGTGTTGGGGTATGGGGGAATGGGTTAGGGTGTTGGGGGAATGGGTTAGGGTGTTGGGGTATGGGGGGGAATGGGTTAGGGTGTTGGGGTATGGGGGGAATGGGTTCGGGTGTTGGGGTATGGGGGGAATGGGTTAGGGTGTTGGGGTATGGGGAATGGGCTAGGGTGTTGGGGTATGGGGGAATGAGATAGGGTGTTGGGGTATGGGGGAATGGGTTAGGGTGTTGGGGGAATGGGTTAGGGTGTTGGGGTATGGGGGGAATGGGTTAGGGTGTTGGGGTATGGGGGGAATGGGTTAGGGTGTGGGGGAATGGGATAGGGTGTTGGGGTATGGGGGGAATGGGGGGAGTGGGTTAGGGTATTGGGGGGAGTGGGTTAGGATGTTGGGGTATTGGGGGGAGTGGGTTAGGGTGTTGGGGTATTGGGGGGAGTGGGTTAGGGTGTTGGGGTATTGGGGGGAGTGGGTTAGGGTGTTGGGATATTGGGGGGAATGGGTGGGGTATTGGGGGGGAATGGGTGGGGTATTGGGGGGAATGGGTTAGGGTGTTGGGGTATTGGGAATGGGTTAGGGTGTTGGGGTATTGGGGGGAATGGGTTAGGGTGTTGGGGTATTGGGGGAATGGGTTAGGGTATTGGGGGAATGGGTTAGGGTGTTGGGGTATTGGGGGAATGGGTTAGGGTGTTGGGGGAATGGGTTAGGGTGTTGGGGTATTGGGAATGGGTTAGGGTATTGGGGGAATGGGTTAGGGTGTTGGGGTATTGGGGGAATGGGTTAGGGTGTTGGGGTATTGGGAATGGGTTAGGGTATTGGGGGAATGGGTTAGGGTGTTGGGGGTATTGGGGGAATGGGTTAGGGTATTGGGGGGAATGGGTTAGGGTGTTGGGGTATTGGGGGAATGGGTTAGGGTGTTGGGGTATTGGGGGAATGGGTTAGGGTGTTGGGGTATTGGGGGAATGGGTTAGGGTGTTGGGGAAATGGGTTAGGGTATTGGGGGAATGGGTTAGGGTATTGGGGGAATGGGTTAGGGTGTTGGGGTATTGGGAATGGGTTAGGGTATTGGGGGAATGGGTTAGGGCGTTGGGGGTATTGGGGGAATGGGTTAGGGTGTTGGGGTATTGGGGGGAATGGGTTAGGGTGTTGGGGTATTGGGGGAATGGGTTAGGGTGTGGGGGAATGGGTTAGGGTGTTCAGGTATTGGGGGAATGGGTTAGGGTGTTGGGGTATTGGGAATGGGTTAGGGTATTGGGGGAATGGGTTAGGGTGTTGTGGTATGGGGGAATGGGTTAGGGTATTGGGGGAATGGGTTAGGGTGTTGGGGGAATGGGTTAGGGTGTTGGGGTATTGGGGGGAATGGGTTAGGGTGTTGGGGTATTGGGGGAATGGGTTAGGGTATTGGAATGGGTTAGGGTGTGGGGGAATGGGTTAGGGTGTTCAGGTATTGGGGGAATGGGTTAGGGTGTTGGGGTATTGGGAATGGGTTAGGGTGTTGGGGTATTGGGGGAATGGGTTAGGGTATTGGGGGAATGGGTTAGGGTGTTGGGGGAATGGGTTAGGGTATTGGGGGGAATGGGTTAGGGTGTTGGGGTATTGGGGGAATGGGTTAGGGTATTGGGGGAATGGGTTAGGGTGTTCAGGTATTGGGGGAATGGGTTAGGGTGTTGGGGTATTGGGAATGGGTTAGGGTGTTGGGGTATTGGGGGAATGGGTTAGGGTGTTGTGGTATGGGGGAATGGGTTAGGGTGTTGGGGGAATGGGTTAGGGTATTGGGGGGAATGGGTTAGGGTGTGGGGGAATGGGTTAAGGTGTTTAGGTATTGGGGGGAATGGGTTAGGGTGTTGGGGTATTGAGAATGGGTTAGGGTGTTGGGGTATTGGGGGAATGGGTTAGGGTGTTGTGGTATGGGGGAATGGGTTAGGGTGTTGGGGTATTGGGGGAATGGGTTAGGGTGTTGGGGGAATGGGTTAGGGTGTTGGGGTATTGGGGGGAATGGGTTAGGGTGTTGGGGTATTGGGGGGAATGGGTTAGGGTGTTGGGGTATGGGGAATGGGTTAGGGTATGGGGGAATGGGTTAGGGTGTTGGGGTATTGGGGGGAATGGGTTGGGGTATTGGGGGGAATGGGTTAGGGTGTTGGGGTATTGGGGGAATGGGTTAGGGTATTGGGGGAATGGGTTAGGGTGTTGGGGTATTGGGGGAATGGGTTAGGGTGTTGGGGTATTGGGGGAATGGGTTAGGGTGTTGGGGTATTGGGGGAATGGGTTAGGGTGTTTGGGTATTGGGGGAATGGGTTAGGGTGTTTGGGTATTGGGGGGAATGGGTTAGGGTATTGGGGGAATGGGTGGGGTATTGGGGGGAATGGGTTAGGGTGTTGGGGTATTGGGAATGGGTTGGGGTATTGGGGGGAATGGGTTAGGGTGTTGGGGTATGGGGGAATGGGTTAGGGTGTTGGGAATGGGTTAGGGTGTTGGTTAGGGTGTTGGGGTATTGGGGGGAATGGGTTCGGGTGTTGGGGTATTGGGGGAATGGGTTAGGGTGTTGGGGTATTGGGGGGAATGGGTTAGGGTGTTGGGGTATTGGGGGAATGGGTTAGGGTGTTGGGGTATTGGGGGGAATGGGTTAGGGTATTGGGGGGAATGGGTTAGGGTGTTGGGGTATTGGGGGGAATGGGTTAGGGTGTTGGGGTATTGGGGGAATGGGTTGGGGTATTGGGGGAATGGGTTAGGGTGTTGGGGTATTGGGGGGAATGGGTTAGGGTATTGGAATGGGTGGGGTATTGGGGTATTGGGAATGGGTTAGCGTGTTGGGGTATTGGGGGGAATGGGTTAGGGTGTTGGGGTATGGGGGAATGGGTTAGGGTGTTGGGAATGGGTTAGGGTGTTGGGAATGGGTTAGGGTGTTGGGAATGGGTTAGGGTGTTGGGAATGGGTTAGGGTGTTGGGAATGGGTTAGGGTGTTGGGAATGGGTTAGGGTGTTGGGGGGAATGGGGTTGGGGGAATGGGTTGGGGTGTTGGGGGGGTAATGGGTTGGGGTATTGGGGGGGAAATGAGTTGGGGTATTGGGGAATGGGTTGGGGTATTGGGGGGGAAATGGGTTGGGGTATTGGGGGGAAATGGGTTGGGGTATTGGGGGGGAAATGCGTTGGGGTATGGGGGGGAAATGGGTTGGGGTATGGGGGGGGAAATGGATTGGGGTATGGGGGGGAAATGGATTGGGGTATGGGGGGGAAATGGATTGGGGTATGGGGGGGAAATGGATTGGGGTATGGGGGGAAATGGGTTGGGGTATTGGGGGGGGAATGGGTTGGGGTATTGGGGGGGAAATGGGTTGGGGTATTGGGGGGGAAATGGGTTGGGGTATTGGGGGGGAAATGGGTTGGGGGAGGGTGGGGGGAATGGGTTGGGGTATTGGGGGGGAATGGGTTCGGGTATTGGGGGGAATGGGTTGGGGAATTGGGGGGTGTTGGAGGTTAAAGGGAGTAGTGGGGTAGGGGATTGGGGTCCTACAGTTAGTTTCCACAAACAGCAATGAGCTGAATTACCAGACTCTCTATTTCTTTAAATGACCAGGGTGGTGGTGGCGGGGAGAAAGAGGGGTTGAGAGTTTGTGGTATTAATTGAGGGATAAATATTGGTAAGAACTCCCCTGTTGTTCTTATCGTTCCCACGGGATCTTTTACGTCCACCTGAGAGAGCAGACGGGGCCTCAGTTTAACGTCTCATCTGAAAGACGGCACCTCTGACAGTGCAGCACTCCCTCAGTGCTGTACTGGTGGAAGTATGACAGTAAGACTGAATCCCACACTCTTTGCAGCAGTTGGCAGGATTTGCACCTTCATTCTTGCCGTGCACAATATTGTGGGTTTTTTTCCAGCAGATTATCTGGAAGACTTTGACCGGTCACACAGCCCCACTGGCAACTGTGCAGTCTTGCACTCTTGCAATGCTTCCCTACGTCACAACAGTTACTACATTTCAACAAAAACGTGCATTTATATAGCGCCTTTAACATAGTGAAGCGGCCCAAGGTGCTTCTCGGGAGCGTTATCAAACAACATTTGACACATGAGGTATTCGGACAGGTGATCCAAAAACTTGGTCAAAGGGCTAGGTTTTAAGGAGCATCTTAAAGTGGGGGGGGGGGTGGAGGGGAGGGAGGGGAGGGAGAGAGAGAGATAAAGGTGAAGTTTTGGGAGGGAATTCCAGAGCTTGGGGAGCTGAAGGCACAGCTGCCAATGGTGGAGCGATAACAATCAGGGATGTGAACATTTTGGGACATCCTGAGGTCCAGGAAGACGCTATATAAATGCTAGTTCTTTCTTTAGTCCTGTCTGCCAGCCTGTTTCCTCTGCTACACTTTAAGGTGCATGTGATTCGGGCAAACAGGAATGTTGTGCTTTTTAAAGTACAAATTTGTTAAGCTTCTTAACTAAATAAATTCTGTGTCTGTTGATTGAAAGACAGGCTTGCATTTATATGGCACTTTTCACTGCCTCCGGACATCCCAAAGTGCTTTACAGCCAATGAAGTACTTTAACAGTGTGGTAATATAGGCAACGCGGCAGCCATTTTGTGCACAGCAAGCTTCCACAAACAGCAACGTGATAATGACCGGATTACCTGTTTGTGTTGTTGGGACTTACTGGATTGCTCTTCGAAAGAGCCGGCGCAGACTCGATGGGCCGAATGGCGGCCTCCTGTGCTGTACTATTCTATGATTCCACAGTATCTTTACCAGGAGCCCCCTCATTTGCCTCCTTTCAAGGTGAAGAATCATAGAAACATATAAAATAGGAGCAGGAGTCGGCCATTTGGCCCTTCGAGCCTGCTCCGCCATTCAATATGATCATGGCTGATCCTCTATCTCAATACCATATTCCCGCTCTCTCCCCATACCCCTTGATGCCTTTTGCATCTAGAAATCTATCTATCTCCTTAAATATATCCAGTGACTTGGCCTCCACTGCCTTCTGTGGTGGAGAATTCCACAGGTTCACCACCCTCTGAGTGAAGAAATTTCTCCTCATCTCAGTCCTAAATGTCAACCCCGTATCCTGAGACTGTGACCCCTCGTTCTAGATCCCCCCCAGCCAGGGGAAACAACCTCCCAGCATCCAGTCTCTAGCCCTGTCAGAATTTTATACGTTTCAATGAGATCCCCTCTCATTCTTCTAAACTCTAGTGAATACAGGACTAGTCGACCCAATCTCTCCTCGTACAACAGTCCTACCATCCCAGGAATCAAGTCAGGTGAACCTTCGCTGCACTCCCTCAATGGCAAGTATATCCTTCCTTGGGTAAGGAGATCAAAACTGCACACAGTACTCCAGGTGTGGTCTCACCAAGGCCCTGTATAACTGTAGTAAGACATCCTTGCTCCTGTACTCAAATCCTCTTGCAATGAAGGCCAACATACCATTTGCCTTCCTAACTGCTTTTCAGCCTATTCTCGTGCTCAGTCCTCCAACTTGGGGCTTTGACTCTTCTATACAGGGTCTGCATGGCTTGGATGCCACCCTTGTGTTTTGGTGAGGAGTACTGACCACAATACTAACATTAAGGTCATTTATGTTTGTCCATGTCTCCTCGACTGGGTTACAACTCTGTTTTATTGTCACTCTCAAAACTATTAGTTGAGCCCTGAGCAATATTTTCAGGGATAATGGTTCGTATTTCCCTTTTATTCTTTAGGTGAGGTAGATGGATGACTTGCTCTCGGGGGTCTGCCCATGGTGGTCCTGAGCCAGCTTCTAGGAGGTAACTTTTATTAAAAAAACCTTTTTCCCTCCTCACTCTTTCCTCTCCCTCCAACACAAGGACAGCAGGCACATGGGAACGCCATCACCTCCGAGTTCCCCTCCAAGTCACACACCATCCTGACTTGGACATATATTGCCGTCCCTTCATCACCGTTGGGTCAAAATCCTAAAACCCACTGTCTTTTACGTCCACCTGAGAGGGCAGATGGGGTCTCGGTTTAACATCTCATCCGAAAGACAGCCCCTCCGACAGTGCAGCTCAGTACTGCAGTGTGTTCAATTCTCTGGAGTGGGACTTGAGCCCACAACCTTCTGCTTTACAGGTGAGTGTGCTACTCGCTGAGCCATGGCCATACCTATAAAAAAATACCATTTACAAACCTGTAAGGGGCCTTTCATAACCTCGGGACATCCCAAAGCACTTTATAGCCAATGAAGTACTTTTTGAAGTGTAGTCACTGTTGTAATGTAGGAAACGCAGCAGCCAATCTGCACACAGCAAGCTCCCACAAACAGCAATGTGATAATGACCAGATAATCTGTTTTAGTGATATTGGTTGAGGGATAAATATTGGCCCAGGACACCGGGGAGAACTCCCCTGCTCTTCTTCGAAATAGTGCCGCGGGATCTTTTACATCCACCTGAGAGCAGATGGTGTCTCGTCCAAAAGACGGCACCTCCGACAGTGCAGCGCTCCCTCAGTGCTGCACTGGAGTGTCCGCCTGGATTTTGTGCTCAAGTCCTTGGAGTGGGACTTGAACCCTTGACCTGACTCAGAGGCGAGAGCGCTACCCACTGAGCCACGGAAAGACCCTATCGCTCAGCTCAAATGGCGGATCCAGACCGCAGCATGCAACCGGCGCTCCCGGCTTCTTCTATCCGAAACAGTTCAATTACAGACTGTTGGCTTAATTTTATTTTGTTATAATATTCAAGGTTTGGTCTGACCAAAGTGCGGTACAGTGTGAGCATGACCTCTTCCGTTTGGCTGTATATTTAAAACCCTTGGCTCAGTTTGTAGCTCTCTCGCCTCTGAGCCAGGAGGTTGCAGGTTCATGTCCCACTCCAGAGGCTTGAGCACAAAAATCTAGGCTGACGCTTTCAGATGAGGTGTTCAACCGAGGCCCCGTCTGCAATCTCGGGTGGATGTTAAAGATCCCAGGGCACTATTTGAATAAGAGCAGGAGCGTTCTCACGTATCCTGGCCAAAAATCAACACAAAACATGATCTGGTCATTTATTCATTGCTGTTTGTGGGAGCTTGCTGTGCGCAAATTGGCTGCCCCGTTTCCTACATTACAACAGTGACTGTACTTTAAAAATACTTCATTGGCTGTAAAGCGCTTTGGGACATCCTGTGGCTGTGAAAGGCACTATATAAATGCAAGTCTTTCTTTGTAAAATTATATTTGCCTTGAGAGGGTGCAGAGGAGATTTACCAGAATGGTTCCGGGGATGGGGGATCTTAGCTACAAGGACAGGTTGGAGAAGCTGGATTTGTTTTCATTAGAGCAAAGGAGGTTGAGGGGTGATTTGATAGAGGTGTACAAGATTATGACGGGTTTGGATAGGCTAGACGGGGAAAGGCTGTTCCCAGTAGTTGATGGTACAAGGACTAGGGGACACAGATTTAAGGTTTTGGACAAGAGATACAGGGGAGGTGAGGAAAAACTTTCTTACGCAGCGAGTGGGGAGGACCTGGAACTCGCTGCCGACGGAAGTGGAGGAAGCGGAGACACTCAATGTTTTCAAGGGGAGACTGGATAGGCACTTGAGGGAAATAAACTTGCAGGGCTACGGGGATAGAGCGGGGGAATGGGACTGACTGGATTGCTCTACAGAGAGCCGGTACGGACTCGATGGGCCGAATGGCGGCCTCCTGTGCCGTTATGACTCTATGCCTTTGATTGCTGCTCCAAGTGATTGGACAGAATCAGCATTGATTCTACTTCAACTTCATCCTCGAGCTTTTCTAACCTCACGCTTGCAGCACTTGTGTCACCCATTTGTTTCTCCCTATGTGCAATCTAGTTGAGTAACATCTTGTGAATTTGACCAGCTTGCACTGAGTTTCTGAATCCCAAGTCATTACTATTAATCAGAGCTAGCAGGTCCCAACACTGGTCCCTGAGGCACCCCATTCAGTACTTGCCCTGGTCTGTGTCAGCTTCGCCCCCTTTAGCCAATCTCTCATCCATTGCCAGGTTTGATGCTGAATCCCATCATTAACTCGGAACGGGGAATCTCCGGCCTGTTTTTAGCACTGTGTATGGGATCACTAACTCTCCTCCGTCTGTGCCCCTTCAAAAATGTGATCTAATTGTAAAGACAGCAGTGAGGGTGAGGCAGCATGTTTGAGCTACAGCCTGTTTCCCCACACCTCGGTAGGAAGTGGGGTTTATGTCATAGCTCCCTGAGTTACCATGCTACTGTACCAGGGAGGCGAAAGGGGCAAAAAATGTTTTCACTCCAGTCTTCTTCAAAGTAAATCGGAATTAATTTTATTTAATGAATATTGATTACATCAGGGCAACTGACTGGGAGAAGTTAGTGCTCCTGAGTGGGAGAGCTGAATAAAAAGGTAATGGAGAGGCGGTGTCGCTGAGCTTGCTGATGCAAGGAGTCTGTTTGCTGGACATTTAGGACTGAGATGAGGAGAAATTTCTTCACTCAGAGGGTGGTGAACCTGTGGGATTCTCTACCACAGAAGGCTGTGGAGGCCAAGTTATTGAGTATATTTAAGAAGGAGATAGATAGATTTCTAGACACAAAAGGTATCAAGGGGTATGGGGAGAGAGCGGGAATATGGTATTGAGGATCAGCCATGATCATATTGAATGGCGGAGCAGGCTCGAGGGGCCGAATGGCCGACTCCTGCTCCTATTTTTCTATGTTTCTATGAACGTTCTCAGGCGGTCTACTCCAGTCACTTCTCCAGCTCTGCAAAAAATGACGTGGACACAGTGTTGGAACAAAAATATCGAGCAGAACTGGGGGAGAAGAAAGGAGTGTTAAAGATGGTTGTACTTTTATTGATCTATTAGCCAATCTCCTGCAGCCTTGCACAGAGGGAGCCAGGACCAAGTGTCGTCTTCACGTGAAGTGGGGAATGGGGCATCATTGGACCAGGATCCACAGGTGGCATTCTGTCCCCGTTTTTAAAGTCCTACATTCTGTCCTTTTTTTATTTTTATATAATGCCTTGATTTAGTATTATTTCTAGTTAAACAGTAACACTTGGGGCGGTAGGTAGCGTGGGTTGGAGCAAAGGAGTTTCTCTGCAGCACAGGCTGAGAATTATAGCCGTATCTGCAGGTAACACTAAAATTCGGAGTGCCGCAGGGACAGAAGTTGCAGTTAACGATCTGCAGAAGGGTTTGGATCAGTTACGCCACTGAACAGATAAGTATGAAGTACCGCGCATTGGGCAAAACAAACTAGGTATACAATGAAAGGAGTCAAATTACCACAGAATTAGGAGGGGTTTTATCAAAAAGGGCATAGAATAAGAGATGGTGATCAATTTGTGCATGGCAATGGTTAGGCCACAGTTCGACTGCTGTGTGCAGTTTTGGGCACTACATTATAGCAAGGACATTAATAACTTAGTGTGCAGTGTAAACTCACCAGGATGATGCCAGTGTGCGTAAACTAGTTATGAGGAGAGATTTGCGATATTGGGATTACTTCTTAGGCAATCCCTCAGAACCGAGGATGATTTGCTTCCACACTAAAAATGAGTTCTCAGGTGACTGATTAGTCCAATGCGGGACCTACAGTCTCTGTCACCAGTGGGGCAGACGGTGGTTGAACGGGTGGGTGGGCGGGGTGCTTGGGTTGACGTGCGCTCCTTCCGCTGTCTGCGCTTGGCTTCCGCTTGCTCCCAGCGAAGAGACTCGAGGTGTTCGGCGCCTTCCCGGATGCTTCTCCTCCACTTTGTTCGGACTTGGGGCCAGGGATTCCCAGGTGTCGCTGGGGATGTTGCACTTTTTCACACTGGAGCAGAGAAGGCCAGGAAGAGCTATAATAGAGGTTTTTCAAATTCTATAGGGCTTTGTGAGGGTGAACAGGGAAAGACAATTTCCTCTCATTTGAGAGTCTGTGTACTCAGTTTTTTGTGAGTAAAAAGTAATTTGTTTTTGAGTTGTGTTCCATTTTCCATTCAATGCCATAAACCCCCCCTCGCACTTCCCATGGGCAGGTGAACTCATCCTCGGCTTCGACCAATACTGCTGTATTACTGAACAGTACAGAGTGCTCGAATGCTTTATTGCCACTGTAAGGAGTGAGAGATAAACATTTCAAGTGGCTCCATTGTCTTATTAACCCGCAAACAGTGTGTAATCGTGTGGCTTCATAGGAGGTGACACCAGATACCCAGGAGGACATGGCCACTGAACTCGCCACCAGCTCCCAGATCAATAAAGATTAATGCAATAATCCCACCAAGGTGCCAAAAGCATGTTATTGAAACTTCGAATATCTTTTCTTCCAAAGTAAATTAGAGGGAATTTGAACAGAGACTATCAAAGTTAAGGATGTAGCAATGAGAAAATTGCTCATCCAAGTCCCATTTCAGGATCCTATGGCCATCTTTTTCCTGGCCCAAACTCTCTGCACAATGGACCCTGACGTAATAAAACTCACTACACACTTGGTTTGAGTATAAAGCAAGGCTTTAATCAACTTGTTTCAGAACATGGAGGTCTAGTTGTACTTCACTAGTTCCTTGTTTTACAAAATGTCCCTGATCAAGCTGGGCCCACGCCCGAGTATTTATACTCCTTGGACGGCGCCACCAGCTGGCCATCCAGTGTTATTTCAGGAGTAGTTTCTTCATGATGATGAGATTTATAACAGATCTTTTATTTTTATGTTTGTTTTTCTGTGTGGAATAATGCATGCAATGGGGCGGGGGGGGAGAAAGCACTTTCTTTACTAGCCTTTTTGTTTGTATTCCAGTAACAGTTTTGTGTATGCAGATTAACCCATCACCCTTGGGTTCTGTTGAGGGAGCATAATTTGACTTTGCTTGACACTTGCCTGGAATTTAAGTAGTCAGGAGTGAGACCAAACACATCGTTAATTATCGATCACTTTTTGTATTCTAGATTCTCGGAAGGAGAAGGATCTGCGAGGAGCACTGAAAGCGGAAGTAGAAAGGTACCACGTTTAGCACGGGATTGCAACTGATTTCTTTTGCTTTGCTGTTGCGGTACAGATACGGTCTTAAGATCATTACTTAAAAAAAAAAAAAATCTTGCTCCTACTTATGTCGTGAAGCCATTTGCGCCGTTGGTACTCTGCCTGGCAACTGCATGCCTTGGTTGCACTCTCTCTTGGGCAGTCCCTCGGGAACCGAGGATGACTTGCTTCCACACTAGAAATGAGTTCTCAGGTGACTGATGAGTCCAATGCGGGACCTACAGTCTCTGTCACAGGTGGGGCAGACGGTGGTTGAAGGGGCGGGTGGGTGGGGTGCTTGGGTTGACGGGCGCTCCTTGCGCTTGGCTTACACTTGCTCCCGGCGAAGGGACTCGAGGTGTTCGGCGCCTTCCCGGATGCTTCTCCTCCACTTTGTGCGGTCTTGGGCCAGGGATTCCTAGGTGTCGGTGGAGATGTTGCACTTTTTCAAGGCGGCTTTGAGGGTGTCCTTGAAGCATTTGCTCTGCCCACCTGGGGCTCTCTTGCCGTGTCGGAGCTCCGAGTAGAGCGCTTGTTTTAGGAGTCTCGAATTGGACATGCGGACGATGTGACCCGACCATTGGCAGGCAAAACTGTAATCGAGCAGTGAGGTGGCTCGGGTACATTCCCACAAGGGGGAAAGGTAGGACAACTAAAGCCAGAGCTCCCTAGATGATGAAAGAGATAGAGAGTAAGATAAAGCAGAAAAAGAGCACCTATGACAGATGTCAGGTTGAGAATACAAGTGAGAATCAGGCTGAATATAGAAAGTTCAGAGGAAACGAGGGGCAAAGAGAGAGCATGAGAATACACTGGTAGCTATATTAAAAGGGAATCCAAGTCTTCTATAGGCATATAAATAGTAAACGGGTAGTAAGAGGAGGGGTGGGGCCGATTAGGGCCCAAAAAGGAGACCTACGCATGGAGGCAGAGGGCATGGCTACAAATGAGTACTTTGCATCTGTCTTCACCAAGGAAGAAGATGCTACCAAAGTCATAGTGAAAGAGGAGGTAGTGGAGATACTGGATGAGATAAGAATTGATAAAGACAAGGTACTAGAAAGGCCGTCTGAACTTAAAGTTGTTAAGCCACCAGGACCGGATGGGATGCATCCTAGGATGCTGAGGGAGGTTAAGAAGGAAATCGCAGATGTACTGGCCATAATCTTGCAATCCTCCTTAGATACGGGGGTGGTGCCAGAGGACTGGAGAATTGCAAATGTTACACCCTTGTTCAAAAAAAGATGTAAAGATAAACCCAGCAACTACAGGCCAGTCAGTTTAACCTCGGTATTGGGGAAGCTTTTGGAAACGATAATCAGGGACAACGTTAACAGTCACTTGGACAAGAGTGGATTAATTAAGGAAAGCCAGCAAGGATTTGTTAAAGGCAAATCGTGTTTAATTAACTTGATTGAGTTTTTTGATGAGGTAACAGAGAGAGTTGATGAGGACAATGCGGTTGATGTGATGTACATGGACTTCCAAAAGGCGTTTGATAAAGTGCCACATAATAGACTTGCCAGCAAAGTTGAAGCCTATGGAATAAAAGGGACAGTGGCAGCATGGATACGGAATTGGCTAAGTGACAGGAAACAGAGTAGTGGTGAACGGTTGTTTATCAGACTGGAGGAAGGTATACAGTGGTGTTCCCCAGGAGGCTACTAGGACCACTGCTTTTCTTGATATATATTAATGACTTGGACTTGGAATTATAGTGCACAATTTCAAAATTTGCAGATGAGACAAAACTTGGAAGTACAGTGAACAGTGAGGAGGATAGTGATAGACTTCAAGAGGACATAGACAGGCTGGTGGAATGGGTGGACACGTGGCAGGTGAAATTTAACACAGAAAAGTGCAAAGTGATACATTTTGGTAGGAAGAATGAGGAGAGGCAATATAAACTAAAGGGTACAATTCTAAAGGGGGTGCATGAACAGAGACCTGGGGGTACATGTGCACGAATCATTGAAGGTGGCAGGGCAGGTTGAGAAAGCGGTTAAAAAAGCACATGGGATCCTGGGTTTCATAAATTGCGGCCTAGAGTACAAAAGCAAGGAGGTTATGATGAACCTTTATAAAACACTGGTTTGGCCACAACTGGAGTCTTGTGTCCAATTCTGGGCACCGCACTTTGGGAAGAATGTGAAGGCCTTGGAGAGGGTGCAGGAAAGATTTACGAGAATGATTCCTGGGATGAGGGACTTCAGTTACGTGGATAGACTGGAGAAGCTGGGGGTTGTTCTCCTTTAGAGCAGAAAAGGTTGAGAGGAGATTTGATCGAGGTGTTCAAAATCATGAGGGTTCTGGACAGAGTAGATAGAGAGAAACTGTTCCCATTGGCGGAAGGGTCGAGAACCAGAGGACACAGATTTAAGGTGATTGGCAAAAGAGCCAAAGGCGACAAGAGGAAAAACTTTTTTACGCAGCGAGTGGTTAGGATCTGGAATGCACTGCCTGAAAGGGTGGTGGAGGCAGATTCAATCGTGGCTTTCAAAAGGGAATTGGATAAGTACCTGAAGGAAAAAAAATTTGCAGGGCCACGGGGAAAGGGCGGGGGAGTGGGACTAACTGAAGCGCTCTTGCAGAGAGCTGGCACGGGCTCGACGGGCCGAGTGGCCTCCTCCTGTGCTGTAACCATTCTATGATTATTGTCACTAACTTACTAAGCATATTGCTCCTATTCCAGTCTTAACTATTATGTGAAGTATGTACACAGTATTTATCTTTTGCTCTCCTGTACAGTAAATAATGGAGTTTGTGTGAAGAGGAAGGAAAACAGGATTAAATAGGATTATATTTGTGGTTTTTTTCCCCCCTTTTCTTCCTTCCCTCCTTCCCCATTCCTGGAAGTCTCTTCCTGGTTTGTCCTTTCCCAATCCAATTGGTTTCCAGGCCTGCGGCGGTGCTTCTGTAGGTCCAGCCACAAGCAAACGTGCCAGAGGACCTAGAGAGATTTCTTGCACTTCTCCCTCCAGGCCGATGCACTAATCGGTGCCTTCTAATGACAGCGCGGCTAAGATCAGCCGCGACCAATGGGGGAATTGTCGGCTAATCAACCGACTTGTTCTACCCCCGACCATAAATAAATGAATCGGCGATTGTCTATTCTCCCTCCTCTATCTGGGCCGGTTTCAAAGCTAGTTTGGCAGAAAGCCAGGACGATGCTGCAACCAACCGCACGTCCCAGGCTTAGTGTTTTATTTTAGTGTTCAAAAAAATCCATTACTCCTTAAGGTTAACCGCTTCTTTTTGGTGATTGATTCAGTCTGACTGACTAATGGAGACGAGCTTTTCTCGGTCGTTGTGCTTGGAACTGACTCCTTTAACCACCAAAGGACATTTGCTTCTGTCTGTGTCTGCTAGCAGCACTCTATCACTCTGACGTCCAGCGCTGAACTTGCCACCAGCACACATTTGAGTTGAGAATCATTTTGTGTGGTGGTGTGTTTTTTTTGTTTTGCACTGGCGAGCTTAGAGTCGTGTATCTGAGGCGCTTTTAAAGTTCTACTTGGGAGAGCCGGACTTTTCGTGGTTGAACGGCGCTACGCTGCTCTTAGATTTCGAACGCAAGCCGCTGTGCAGGATTGGTGCTGGCCAGCGTGGCGAGTACCCCACTATTGGTTAAAATAAGCTGAATTTCAACTAATGGCTGTCGATGGTGTGATGGGACGAGTATCAATTGGAATTGGATTTATCGTTCTCGTTCTCACGCTGTGTTACCAGTTTCAGCTGTGTAACATCGCTCGAATCCGCCCCGCCTCCGCTCACCTGCAGAAGCCCTTATCCATGCCTCTGTTACCTCTAGACATGACCATTCCAATGTTCCCCTGGCAGGCCTCCCGTCTTCCACTCTACATAAACTTGTGCTCATCCAAAACTCTGCCCGTATCTTAACTGGCTCCAAATCCTGTTCACCCATCACCCCTGTGCTCGCTGACCTACATTAGCTCTGGGTCCAACAATGCATACATTGTAAAATCCTCATCCTTGTTTTCAAATCCCTCCATGGCCTCTCCTCTCCCCATCTCTGTCGCCTCCTCCAGCCCTACAGAGGCTTTGCGATCTCTGCGCTCTTCCAATTCTGGCCTCTTGCGCACCCCTGATTTTAATCGCTTCACCATTGCTGGCTGTGCTTTCAGTTGCCTTGGCCCTAAGCTTTGGAATTTCCTTCTTGAACCTCTCCGCCTCTCTCTCCTCTTTTAAGATGCTCCTTAAAACCTATCTCCTTGATCAAGCTTTTGGTCATCTTTCCTGATGCCTCCTTCTTTGGCTCAGTGTCAATAATGTCTTTTATTGATATCGCTCGTTAAACGCCTTGGGATGTTTTGCTATGTTAGATGCGGTATATAAATGTAAGCTGTTGTAGGCAGAGTAGGCATGTTCCACCTCATAACCAGGCTCCATACCATCGGTCAGCAGTTGGGAGAAGGTTCTTCTTGCACCATGGACGGTGTGTGGTGCACATGACTTAATTGGGGAGTAAATAACTTGAGCACATTTTTTTTGCGGGGCGGGGAAAGAGTTAGAACAAAACTTATTTTGTCCTGGTTTTTAGGTTGGTACTGTTTTAAGTGGAATTCAAAATAATGTGCCCAGTAATAGTAAACCTCTTAAACTATGTGGTGTATGTTCAAGTAACGCTGTATACGGTTCTCTATCTTCCCCAGGAAAATCAATAAAGAAGATGTCATAATTATGGATTCTCTAAATTACATCAAAGGTATGACGGTAATAATTAATCTGATTCTTTGGTGTTCCCAATTTTTTAATTTTGAGGCCAATGGTATGCAGAATGGATCATTGGTGTGTAGAGTGCTGCAATAATTTTGTCCCATCTACACGCCACCACCCCCCCCCCCCCCCCCCCCAAACAATGTTTGTGGAGTCGATTGTGTCAATGGGATTGATGAGGGAGGCCAGGTGCTTATCCACCGTGAGACTGGAAGATAAATCTGAGACCATTTAGTCCCGGGACCAGTGTCTTGCTGCAGCTAGCGGTGGGTTCAAAGCTGCAGTGTTAGAGCTCTGGCATGTCTGTCACAGTCTATGTGTGGCATGGGGAGAATAATGGGGAGGTTTAGAATCAAATAGCAACTTGGTCGAGCTGCATAGGCTTGAATAGGATCCTCAACGTCTAGCTTTTATGTATTGTAGGATAATAGCGGCAATCAGATACTTGGCTGAAAAGCACTTTAGGATTGTTTTACAATATGCTCACTGTTTACAATACCATATCGTAAAACAATCTTGAATTTATATATGTTCCCTAACCTGCCTCTGTTGGACTTGAGGAGAGATTGGGCCGATTGGGCTTATACTCGCTGGAGTTTAGAAGAATGAGAGGGGATCTCATTGAAACTTATAAAATTCTAACAGGACTAGATGCAGGAAGGATGTTCCTGATGGTGGGGGAGTCCAGAACCAGGGGTCACAGTCCAAGGATAAGGGGTAAGCCATTTAGGACAGAGATGAGGAGGAATTTCTTCACCCAGAGAGTGGTGAACCTGTGGAATTCTCTACCACAGAAGGCAGTTGAGGCCAATTCATTAAATATATTCAAGAAGGAGTTGGATATATTTCTTCAGGCTAAAGGGATCAAGGGATATGGGGAGAAAGCAGGGACAGGGTACTGAGTTTGGATGATCAGCCATGATCTCATTGAATGGTGAAGCAGGCTCGAGGGGCTGAATGGCCTACTCCTGCTCCTATCTTCTATGTTTCTATATGTGAGACATTTTATTTAAAAGAGCCAACCATTTTCTGCTTTTATTTCTGACTTGGTGGAAGTGGCATGGATTTATAGGCAGTTGCCAACCTACAGTGCAACCATTGGTCTCTAATTGACCCGAGGGTGTGCTTCGCCTCTAACCTGACTTCAGAATATGCCTATTTACAGTAATTAGTCCTTGTGGTGATAAAGGGGCAGAGCAGTTACACGCAGCTCTACCTTAGCAGGAAGGCGTTAACCTAGGCAAATAATTCAGGCTTACACTCCAGTGCAGTACTTGAGGGAGTGCTGCCCTGTCGGAGGCGCCATCTCTCGGATGAGACGTTAAACCGAGGCCCTGCCTTCCCCCTCAGGTGGACGTAAAAGATCCCGCGGCGCTATTTCGAAGAAGAGCAGGGGACTCTGCAAGGTGCCTTTCAAATGTCAATGTGATAATGACCGGATAATCTGTTTGTGATGTTGGTTGTGGGGATAAATATTAGCCAGGAGAACTCCCCAGCTCTTCTTTCAAAATTGTCATGGGGACTTTTACATCCACCCGAGAGGGCAGACGGGGCTTCCATTTTAAAGTCTGACCCGAAGGCGGGACCACTCTCAGTACCGCGCTGGCGCGTCGGCCTCGATTAAAGTGCCCGAGCCTCTGCCATTGTGCTTGAACCTGCGGGGAGAGATTGATCGGAGTGTTTAGTCTGGAGGTGCCGATGCCCCAGTTTTGTCTTTTCAGCTGTCAGTGCGTTTTATCCACCGAGCATGCTCGGTGGGCAGCTGTGCAATCCCATTGTTGGGCAGTGAATGAGCCGGCTTGCCTTGCCCTGCCTATCTCCGATAGTGAAGCTGTAAGTAAAGGGTGTCGCTGAACTCCATTGCGTCCACTGTGTCTGTGACGAGCTGTTTGTATTCAGGGGGGCTAGTAATATCCACAGCTCTAAATATATAAATTAAACTTGAAGGAAAGGGAAATCTGGAGAGGGGCATACTTTTTTATTCACAGTTGTACATATTTTACATACTGAAGGATAATGTACCTGCAAAAATCCTGATATAGTAACTTGCTGAGCTGGAAGAAGTGTCTTGCTCCCTGCTGGATCATGGGAATGATGTGCTAAAATGGCTCTCTTTTGGGATCTTGACTATCTGTCACAGGTGGAAGCCTACCACCCCTTTTATAGTCTCCAAACACAGCTACTAAAATACACAGCTAGTAAAATCCTCCCAGGTCTCGGATAGCCTGATGCGGAATTGTGTGCGGTCACTCTTCTGTGACCCATGCCACTTAGCAGTGAGGGTAGATGGAGGTTGTAAGGCCCAGGCTTGGAGACCCTCACCAATTGTGAACAGGGTTAGTGTAACCAGTAGAAATCTGGGCAATCCGCCCGTGCACACAACTAGTGTGATTCCCGCTACTTGAACCAGCCGGGTCCAACTTGTAGGGTTACTTGGAGCTGAGGTGGGGGGGGGGTGGTGGTCCCAGGCCCCAGTGATGGGTCTAGCCCTCCAGATTCCATTAACGAGCCAGGCTGCCTGGCCAATTGTTAACAGTGGGCTGGAGCTGTGCAGAACCTGTCTGCTCCAAGCATACGATCGCCAAGTCTGTCGGGAGGATTGGTTCGGTTCTTTAAATAAAAGGGGGGAGAGAGAGGCCGTGCCTTAATTTAGTGCGGGTTGTTTATATTCTCCGTTCTGTTTGGCGCCCTTTTAGGCCGTGATATTTTTAACTCGCTGTCTCTGCCCCCTTCAGCGACCATCGATGCGAGCGGAAGGCTCTTTACCGATTGGATACGCGGGGGTAATGAGGGAGGTGTGGGGCTGCGATTGCTGGTACACGGGTGACATCCAAAGAACATGCTTGTAAGGTTTGTGGAGAAGCCGCCAATTTAGCTTGTCTGAACTGATGAGTCGAATGGATCGGACCCTGCAGTGAATTAGCAGCTGAGTTGATAATGGGGGCCCGTTAATGAAGAACCCACATCAAAGTGACTTCTGATCTAACATTTCTTCTGGAGATGTGAAAATATTGACTCACTGTGTCTAATTTTGTTACAACAATGCATCTCTGTGACTGTAGCTCTTTTTAAATATAGGTTACAGATATGAACTGTTCTGTCTGATAAAGCATGCACAGACCCCACACTGTTTGGTAAGTGGCCATTAACTGCTTTTTTTGGGAATTAATGTGAGAGATTGCAGGTTATAATCAATTTATGTTGTTATCCAGCTGCTAACTCGGGTCTGGTGTAACCCAAGCCTCTCATCAATTCTAGACTTTCTGCTGCCTTGTCCCAATCTAGGCTGACCACACCAGACTAGGAAAGTAAATTAGTTTCATCTACAAATGTGAATCGGAGATAATTGCACTCAAAGCTCCAATTTTAAAAAAATCTGAAGTATTTTCTCTATATTCAGTAACTAAATGGAATGACTAATACTTCTGGTAAAATCCTTTTAATTGTTGCTACTTTAAAAAATATATTTCTTTTTTCCCCTCTCCCCTGAAAAAAGGCACTTCTGTTCAGCTTCTTTGTGATGTCTAATCCCCATATTGAAAGAAAGAACACATTTGCATTTATTTAATGCCTTTCATGTCCTCGGGACGTGCCAAAGTGCTTCTCACGCAATGAGTTATTTTTCTTTATGAACTGTAGTCAATGCTGTTGTGCAGACCATATGTGGCAGCCGATTTGTGCACAGCAAGGTCCCACAAACAACAAAGGCCTGTTTTTGGTGGTGTTGATTGTGGGATGTTGGCCAAAACACTGAGAGCACGCCCCTTACTCCTCTTCGAATAGCACCGTGGGATTGATTACATCCACCTGAACTGGCAGACGGGGCCTCGATTTTATGTCTCATCCGAAAGACACCGCCTCCGACCGCGAAGTGTTCCCTCAGTACTGCGCTGAGGTGTCGGCCTAGATTATTTGCTCAAGCCCTTTGAGTTAGGATTCAACCCACAACCTTGCAATTCGGGCAAAAATGGACCAAACTGCACTGTGGCGCAAAGCTGTGCTGACACCGACAGTCCAGACTCTCATGGCCACTGGACGAGGTGCTGGAGACCTTTAGGCACCTGCGGAAATGTATCCCCCAGTCACCACCTTCAGCAGAAGAGAATTAGGGAGGAAACATTGCAAGTGACAAAACACTGGGCTGTAAAAGAAACCGCTTGCATTCATATAGCGCCTTTCACCACCTCAGCTTTACGGCCAATGGCGTACTTTTGAAGTGGAGTCACTGTTTTACTGTAGGAAATGTTGCAGCCAATTTGTGCACAGCAAGATCCCACGAACAGCAGTGCAATACTGACCAGCTAATCTCTTTTTTAAGTGAATATTGGTTGCAGGATAAATATTGGCCAGGGCACTGGGGCGAACTCCACAACTCCTTCGAATAATGACGTGGGATCTTTTACGTCCACCTGAGAGGGAAGACGTGGCCTCGGTTTAACGTCTCCTCCGAAGACAGCACCTCCGACAGTGCGGCACTCCCTCAGTGCTACACTGGGAGTGTCAGGCTGGATTCTGTGCGCAAGTCTCTGGAGTGGGACTTGAACCCTCGACCTTCTGACTCGGGTGCGACTGCTACCCACTGAGCCACAGCGGTCCTGAACCGGATCTGAGGAAGGCCACGCAACTTTAGTGCAACACTGCAGGATGTCAGCAGTGGAGGCGTGCGTCTGTCCTTTGCAGCAAAAAGCCCACTTGCGAGCTTACCTTGTATCTATTGCTTAATGTCTGTCAGATTGGATGCAGGGAGGATGTTTCCTCTGGCTGGGGGTTTTAGAACGAGGGGTCACAGTCTCAGGATATAGGGTCGGACATTTAGGACTGAGATGAGGAGAAATTTCTTCACTCAGAGGGTGGTGAACCTGTGGAATTCTCTACCACAGAAGGCTGTGGAGGCCAAGTCACTGAATATATTTAAGAAGGAGATAGATAGATTTCTAGACACAAAAGGCATCAAGGGGTATGGGGAGAGAGCGGGAATATGGTATTGAGATAGAGGATCAGCCATGATATTGAATGGTGGAGCAGGACCGAATGGCCTGTCCCTGCTTCTATTTTTCTATGTTTTTTCTATGTCACTGCTGGGGTGCGATGCTGAGAGGGTTGAATGCGATCGTTTTTAAATAGGCTGCCACTGGGCATAATCCAGCCAGCTCTTTGATGAATGGAATTTGACCATGACATTGTAGTTGCACGCTGACACTGGGGAAACTGTGCGGGAACCACTCCAACACAGACTTCACTCTTACACCATGTTGGGTGAGGGTTAGATGTGTGTCAGGATACCAGGGGGTGCTCTTGCTCTTTTTGAAATAGTGCCATGGGATCTTTTACGTCCAACTAAAAGGGCAGACGGGGCCTCGGTTTAACGTCTCATCCGAAAGACGGCATCTCCGACAGTGCATACAACTGAGAATTTTTTTAAATATTATGGTGTGGCGGAGACCACATAGGGACAGTAACACAATTCACTATGTATAGCCAATGTTGTTCTCGCTCCACATTATGTACGGAACTTGGGTTATCTGGGCAGGGCCCCTTTAAGAGTCGTCGATTGTGTGATGACGTCATAGCCCTGCGACGAGGCCGAGTCCCTCAGTCCAGGCGGAGAGTTAATAAAGCTAACACGCGTTTTTCTTTGTTGCTATGAAAGTCTCGCAGTCTGTTTATTTCCAGCGACTCCTACAATGGTCCAATTCTTCAGAATTCAGGAAACAAAAACGTTCTTGTGTAATTTTATTCCTGATAGATTTGCACCTTGTAATGTTTTTATATTTGAAATTGTCGTGTGTGAAGCCATCGCTTATACATAGTTAGCCGGACTTTATCATTTATTTACCCTTGAGTAAATCAATGTTGTTAAACTGGACCACTGATTGACAGCTGTTAAATTTTGAGCTCGGTACAATGCCGAGTTCTTCTGCCACCCTCGCCTCTTCGTCCACTTCTTTGGCCAGGAGTCTTTCTCTCATCTTCAGAATTCCCGTTCCACCTGGACCCCCTCCCTCTGACCTCTTGCTCTCCCTTAATGTTTTCATTGGGAACAGTCGGCGTGACATCAGCCGTCTCAATTTCTCTCCTCGCCTCTCCTCTCCTCATTCATTCATTCTAACCCACCGCTCTCTGAACATGCACTCCGTTCTCTCAGATCCAACCCTGACATTGTAATTAAACCTGCTGACCTGTTTGGCGAACCGACGTCTACCTCGCGGAGGGTGAACACCAACTCTCCGACACCACCTCCTATCTTCCCCCGGACCACGAGCCCGCCATCGTTTCCCAGACCGTCGCTGACCTCCTCGCCTCCAGAGATCTTTCCCCACGGCCGCCAACCTCATAGTCCCCCCACCCTCCACGGCCCGCTTCTATCTCCTTTCCAAAATCCACAGATAGGACTGCCCTGGTAGACCCATCATTTCAGCCTGTTCTTGTCCCACGGAACTTATGTCTTCCTATCTCGTGTCTCTATTTTCTCCCCCTGTCCAGTCTATTCCCACCTACATCCGCGACTCTCCCGATGCCCTCCGCCACTATCAGTTTTCCTTTTCCTGGCCCTAACCGTCTCCTTTTCACCATGGGCGTCCAATCCCTCTACACCTCCATCCCCCACCAGACAGCCTGAGGGCGCTCCGCTTCTTCCTTGAACAGAGGCCCAACCAGTCCCCATCCACCACCACCCTCCTCTGCCTGCCTGAACTAGTTCTTATATTGAACACCTCCTTTGACTCAACTCACTTCCTCCAAATAAAATGTGTTGCTATGGGAACCCGTATCGGTCCTAGCTATGCCTACATTGATGACTATCGGTGCCGTTTCCTGCTCTCGCCTTGAACTGGAAAATTTAATCAACTTTGCTTCCAATTCCCATCCCTCCCTTGCCTTCACATGGTCCATCTCCGACTCTTCCCTTCCTCGACTTCTCTATCTCCATTTCTGAGGATAGGCTGTCGACCAATGTCTACTATAAGCTCCTACAGCTACCTTGATTACACTTCCTCCCGCCCTGCTGCCTGTAAGGACTCTATTCCATTCTCCCAGTTTCTCTGTCGAATCTGTTCTGACGATGCCACCTTCCATACCAGTGTTTCCAATATGTCTTCCATTGTCCTCAATCGAGGATTCCCCTCCACCGTGATTGACTTGGCACTCGACCGTGTCGTCCCATTTCCCGTTCTTCTGCTCTCACCCCTCCCGGAACCACGATAGGGTTCCCCTTGTTCCCACCCGCCTCCACATTCGACGGATCATCTTCCGCCATTTCCGCCACCTCCAGCATGATCGCACCGCCAAACACATCTTCCCCTCCCCTTTCAGCATTCCGAAGGGACCACTCCCTCCGCGACACCCTGGTCCACTCTTCAATCATCCCCAACACCTGCTTCCCTCCCCACGGCATTTTCCCGTGCAAGTGCAGGAGATGCAACACCTGCCCTTTCACCTCCTCCCTTCCCACCATCCAGGGCCCCAAATACTCCCTTTAGATAAAAGTGATTTACTTGTACTTCTTTCAATTTAATATACTGTATTCGCTGCTCACGATGCGGTCTCCTCTACATAGGAGAGACCAAACGTAGATTGGGTGACCGCTTTGCGGAACACCTCCAATCTGTCCGCAAGCGAGACCTTGAGCTTCCGGTCACTTGCCATTTTAATTCTCCGTCCCACTCTGACCTCTCTGTCCTCCTACACTGTTCCAATGAAGCTCAACGTAAGCTCAAGCAACAGCACCTCATCTTTCGATTAGACACTTTACAGCCTTCGGATTCAACATTGAGTTCGACAATTTCAGATCATAACCACTGCTCCCATTTTTTCGGCCATGAGCTGCTGGTAACAATGCCGCTGTTGCCATTGACACCTCCTCTAGACCCATCTTTTTTTTCTTTACTTGTCCCGTTACCATCTCCTTTCACCTCGCACCATCATCCCTTTTGTCATTTAATCTCTCCTGCCTTTCACCCGATCGCAGACCGTCCCTTTTGTTCTTTCCTCCCCTCCCTCTGCACTTGCTTAAAACCTGTTACATCTCCAACTTTTTCCAGTTCTGCCGCAAGGTCATCGAGCTGAAACGTTAACTCGTGTTTCTCTCTCCACAGATGCTGCCCGACCTGCTGAGCATTGGTGTTTTCATTTCAGATTTCCAGCATCCGCAGTATTTTGCTTTTGTTGCTAAAGTGGAACCTACCTCTTCACACCTCCTGCTGCCGATGAGATTGGATTCTTCACTTTTCTAATGGTGCCTTTGGTGTTTTGTTTGTAGATTCACTGTGAGACTGCAGCCGATGTCTGCGCGGCGTGGAACCAGGACAGAGAGCCGGAGAAACGATACTCCCAGGAAATGTGAGCCCATTGCTGCCCCCGCAGACACATTGTCCAGCCTGGCGTCTTCCCAGTGAGAGAGACTCAGCCGGGAAACCACTGAACTTGACTCATTGAGACTCCTTCCCCTCTGTGCTAGATCGCCGTTGTTTTAATTGTCTTTAAGGCTAAAATTCCATTGGCCCTTTATAGTGATTGTCAGAATTGCGGAACAACTGTTGTGGGTGATGATTCTTGGCTGCTGGGTAACGGGACATTACTCCCAGTTGCTGCTGGGTAATGAGGCATTACTCCCAGTTGCTGCTGGGTAACGGAACATTACTCCCAGTTGCTGCTGGGTAACGGAACATTACTCCCAGTTGCTGCTGGGTAATGAGGCATTACTCCCAGTTGCTGCTGGGTAACGGGGCATTACTCCCAGTTGCTGCTGGGTAACGGAACATTACTCCCAGTTGCTGCTGGGTAACGGAACATTACTCCCAGTTGCTGCTGGGTAATGAGGCATTACTCCCAGTTGCTGCTGGGTAACGGGGCATTACTCCCAGTTGCTGCTGGGTAACGGAACATTACTCCCAGTTGCTACTGGGTAACGGGACATTACTCCCAGTTGCTGCTGGGTAACGGGGCATTACTCCCAGTTGCTGCTGGGTAACGGGGCATTACTCCCAGTTGCTGCTGGGTAACGGGGCATTACTCCCAGTTGCTGCTGGGTAACGGGGCATTACTCCCAGTTGCTGGGTAACGGGGCATTACTCCCAGTTGCTGCTGGGTAATAAGGCATTACTCCCAGTTGCTGCTGGGTAACGGGGCATTACTCCCAGTTGCTGCTGGGTAACGGGACATTACTCCCAGTTGCTGGGTAACTGAGGCGCGCGCACACGCGCTGGTCTGCTCCTCAGCCGCTAATCTCGATGTGGGCGGGTGGAAGGAGCGTGGACGGAATGTCCACTCGGTCCCATTCAAGGTCTGACACGTCCCCGGGTCTGATGAACCATCTGATCATTCTGTTGCAGCTGCTGCGAATTCGGTGATGGGAGACACCCCCCCCCCTGGCTTTAACAGAGTTGGTTGTGCCATCAGACCCATCATCCTCCAGGTTATGCTGCTACTTCCTGTGTCAGAGTGCCCCATTCCCCCCTCCCCAGAAAACCCCTTCACCACCTCAGTGCAACAAAGGCCATATAACTGCACCCCTAGAGTAGCATCCTTGGGTCCTGACCTTATTCAATTCCCCACTTTACTAAAAATCAGCGATTCATAACCATTTGCATTTTTTGCTATCTAGAGCCTGCCTGATCAGTGCAGTTTAATTTTAAAATCTATTACTTGTCTATTCTATCCATTTATTTTTAAATTTAAAAATCTTAAAAGTTAGTGAATAAAGGGATCGTAATCTGCTGGGAAATGTGGATAAACAATCCCTTTAATTCTGGCCCACCTAGATCCTTCCAAACTAAAGACAGTTTAGTCGATTTAATTTCCTCCATTGTATGTCTCCCAGCCATGGGGACAGAATTTACAGCCCCGAGAACAGGCCATTCGGCCCAACTGGTCCATGCCAGTGTTTGTGCACACGAGCCTCTGCCCAGCCCCCTCTATCTAACTTTATCAGCATAACCTTCTGTTCAGATCTCCCTAGGGTTGCAAAATTACGGGAATTTTTAAGAGGAAACTTTCCATGGGAATTTTTGGGAATTTTGAGTTTTTTTGCACACTGGTGGTTTTTGTCTCTGACCCTTATATTATCTTTGTCATCAAAATAGACATACTGTTCCATACAAATAAAAACAGGCTTTCAAAGCTTTATTTAGGTTATAATTTTGAACTTTATTGAACCCCCACAAAAAAGACCCATCTAAAATAAAATAAGCCAAGTAAGAAGATAAACATATATTGATTAAGAAATTCCTTAACGATTAAGATTCCATCTCTGTTAGTAATTTTAAGAGGGGACCTGTGGGGGGGGGGGGAAAAATGAAAAAAACAAAAAAAAATATTATGCTAGCATGTGCTTTTTTGGGCAAAATTCCCAAGCGAAAATTTCCGGAAATTTACTGGAAATTTTCCATCCCTTCACAACCCTCGTTCTCCCCCATGTGTTTATCCAGCTTCCCCTTGCTGGGACAGGTCGACAACTTATTTCCCAGCCACACTCAATACTGCAGTGGAACCAGGATTGACTTCTCTCCACTGCTCCTCCCACTCATTCCCACAGGCTTTGCGGTTTGCTTGACCCATCTGTGCCCCGTTGGAGTGTTGGGTCACTATGAGGCCCTCCCAGTCACCTTTCCAGTGTGCCTCGACGCGCCGGTTGAACTCCAGGCGTCTCGAGTTGTCTGTAACCGTTTGTCTGCTTGGCGACTCCCTTCAGCTTCGACGCACTGGTGATGCAGTTTGAGACGCCGGACTCCAGGAACCGATGGGACAGCCCGTTGTTCACCATTCAGAAGGACGACACCCTCCCGTTCGAGGCGATAAGCGATGCAATCTTCCACAGGAAAGCGCCGCCACCCAACCAGTCCACGCTAAACGTGAGTGAGGCTGGCGAGCAGAGGCGATGTGTACCTAGGGGTTGACAACCCTCCAGGATTGGCCTGGAGTCTCCAGGAATTGAAGATTAATCTCCGGGACAACTGCAGCCAGCAACACCCGGGAGAAAAATCATAGGCATTTAAAACAAAATTCTGCATTTTTTAAATTTTCTTTTTGAACACTTCTGCTGTTTATCAGTTATAAAAATATTGGAGATGGGAGAAAAAGGCTGTGCGACCGACGGTCACAAATCGTCCAACTGGATACAGGAAACTCTCTTTTTATCCGGTACCGGCGTGGTGCCGGTTTATCAAAAAGCCCGGATTACAGAGGTATAGTTAAAAGGTACGAGAGCTCCGTACACAGCAACAAATCCAGGCATCCCTGTTGCTTAGCAACAGGTGCAATAAGCCCGGCCACAGACCAAGTGTCCCTGTAGCAACAAGTGCAGGAACCCCAGTTACACGGCCACAGATCCAGGAACGGTCACTAATATGAAGTAAAACTTACCTGAACCTACTCCTGAATTTTGCCGGTTAACAGAGATTTCCGGTTATTTAGGTGCCGGTAAATCGAGAGTTCCCTGTAGTATTTTTTTCCGCTTTCCCATTGGCTGTGGGAAGGCAGTGCGCCGCGCGGGTGGACGTGTCGGGCAACCAATGGCGGGAGGCAGGCGGGTCATGTGACAACCTCCAGGAATGCGTCCAATCAGAGTTGGCGACCCTATCTGTATCCCGCGGTGGAGCAAGTTACGCTCAGCACCACCACTGGGACATCAGTCCAATCCCACAGTTCGTCATCGTATCTTCTGTTCATAAAGATTGTGGATTAGGTAAAGAGGTTTCAAAATTGTGGATTGTTCTCCTTGGAGCAGAGAAGGTTCAGAGGAGATTTGATAGAGGTGTTCAGAAATGTTGATAGAGTAAATGAGGAGAAACTGTTTCCACTGGCAGGAGGGTCGGTAACCAGAGGACACGGATTTAAGATAACTCGCAAAAAATCCAAGGGGGGGATTTTTTTTTTTTTTTTTTTTTTTTTTATTAATTATATATAAACGCAGCGAGTTGTTGTGATCTGGAACGCACTGCCTGAAAAGGTGGTGGAAGCAGATTCAATAGTAACTTTCAAAAAGGCAATTGGATAAAAACTTTAAAAAGGAGAAATTTGCAGGGGTATGGGGAAAGAGCAGGGGGAGCAGGAATAAATGGATCGCTCTTTCCAGGAGTCGACACAGGCACGACGGGCTGAATGGCCTCCCTTCTGTGCTGTATGATTCTGTGAACCGGGTGAAGATTTAAAAGTGCATAATCCTTTTGCAGATTAAGCCTTGGCTGGAGGCACTGGGTTAGGGCGTAAGAGAGTCTTTTGGTTCCAATAATTCGGCCAAGATTAACGTTTATCCGATCATTTTCAGCAACCACTTTCCTCGACAAACTTCATGTATGAGTTGGACAGAGTCACACAGGAGATGGTGATGGTAAGTTATTTGGGGGCGGGGGGAGCAGGGAGGGCCATTGTACTCATTCATGTTGGTCAGTGGAGATTTATTTCCCCTTCAGCCACCTGTATCCGCACCTACTGCTGTTCCTACATTACAACAGTGACCACACTTCAGAAAGTGCTGCATTGGCTGTAAAGTCCTGAGGCAGCGAAAGGCGCTATATAAATGCAAATCTTTCTTCTTAGTACACTCTGGTTAGACAAAGCAAGGGTGCTGTGCAAAGTCGGGCCTGCTCTAGTCTGCGTCTGTCCCATCCCTTAAACTTCACCCTTATTACCAATCTGATCCTTCCATTTCCCACACACCAGCCATCCTTGTGGCCTCCGTGAGGTTGCGGGTTTAGTGCCTCGTGCTTTTGTGTTGTGGGAGCTGGATTGGGACTCGTTTCGCCTAGTGACCGAGGGAGGTGTTTTCCTCCATCACTCCAACCTGGATTTACAACCGGGGGTCAGAGGTGAAAGTGCATTGTTTCCACCCACTGTTGACATCCTCAGAATTTGCCTTTAAATTTTTGTTTAAGGGAGAAGGGAAGGGAACGGAATACTTTCCATTTCGTGGTAAAATTAAGCTCCTGCTCAAGTCAGGTATAAGTAAAAGATGGATGCAGAGAACATAAATAGGAGCAGGAGTAGGCCATGTGGCCTGCTCTGCCATTCAATAAGATTCAATAACTTTCCTGCCTGATCCCCATTTCCTTTGATTCCCTTGAAGACCAAAAATCTATCGATCTCAGCCTTGCATTGGAGGCAGTTCAGAGACGATTAACTCGGTTGATTCCTGAGATGAGGGGGTTGACCTATGAAGAAAGGTTGAGCAGGCTGGGCCTAGACTCATTGGCATTTAGAAGAATGAGAGGTGATCTTATTGAAACATATAAGATACTGAGGGGGGGCGCGACGAGGTAGATGCAGAGAGGATGTTTCCCCTCGTGGGGAAATCTAGAACTCGGGGGCACAGTTTCAGAATAAAGGGTTGCCCTTTTAGAACTGAGATGAGGAATTTCTTCTCAGAGGGTCGTAAATCTGTGGAATTCTCTGCCCCAGAGAGCGGTGGAGGCTGGGTCATTAAATACATTTAAAGTGGAGATAGACAGATTTTTGCAAGATAAGGGAGTGAAGGGTTATGGGGAGCGGGCAGGGAAGTGGCTTTGAGCCCAAGATCAGCCACGATCTTATTGAATGGTGGAGCAGACTCGAGGGGCCAAGTGGCCTATTCCTGCTCCTGTTTCTTATGAATACACTCGACGACTGAGCAAACACAGCCCTCTGGGGTAGAGAATTCCAAAGATTTACAAGCCTCGGAGTGAAGAAATTTCTCCTCATCTCAGCCCTATGGCCGACCCCCTTATCCAGAGACTCTCCAGCCAGGGGGGAAACGGCCTCTCAACATCTACCCTGTCGAGCCCCCTCAGAATCTGAGCAAAGCTTCCTGCTCTCAGCCCGAGCCCCCAAACCTCAGGGTGCCCCCCCCCCCCCCCCACTGCACTAATGTGGTGTTTCCTTCCCCCCCCTCTCCCCCTCCCATTTCCCACACCTGCCATCCATAGACTTTCCTGAGCAGGATTGTCAATTAGTGATGGATTTGGGGCAGTTTCATGCAGAAAGCCCATGTCCACTAGCGAGACTGCCCAAACTAACTTTATAATGGACCCTTCTAGCCAGCGGACAGAGGAGAGTGGGACCTTGGCTTTAAATCCAACCCAGACTGATGGGATGATATTCTAACCCACCGCGCCACCTTTCCTCCCTTCCCCTGTAAGCAATCACTGCTTCGTTTTGGGCTGTGAATTTTCCTAAAATTAATTTTTTAAAATACCGTTTCATTTCATTCCCAGACAATATTAAACGCACAGAAGACAAGTGTACCGGGAGACCTGATTACAGTACCCGGAGCCAACGTGAAGATATCCTTTTAATGGCTGCACTCTCGCCTCTGAGTCAGACGGTCGTGTGTTCAAGGCCCACTTGAGCACAGAATGTCGTCTGACACTTGATTAAGTGAGGTGGGCAAAACTGGCAGATGGAGTTCAATGTGTGGCAGTGAGAGGCCATCCACTTTGGACATGAGAAAGATCGATCAGAGTGTTTGCTGAATGGCGAGAAGCTGGGAACTGTGGCGGAGCGGAGCGATTTAGAGGTTGAGGTACAGAAATCACTAAAAGCTAGTGAACAGGTACAAAAAATAATTTAAAAGGCTAATGGAATGATGGCCTTTATCTCGAGGGAGCGGAAGTTCTGCTACAGTGGCATAAAGTTCTGGTTAGACCCCGTCTGGACACTGCAATAAGTCCTGGGCACCTCAGGAAGGATACACTGGCCTTGGAGGGGGACAGCGCAGGTTCACCAGGATGATACCGGGGCTAAAAGGGTTAAATTACGAGGACAGGTTGCATAGACTGGGCTTGTATTCCCTCGAGTATAGAAGATTAAGGGGTGATCTAATTGGGGTGTTTAAGATGATTAAAGGATTTGATGGCGTAGATAGAGAGGAACTATTTCCTCTGATGGTGTTGGGAGTCCAGAACAAGGATTAAAATTAGAGCCAGGCCGTTCAGGGGTGATGTCAGGAAGCACTTCTTCACACAAAGGGTAGTGGAAATCTGGAACTCTCTCCCCCCAAAAAAAGCTGTAGAGGCCGAGGATCAATTGAAAATTTCAAAACTGAGATTGATCGATTTTTGTGAGGGAAGGGTATTAAAGGATAGAGAACCAAGGCGGCTAGATGGGGTTAAGATACAGATCAGCCACGATCTAATTGAATGGCGGAACAGGCTGGAGGAGCTGAATGGCCTCTTCCTGTTCCTCTGACACTCCAGTGCAGTACTGGGACATTAAACAGAGGGGTCTGTTCCCTCAGATGGATGTAAAAGATTCCCACGTCACTATTTGATGACGAGCCGGAGGGAAGCTACACTTCAGAAGTACTTCATTGGCGGTGAAGCGCTTTGGAACGCACTGTGGTTGCGAAAGGCGCTATATAAATGCAAATCTTTCTTACTTTTAAATGTGTTGTAGTTGCATTGATCGGAATTGTTACATTTATAATGTTACGCATTTGATTGCTGTGAATGCTGGGCGATAGAGCAGGTTATTGAAAACAGCCTTTGTTTCCTTGACCCCGGTGACACATCGAGCTGACGCGAAGCTTCCCCATGGCTGAGCTTCGCAAGCTGCGGAGGCAGTTCGTCAGCTACACCAAGATGCACCCGACGGAGAACATTGGGCAGATCGCGAACATGTTCGTACAGTACCTTAACCGAAGCCTACATTAACAAGCGTGGAAAAGCTGCAGGTTGTGACTTGGATTTCTTATTGAATAAAATGTTTTTAGACTGAAGTCTTTTTTTGTGTCTTGCATACCGCCTACCTAATTGAAAATACCAAGCCTTAAACCCTACTGCAAAAGCAAAATACTGTACTGCGGATGCTGGATATCTGACATAAAAACAGAAAATGCTGGAAATACTCAGCAGGTCAGGCAGCATCTGTGGAGAGAGAAACAGAGTAAACGTTTCAGGTCGATGACCCTCCGTCAGAACTGGAAAAAGCTGGAGATGGAACGGGTTTTTAAGCAAGTGTAGGGGCAGGGAGAGGGGGGAGTGGAGGGGAGGAAAACAAAAGGGGAAGGTCTGTGATAGGATGGAAGGCAGGAGAGATTAAGAGATGGTGCAAGGCAAAAGGAGATGGTAATGGGACAAGTTAAGAAACAGGCCTTAAACCCATTTTGTTTCGGGGAGGGAAAGTTTTAACGTTTGACTCTGACATGAGAAGTAACTCGAGGGATAGAGCGGAGTTACTCTGCTTTTTCCTTCCTCAATCATTGAAGCAAAACTGATGTTCGTGCGAAGAGTCTTTGGGGGAATTTGTTGCTCGGTTTTTCAGTCCCTAGTGTCTCAGTGCCGAGTGTATAACGGTGCTAAATGCGAGCTGGTGTCAATGTCGCAATCTTTCGATTATCACTATTTTTAACTTGCAAAACCTCAGCTTTCACACTGTGGAATAGACTCGAGTTCCTCGGAAACTCGGGCTTCCTGCAGAGCAGCTCGCCTGGGAGAATCTATTTCTGTGCTGTATTCCATCTTCTTTATAGGTGACAGAAATCCCAGACAGCCTGGCTCTTTACTGGGACTGCTCGACATGTCCTGGCACTTCATTTAATGTCCATCAGTGTCACAGATTCCCTGGGCACTGACCCAGGAATTGCCTGTGATAACGAGCCTTGCCGAGCCAACACAATTTATCTCTGAATCTATTTTTTCCCCCGCACACATCGGGAACTTTACGTGACTGTTTGAAGGTTTTAGAAGTAATTGTGCCGAAGTTCTGAGATAGATCTCGGCCACAAGTGACTATTTCAAAACCTCGTCCAGTGTGGGAGAAAAAGAAACCGCTAATTAAGATTTAACCTGTGCTTTTTCCCATTTATTATTCCTGCTTTAAAGAGGGGATGTTGCCATTTTTTCCATTCTGAAACCATTCTAAATTGCTGAATGTTTATTCAAGTCAGTGGCAGGGAGTTGAGCGAATGGCCTCCTTCTGTGCATCTTGCAGCACAGGAGGAGGCCATTCAGCCCATCGTGTTCTTAGAAAGAGCTCTCCAATTCGTTCTGCTCTTTCCCCACAGCCCTGCAAATGTTTCCTTTTCAAGTATTTATCCAATTCCCTTTGGAAAGTTACTACTGAATCCACCCTTTCCGGCAGTGCATTCCCACTTACACCCGTGGCCTTGTGGGAGCAGGTGCAGGCTGCGCTACACAAGGCCGACCCGCAAACATTGGCTCGTGCCTGGGAGCTGCTGATTCGCAGTTGGTTTTAGTCCCCTCACCGTCTGCGCTCGCCCATTGGGCACGGCCGTTTGAGGGAGGGATCAGAGAGCAGCTGGTATCCATAAACCTCGTGCCCCCAGCACGGGTCAGCATTCAGGAAAGAAAGCGAGGAAAGGTGACTTTATATCATGCTATAGACCCCCCCAAACCCAGATTCCCAAAGTGGGGGGAGGGGGGCTCATACAGCCAGTTGCTCATCAAAGAGGGACAGCTGGTGGCTCAGTGGGCAGCACACTCGCCTCTCTGAGTTAGAGGTTGCGAGTTCAAGTCCCACTCCAGGGACTTGAGCACAAAATCTAGGCTGACACTCCCAGTGCAGTACTGAGGGAGTGCTGCACTGTCGGAGGTGCCGTCTTTCGGATGAGACGTTAAACCGAGGCCCCGTCTGCTCCCTCAGGTGGACGTAAAAGATCCCGTGGTACTATTTTGAAAAAGAGCAGGGGAGTTCTCCCCGGTACCCTGGCCAATATTTATCTCTTGATTAACATAACAAAAACATTATCTGGTCATTATCACATTGCTGTCTGTGGGAGCTTGCTGTGCGCAAATTGGCTGCCGCGTTTCCCACATTACAACAGTGACTGCACTTCAAAAATAAAAGTACTTCATTGGCTGTGAAGCGCTTTGAGACACCCCAAAATCGTGAAAGGCGCTATAGAAATGCAAGTCTCTTTTAGCGGTAGGACTGCTGAGACTCAAGAGAAACAGCTTAAAAACTGAGCCGGTGAGGGCGATTCCCGGCAGCTTTACACTTGGTCTGTAGCCGGCAGTGCTTCAAGAACCTGGCGGCACTTAGTGTGATACCACAAAGATGCCCGGAACCGCAGGCAAAAATAAAGGAGGGGACAGGCACTTTCTCCCTTTCACGGCTCTCCCCTGCCACCTAGTGGTCGTCAGTTGACATAAGTTGGCTTTAAAACCATGGGCCAGAAGCTGCTAGCAAATTAAAGGCCAGTTCAATGGCGCATGCTGTTAGTCGCGTGTAAATCGTCCAGCAACTTGTGGCGAGGAACAGCCGCTCCGCGAGTTGCGAATCGCCACAAAATGCAGGACGATTTGCGCCGCTCCGCTGTTTGCCTCATGAAAACGGGAGCTCGCCCTCAACCTCCCCATGAGTTTCAGGCAGTCGCTGCATTTGCATATTAATGACCATATTAAACTCGCCACAGAAAGTTGGGGCTTTATAGCGTAAGTACCTGTTTAATGATGAGAATTATGTTCCTGCGATGCCCAGCAACCTCTCCAGCCCAGAAAGGGAACAATTAAAACGGTGGAGACTCATTCCTGCAGGTAGTAAATTGTTCTTGGAGTTTCAAATTTAAAAAAAATGTAACTTTTTTTCTTCCTTTTCCTTTCGATTTTTTTCCTCTTAATCCAATCCTTATTTCCCTCTCTTTATTTCTCTTTCTGTACCTGATTTGAGCCTAATTCACCCGATTTCCTTCTCTGTCGTTCCTCTGTTTATTTCTCAATCCTTAAATCTCATTGCTTAAGGAGATAGTTGGCCCCATTATTCACTAATGTCACAGATGCCCCGTCTACCCAGTTATCCGCTCGCACTTCCAGCAATTTGTGGCGATAACACTTTTCGAGCTGAAGTCTAACTAATGGGGCAGGCCGTGGGATTACCCGCTTCAGCAAATTCTCCCAGAGACATAAGTGTTTCCACTGAGCCACGAGTGACAGCTAAAGGAGATAAACCGATATCTGGAGCAAGTGGGAGTGAAAAATATAACAACACGGATAAGTATAACAACAACAATTTTCATTTATATAGTGTCTTTAAAGTAGTAAAACATCCCAAGTCCCTAGGTTATTGATTTCTCGAGAACGCTTTAACAAAGTGTACCTTTTGAAAAAGTGTCAAGACCACAGAAATCATAGACTCACAGCACAGAAGGAGGCCATTCGGCCCATCGTGCCTGCGCCGGCTCTTTGAGAGATCTCTCCAATTAGTCCCAGTCCCCTGTCCTTTCCCCGTAGCCCTGCAAATTATTCCTCTTCAACTACATGTCCAATTGCATTTGAAAGTTGCTATGGAATCTGATTCCAACACCCTTTCGGGCAGCACGTTCCAGATCTTAACAACCTTCTGTGTGAAGAAATTCTCATAATTTCTCCTCTAGTGCTTTCGGCAATTATTTTAAATCTATGACCTCTGGTTACCGACCCACTTGCCAGGGGAAACAGTTTCTCTCTACTTGCTCAATCAAAACCCCACATCATTTTGAATATCTCTATTAGGTCGCCGGTTAACCTTCTCTGCTCCAAGGAGAACTCACTGCCTGGGAGGGTGGTAGAGGCAGGAACCCTCACAACATTCAAGAAGCATTTAAATGAGCACTTGAAATGCCATAGCATACAAGGCTACGGACCAAGTGCTGGAAAATGGGATTAGAATAGACAGGGCTTGATGGCTGGCGTGGACACGATGGGCCGAAGGGCCTCTTTCTGCGCTGTATAACTCTATGACTAGGAGAACAATCCCAGCTTTTCTCATCTCTCCCTGGTATCCTGGTAAACCTCCTCTGCACCCTCTCCAGGGCCTTGTGCGGTGCCCAGAATTGTGCACAATACTCCAGCTGAGGCCTAACCGGGGATCTGTAAAGGTTTAGCATAACTTCCTTGCTTTCGTAATCAATTAACCTATTTACAAAGCCAAGTATCTCATATGTTTTCCTAACTACCTTATCAACCTGCTGCCTTCAAAGCTTTGTGAATATGCACCCCCAGGTCCCTCTGCTCTTACAACCCCCTCACAATAGCACCATTTAGATAGACCATAACCTCTGCCCCTATCATTTTTCCCCTCTCTCACATGGCAGCTGTCGATCATTCTGCCATCGCCATTTACACTTCATCTAGAGCCATCTTTTGTTTCTTAACTTGTCCCATTACCATCTCCTTTTGCCTCGCACCATCAGCCCTTTTGTCTTTTAATCTCTCCTGCCTTCCATCCTATCACAGACCTTCCCTTTGGTTCTTTCCTCCCCTCCCCCCTTTCCCTGCCCCTACACTTGCTTAAAAACCTGTTCCATCTCCAACTTTTCCCAGTTCTGATGAAGGGTCATCGACCTGAAACGTTAACTCTGTTTCTCTCTCCACAGATGCTGCCTGGCCTGCTGAGTATTTCCAGCATTTTCTGGTTTTATTTCAGATTTCCAGCATCCGCAGGATTTTGCTTTTGTACCATTTAGATTACACTGTCTCTCATGTTGTTTCTCCCAAAGTGCATCACTTCACACTTATCCGCATTAAATTGCATCTGCCGCCTGTCTGCCCATTTCACCAGTCTGTCTGTGTCCTCCTGAAGTCTGCTGCGATCCTCCTCACTATTTACTACATTGTCAAGTTTTTTATTATCTGCAAACTTTGGAATTGTACTCCCTATACCCAAGTCCAGCTCATTTATGTACAACAATAAAGCAATGGTCCTAACACTGACTCCTCGAGGACCGCACTGCAGACTTCTCTCCATCCGTTCACCGCTACTCTCTGCCTCCTATCCCTTAGCCAAATACGTACCCGAGTTACCACCGGCCCTTTAATACCATGGGGGCGATTTTGCCAGCCCTGGGGAGGCGGGTCTGCCAGGAAAATGGCAGAATTTGTGGGCGGGTGCCCAACCTTGGAGGCGGGAAGGGATTAAAGCCAATTAACTGCCTGTTAACAGGCAGAAAATAGGATTATCCCCTTTTTGCCTTCACAAGTGCGGGCTTCCCGAAGGCTCTGAAACCCGCCAGCTCAGCGAGGCGAGTACTGGCTCTGCGAGGGTCGGGGAGAGTGCAAAAGTGTGATGTGAAGGTAAGTGATGGGTGCAAGAGTGGAGAGGTGAGTACCTGAGGTAAGTGCAAAGTGTTTTTAAAAGTGTACTTACCTTTGTTTCTTCCTGCAGGCTTCAGTCGCTGTGTATGCGGAGAGTCTCGGACCCTCCGTGTTGGGATTGACAGATGGCCATTGCATTCACAGATGCAACAACCATCTCAATTCTGTTAAAGAAAGAAGTTTGATAGGGTTCTGTATTCAAGAACTCATCAAACTACAGAGAATGTCAGTGTTTGACAGCTTCACAGAATTGTCAAATGATGACAATTCATCTGTCAAAAATTTTTGACAGATGAAACATCATATGCTGACGTGCTCTGTAACCGGCTTTCCCTTAATTGGCCTGCTAAGCCCACTGGGTGGGCTTAACAAGGTCAATCGAGGGAAAATAGCGTGGGTTGGCCAGAAGTTGTTGGAGGCGGGACTAAAACCCGACAAGTGGGAGTCCCGCCTCCAAAAGCTCCCCATTGGCCAAATCACCCCCCAATGTCTCTATTTTCCAAATAGGTCTGCTATGAGGTACTTTATCAAATACCTTTTGAAATTCCATATATACAACATCTCCCGCACGACCTTCATCTGTCTTTCCGTTACTTCATCAAAGAACCCAATCAGGTTAGTCAGACAGGATTTGCCTTTAACAAATCTGCGCTGGCTGTCCGTTATTAACCCTTGCTTCTCCAAGCGAGAATTCATTTCCTCCTTGACAATGGTCCTGAGTAGTTTTCCCACCACTGACGTTAGACTGGCTGCTTACAGATATAAAGGGTGCAATAATTACTAGCGAATAACAGCAAACTCACCCAATCCAGCACCCAGGTTCTGAACTTTATATCACATGTCCCTTTCCAGGAATCTTATCCAAGATCTTGAAAATGCTGTTTCCAAAAAATGTCCTCAAGGAAAAAAAATGAGACTACGTGGGTGGTTTAATTTTTACTTACAGCCCACGGGCTCTCGCCTGATGTTCCCTTGCATTAAGTCAAAAGATGCACGGTTTTTAAAAAAGGCACCTAAAATGATCTCTCCACAGATGCTGGCCTAACTCACACCGTCACATTCACCCATCACCCCTGCACTCGCTGACCTACACTTAAAGGGAAGCTAGATAAACACGAGGGAGAAAGGAATAGAAGGTTATGTTTTTAGAGTGAAGTAGCGCGCTCGCTGACCTACATTGGCTCCCGGTCCGGCATCACCTCGATTTTAAAAGTCTCGTCCTTATGTTCAAATCCCTCCATGGCCTCGCCCCTCCCTATCTCTGTAATCTCTGCGCTCCTCCAATTCTGGCCTCTTGCGCATCCCCGATTTTAATCGCTCCACCATTGACGGCCGTGCCTTCAGCTGCTAAGCTCTGGAATTCCCTCCCTAAACCTCTCCGCCTCTCTCCCTCGCTTTCCTCCTTTAAGACGCTTGTTAAAACCCACCTCTTTGACCAAGCTTTTAGTCACCTGTCCTGATAGCTCCTTATGTGGCTCGGTGTCAGATTTTGTCTGATAACGCTCCTGTGAAGCGCCCTGGGACGTTTTTACTATGTTAAAAGGCGCTGTATAAATGCAGCTGGCCTGCTGAGTTTGCAGCATCTGCAGTTTTGTTTGGGAAATGAACTGGTTCAGTTTGTTGGACTGTGCTGCCATCATGTGGTCATGAGTTGACATTACAGTGAATTCCTGAAACGTTGACTCTATTTCTCTCTCCACAGATGTTGCCTGGCCTGCTGAGTTTTTCCAGCATTTTCTGTTGTTATTTCGGATTTCCAGCATCTGCGGTATTTTGCTATCGTACTAGTGTTTAGTTCACTGCCACACCTCTTCTAGGAATGCCTACCTTGAAGATGTTCTGCTCTTCTCTTCGACGGGATCTCCGTTTGGCTCTTCAACCTTGTTCATCTTCATTACTTTCAGTTTCCCTTCTCGTGTTTGATCACACCTAATCTCCACTAGTCCTATCACCATCTCGTCTCGTTTTGAATACCTCTTAATGTCTCTTCACTTCTCTTTTGTTCTCCCCCAGCCCCCAAACTGGTCTTTTAATCTGATCATTTCCTGTATTTTTTCAGTCCTGACGAAGGGTTTCGACCTGAAATGTTGACTCTATTTCGCTCTCCACGGATGTTGCCTGACCTGCTGAGTTTTTCCAGCATTTTCTGTTGTTATTCCCAAAGCTCACCTGTCGAGAACGAGTAGAATACAAGAGCTGCAAATGCTGGCAACACACAACTGGTAAATCAGCATCTATAGCAGGGGGGAAAAAGACAATTAATGTTTAGGACAGAGGGCTGCAGAGGTAATTCATCAAAAAAACTCTGAAACTTCACTCTGACCTTCAAAGGTAATTAATCAAAGGTTCAGAACTATCTAAATTTATGATTAACATTACCCAATCTTTGGTTGATTTCCACAGGTGACTTGTGAATGGCCCTTGGACCACAGTCTTCCCCTAAGACTATACTTATCCATGTGGCTTTCAACCCTGCTCGTATCCAGACCAGCTCCTTTAGAATGGGGCCAGTCGGTGGTATTATAGCAGCTCACGGTGAGAGGCTAATTCACTAACCCGCTGCCCCGCCCAGAACAAACTCTTCTGCATTCAGGAGGCGATGGATGTTGCAGCTCGTTCATTTTACGACTGGCAGGTTCAGTCGTTTTCTTGACATGCGAACAAAGCAGAAAGCTCGGCTCTGCCAGAGTGCCGGGCAGGAACGATAGGCTGTGGCCCGCACAGGGAGGGACACACAGGCTCCGCTGCCCAGCCCAGCGGCACAGGCAAACCACAAGGGCTTCCATTCGCTCGGCACACAGTGGATATGCGTTGCCCCGGTGTAAGAACAAAAACCGCAAAACTGCTGAGGCTGTAGGACAATGCTGAAACTGTAGGAACACGATGATAATCAATTACATAGAATGTACAGCACAGAAACAGGCCATTCGGCCAAACTGGTCCGTGCCAGTGTTTATGCTCCACACCAGCCTCCTCCCACCCCTCGTCACCTCACCCCATCAGCGTATCCTTCTATTCCTTTCTCCCTCATATTTATCTAGCTTCCCCTTAAATGCATCTGTGCTATTTGCCTCAACCACTCCCTGTGGTAGCGAGTTCCACATTCTCACCGCTCTCTGGGTAAATAAGTTTCTCCTGAATTCCCTATTGGATTTATTAGCGACTATCTTATATTGATGGCCCCTAGTTTTTGGACTCCCCCAACAATTGGAAACACACTCTGTAGAACATAGAAAAAAAATAGGAGCAGGAGTCGGCCATTCGGCCCTTCGAGCCTGCTCTGCCATTCAATATGATCATGGCTGATCCTCTATCTCAATACCATATTCCCGCTCTCTCCCCATACCCCTTGACCCCTTTTGTGTCTAGAAATTTATCTATTTCCTTCTTAAATATATTCAGTGACTTGGCCTCCACAGCCTTCTGTGGTAGAGAATTCCACAGGTTCACCACCCTCCGAGTGAAGAAATTTCTCCTCATCTCAGTCCTAAATGTCCTACCCCATATCCTGAGACTGTAACCCCTCGTTCTAGACCCCCCAGCCAGGGGAAACATCCTCCCTGCATCCAGTCTGTCTAGCCCAGTCAGAATTTTATACGTTTCAATGAGATCCCCTCTCATTCTTCTAAACTCTAGTGAATACAGGCCTAGTCAACCCAATCTCTCCCCATACGACAGTCCTGCCATCCCAGGAATCAGTCTGGTGAACCTTCGCTGCACTCCCTCTATGGCAAGTATATCCTTTCTTAGGTAAGGAGACCAAAACTGCACACAGTACTCCAGGTGTGGTCTCACCAAGGCCCTGTATAACTGTAGTAAGACATCCTTGCTCCTGTGCTCTTGCAATGAAGGCCAATATACCACTTACCATTATCTGTACTAAAGCTTCCGCTCCCAGTGCTGGTGCAAAATTTCTGCAACATTAATGATTGGACTAATAAATCCAATAGGGAATTCAAGAAAAACTTCTTTAATCAGAGTGAATGTGAAACTGGCTATCACAAGGAGTGGTTGAGGCGACTATCATAGATGCAGTCAAAGGGAAGCTCGATAAACACACAAGGAGGAAAGGAATAGAAGGATATGTTTTTAGGATGGGGTGAAGTAGCGTGCTCACTGACCTACATTGGCTCCCAGTTAATCAACACCTCGATTTTAAAATTCTCATCCTTGTTTTCAAATCCCTCCATGGCCTCGCCCCTCCCTATCTCTGTAACCTCCTCCAGCCCCACAACCCCCGAGGTATCTGCGCTCCTCTAATTCTGGCCCCTTGAGCATCCTTGGTTTTAATCGCGCTGCCATTGGTGGCCGCACCTTCAGCTGCCTTGGCCCTAAGCTCTGGAATTCCCTCCCTAAACCTCTCCGCCTCTCTTTCCTCCTTTAAGACGCTCCTTAAAACCGACCTCTTTGATCAAGTTTTTGGTCACCTGCCCTAATATCTCCTCATGTGGCTCGGTGTCAAATTTTGCTCCACAAATCACTAAAAGTTGCGATACAGGTTAACAAGGCCATTAAAAAAGCAAACCAAGCACTAGGGTTTATTTCTAGAGGGATAGAATTGAAAAGTAGTGAAGTTATGCTAAACCTGTATCGAACCTTGGTTAGACCACACTTGGAGCACTGTGCACAGTTCTGGTCGCCATATTATAAAAAGGATATAGAGGCACTGGAGATGATGCAGAGAAGATTTACAAGGATGATGCCAGAAATGCGAGGGTATACATATCAGGAAAGGATGAACAGGCTGGGTCTCTTTTCTCTTGAAAAAAGAAGGCTGAGGGGTGACCTAATAGAGGTCTTTAAAATTATGAAAGGTTTTGATAGAGTGGATACAGAGAGAGTGTTTCCACTTGTGGGGAAGAGCAAAACTAGAGGCCATCAATATAAGATAGTCACCAAGAAATCCAATAGGGAATTCAGGAGAAACTTCTTTACCCAGAGAGTGGTGAGAATGTGGAACTCGCTACCACAGGGAGTGGTTGAAGCAAATAGTATAGATGCATTTAGGGGGAGGCTGGACAAGCATGTGAGGGAGAAGGGAATAGAGGGTTACGCTGATAGATTTAGATGAGGAAAGACAGGAGGAGGCTCGAGTGGAGCATAAACGCCGGCATGGACTGGTTGGGTCGAATGGCCTGTTTCTGTGCCGGATATCCTAAGTAATTCTATGTAATAATCGCTCCTGTGAAGCGCCTTGGGATGTTCAAGATTCAAGATTCTTTATTTGCCATATGTAACTAGTACAATGAAAGGCGCTATATAAAAACAAGTTGTTGTTGAAGAAGCTCATGTGGGGCATAAACACCAGCTTGGGCGGAATGGCCTGTTTCTGTGTAATTCTAGTCCTGGGACACAGGCAGAGCTGGCACCTAGTGCCGCGCAGGCGCAGTTAGTACCGGGGCGCCCGCCCCCTTGGTACTGCGCAGGCGCAATTAGTACGGGGAGACCCCCCTGGTAACGCGCAGGCGCAGTTGGTACGGGGTGCCCCCCTGTTGCCGCGCAGGCGCAGTTGGTACGGGGACACCCCCCCCTGGTGCCGCGCAGGCGCAGTTGGTACGTGGGGGGGGGAGAGCCCTTGGTGCCGCGCAGGCGCGCTGGCCGCGGGATGGTGGGTCCGGCCGGCGGGCGGGGGAAGAGTTTGTGGCGGGAGCCGGTCCGCTGGTTTTGTGCTTCCGGCTGTAGCAGGTAAATGGCGGCTCCGCCCGGAGTGAGAGGGAGCGGCTTTAAAAAAAAACCAAATCGGTGGCGGCGGCGGGAGCGGGAGCGGAATGATAATCCGGATCGTCAGCGGTGGGGCGGGTGGAGTCGGAGTGAAAGCGGAGCGAGCGCCGGCTGTCCCGGCCCGGGGTGGGCGGGAGGCCCGTCCGTCAGTCACCGAGAGCGGCGCTGAGGAGGCCGAGTGTCCACCCCCCCCAGACCCCGGGCTCGATTTATCCTCCTCCCCCCCCCCCCCCCCCCTGATCCCAGCCAGGAGGAGGCGGCCTGAACCTGAACCTGACGCCGAGCCTCGCCTCCTGCAGCGGCCCGCTTGCCGCAGCCTCCCTCGGTGCGAGTGAAGGAGGGGGGCGGCCTCTGCCCCTCACTGCCGGTGCTGCTGCCTGGTGACAGCCCCTCCATCTCTCTCACTCTCCCCCCGGGGCTCTCGGCCTCACTGAAGGGGGAACCAGCTCAAGCAAATCCCCCAGGATAAAAGGGGAAGGGGGGGTGAGGCCATTGATCTCATTGAAACATATAAAAATTCTTACAGGACTTGACAGGGTAGATGCAGGGAGGATGTTTCCCCCTGGCTGGGGAGTCTAGAACCAGGGGTCACAGTCTCAGGATAAGGGGTCGGCCATTTAGGACTGAGATGAGAAATTTCTTCACTCAGAGGGTGGTGAATCTTTGGCATTCTCTACCCCAGAGGGCTCAGTCATGGAGCATATTTCATAGATTTTTGGATATTAGGGGAATTAAGGGATATGGGGATCGGGCAGGAAAGTGGGGATGAGGTAGAAGATCAGCCATGATCTTATTGAATGGCACAGCAGGCTTGAGGGGCCGAATGGCCGACTCCTGCTCCTATTTCTTATGTTCTTAGGTCACCGAAAAAGGCTGGGAATACTCAGCATATCAGGCAGGATCTGTGGAGAGAGCAGACAAGGTGTTTCAGGCGTGGAGCCTTCCTCAGACATGTTCTTCTCTCAGTCTCTTCTGACCTGCTGAGAGTTTCCAACCTTTTCTGTTGTTTCCAGTATCTGCAAAATTTTGCTTCCTCCCCCCACATAGAAGATGAAAGTTTGGAGCTAATCCTTTGAAGTTTTAGTCTAGAAAATGTAATGTGCTGTAACAAAGATTTCTTTAATAAGTATAATCTATTCAACTTCCCTCCTTTCTATGTGACAGGCTGCTTGTTTTTGCTCACAAGTGAATGGTTTCTCCCATCACTGTGAATTCCTTCAGCGCAATGACTGTCCGACACGCCGCCAGCTTCCAGGTCATCAGTTGCTAGATCTTCGCCCACCCCCCTATGCTAAAACTAGATGTTTTGCAAATTGCAAAATGCAGACATGAATTGCCCAACTTTGCTGTCCTTTGCAGTTTTGATGACCTTGAGCTTTTGCAAACAAAGACGCTGCTTATCTGCCAGTGCTGAATGCACGCGAGGCGGTGGTCAGTACCTCTGTGCATGTGTGTGTTTGGGAGAGGGCAGGACGTAAGTGCAAATGGAGTACACGGTGAATTATCCTCTGTGATTGACAACCAAGAAGGAGCCAATATGTTGCTGATGCTTTTTTTTTTTAAAGTTAAGGCTGCAGTAATGAGTTGCTGAATAAATGCAGAGTGTATGAAGCCATACCCTCTGCTGAAATACAGATACCTGTTGACAGTTTTGCAGAGATTCTTGAAATATGCAATGCTGGAATTGCTCTAATTGGACGTCGTGTCTCTGACTTGCCTCTGAGTCCGAAGGTCGTGGGTTCAAGTCCCACTCCAGAGACTTGAGCACAAAAGTTTTAGCTGACACTCCAGTGCAGTGCTGAGGGAGCGCTGCACTGTCAGAGGTGCCGTCTTTCAGATGAGATGTTAAACCGAGGCCCCGTCGCCCCTCAGGTGGACGTAAAAGATCCCACAGCACTATTTCGAAGAAGAGCAGGGGAGTTCTCCCCAGTGTCCTGGACAGTATTTATCCCTCAACCAACATCACGTAAAACATTATCTGGTCATTATCACATTGCTGTTTGTGGGAGCTTGCTGTGCGCAAATTGGCTGCTGCGTTTCCCACATTACAACAGTGACTACACTTTAGAAGTGCTTCATTGGCTGGAAAGGCATTTTGGGATGTCCTGGGGTCATAAAAGGCGCTATATAAATGCAAGTCTTTCTTTTTCTGTCTGCAGAATCCGGAAGCAATGGAGGTCGGTCCCAGCCCAGCGCCTGAGGCGCTGCCCAAGACCAGTGACGTCACGGAGAAGACCAGGACCTTCAGCACGTCTCAGTCGAAACCCAGAAGCGCGAATCCGCAGCCCCCCGTCTGCCGCTTCTACTCTCGGGGAAAGTACTGCCAGTTCGGCCGGAGGTGTCGCTTCCTGCACGAGCATCTGGAGCCGCGGGTTGGTCTGAGCGTGGCCGAAAACCAGAGCGGTGGCACCGGCGAACACATCTCCCAGTGCCAGAGCGGTGCGGAAAGTCTGCCCGATGGCAGCACCGCCAAGCTCACCGAGGACCCCGGTGCCCACGGGCGAGTAAGGTTCGGAACGCCCAAGGTGCTGGTTCCCCGCGATAGACCGAAGAGGCCGTGTCGCTACTACCTGGCCGGCTACTGCGTGATGGAAGAAAGGTGCCGCTTCTGGCACCCCGAGAAGCAGCCTCCTCTGAGGGACTCGGTGAACTCCGAGCCCGCCAGGGTCAACCTGAGACCGGCCGGGCCCCTCATTCGCCCGCCTGTCCCCCGGCCCGCCGTGGTCAAGGACGAGGTTAAGCTAACCGAGCTGACCCAGGAGGTCGCCCGGCAACTCCGAGAGACCGAGATCAGCCAGCTGATGAAGCGCTTCCCCAAGGACCAGCTGATCATTCAGGAAAGCGAAGACAGGAAGCAGACCTACTACCGGATTGCGGTGGAACCTACAGATCCAGACTGGGTAAGTCCTGGTGTCTTGCTGAGGGGTGGCGGAGAGAAAGGCTTCCGTACCGTCAGAGCGAGCAAGTTAAAGGTCTTTGTCCAGCTTAGAGTAAGGAGTATTACATCGAGTGCACAGCACAGAAACAGGCCATTCGGCCCAACTGGTCTGTGTCGGTGTTTATGCTCCACACGAGCCTCGTCCCACCCTACTTCATCTCACTCTATCAGCATAACCTTCTATTCCTTTCTCCCTCTTGGACTTATTTAGCTTCCCCTGAAATGCATCTATGCTATTCACTTCGACTAGAATCATAGAATGGTACGGCACAGAAAGAGGCCATTCGGCCCATCGTGCCTGTGCCGGCTCTTTGAAAGAGCTCTCCAATTAGTCCCACTCCCCTGCAAATGTTTCCACTCGTGGTGTTACCTAGTCACAGGGCGGTGGTCCCTAAAATACAAAAGGGAGGAAGTGATGCTTCAGTTGTACAGAGCCTTGGTCAGACCCCATCCGGAGCACCGCGTTCAGTTTCGGGCACCGCACCTCGGGAAGGATGTACTGGCCTCGGAAAGGGGTGTAGTGCAGGTTCACCAGAATGATACCGGGGCTTAGAGGGTTCAGTTATGTTAAAAGGATTTATAGGGTAGATACGGAGAAACTATTTCCTCTGGGAATCAAGAACGCGGGGACATAATTTTAAAATTAGAGCCAGGTCATTTAGGAGGGAAATCAGGAAGCAATGTTTCACACACAGGGTGGTGGAAATCTGGAACTCTTCCCCCCCCAAAAGGCTGTGGATGCTGGGGGACAATTGGAGCTTTCAACACTGAGATCGATAGATTTTTGTTAGCTAAGGGATACGGAACAAAGGCAGGACAATGGAGTTGAGGTACAGATCAGCCATGATCCAACTGAATAAATGGCGGAGCAGGCCCGAGGGGCTGAATGGACTGCGTCTGTCCCTAATCATCATCTGTTACTAAAATCTACCGGCCACATGGGAAAGCAAAAAAAAACCCATGTCTTTCCCATTCCAGTTTTCGTTCCTTGTCTTTGAGGGCGTTGGCTTTGAGTGGGAGGAGGAGAATCCCGTTGTCGTGGTCCACGTAGGTACCAACGACATAGGTAGGACAAAGAAAGAGGTCCTGCTGAGAGAGTTTGAGCAGCTAGGGACTAAATTAAAAAGCAGGACCGCAAACATAGAAACATAGAAGATAGGAGCAGGAGTAGGCCATTCGGCCCCTCGAGCCTGCTCCACCATTCAATGAGATCACGGCTGATCATCCAAATTCAGTACCCTGTCTCTGCCTTCTCCCCATACCCCTTGATCCCTTTAGCCTTAAGAAATATATCCAACTCCTTCTTGAATATATTTAATGAACTGGCCTCCACCGCCTTCTGTGGTAGAGAATTCCACAGGTTCACCACTCTCTGGGTGAAGAAATTCCTCCTCATTTCTGTCCTAAATGGCCTACCCTTTATCCTTAGACTGTGTCCCCTGGTTCTGGACTCCCCGACCATCGGGAACATCCTTCCTGCAAAGGTCATAATCTCTGGATTATTACCAGAGCCACGAGCAAATTGGCATAGGGTCAATAGGATCAGGGAGATGAATGCGTGGCTCAACGATTGGTGTGGGAGAAGTGGGTTTCGATTCGTGGGGCACTGGCACCAGTACTGGGGAAAGAGAGCGCTGTTGGGACAGACTACACCTGAACCATGCTGGGACCAGAGTTCTAGCGAATCGAATAATTAGGGAGGTAGATAGGGCTTTAAACTAAATAAGGTGGGGGGGGTGGGGGAGAAGGTCCTGGTGGAGAGAAATCTAGAATGCTAAAGAGAAAAGACAAGGAAGCAGTGCAGGAAAGTGATTGGGGTAAGGATAACCAGATTGTGTCAGGAAGGGACAGAGCGTACAAACAAAGGAGTGCACGAACAAATAGGGTCCGGGTAAGAAACAATGGTAATAAGACAAATAGGGCCATAGTACAAAAAAATGTTAAGATGTCTAAAAATGTTAAAAAGACAAATCTAAAGGCACTGTATCTGAATGCAAGGAGCATTCGTAATAAGGTAGACGAATTAACAGCACAAATAGATGTAAACGGATACGATATAATTGCGATTACGGAGACATGGCTGCAGGGTGACCAAGGCTGGGAGCTGAATATCCAAGAATATTTAGGAAGGACAGGCGAAAAGGAGGTGGGGTGGCGTTGTTAGTAAAGGATGAAATCAGAGCAATAGTGAGAGAGGATATTGGCTCAGAAAATCAAGATGTAGAATCAGTCTGGGTAGCGCTAAGAAGCACCAAGGGGCAGAAAACATTGGTGGGAGTTGTCTATAGGCCTCCAAACAGTAGTGGTAATGTAGGGGATGGCATCAAACAGGAAATTAGAGATGCATGTAACAAGGGTACTACAGTAATCATGGGTGACTTTAATCTACATATAGACTGGCCAAACCAAATTGGCAATAATACTGTGGAGGATGAATTCCTGGAGTGTGTACAAGATGGTTTTTTAAACGTTGAGGAGCCAACTAGAGAACAGGCTATGCTAGATTGGGTATTGTGCAATGCGAAGGGGTTAATTAATAATCTTGTTGTGTGGGGTCCTTTAGGGAAGAGTGACCATAACATGATAGAATTCTTCATTAAGATGGAAAGTGAAGAAGTCCAATCCGAAACTAGGGTCCTAAATCTAAACAAAGGAAACTACAAAGGTATGAGGAGTGAGTTGGCTATGATAGATTGGGGAGCTTCATTAAAAGGCATGATGGTGGATAGGCAATGGCTAACATTTAAGGAACGAATGCATGAGTTGCAACAGTTATACATTCCTTTCTGGTGCAAAAACACAAAAGGAAAAGTGGCCCAACCATGGCTAACAAAAGAAATTAAGGATAGTATTAGATCCAAAGAGGAGTCATATAAAGTTGCCAGAAAAAGTAGCAAGCCTGAGGATTGGGAGCAGTTTAGAGTTCAGCAAAAAAGGACCAAGAGATTGATTAAGAGGGGAAAAATTGAGTACGAGAGTACATTTGCAAGGAACATAAAAGCAGATTGTAAAAGCTTCTACAAGTATGTAAAAAGTAAAAGATTAGTGAAGACAAATGTAGGCCCCTTACAGTCAGAAACAGGAAATTTATAATGGGGAACAAGGAAATGGCAGAGCAATTAAACAAATACTTTGGTTCTGTCTTCACGGGAGAGGCACAAATAACTTCCCAGAAATGCTAGGGAACCAAGGGTCTAGTGAGAAGGAGGAATTAAAGGAAATTAGTATTAGTAAAAAAAAAGTGCTGGAGATATGAATGGGACTGAAAGCTGATAAATCCCCAGGGCCTGATAATCTGCATCCCAGAGTACTAAAAGAGGTAGCCATGGAAATAGTGGATGCATTGGTTGTCATCTTCCAAAATTCTGTAGATTATGGAACAGTTCCTGCAGATTGGAGGGTGGCAAATGTAACCCCACTATTTAAAAAAGGAGGGAGAGAGAAAACCGGAAACTACAGACCGGTTAGCCTAACATCAGTAGTAGGGAAAATGCTAGAGTCTATTATAAAGGATGTGATAACAGGACACTTAGAAAATAGCAACGGGATTAGACAAAGTCAACATGGGAAATCGTGCTTGACAAACTTACTGGAGTTTTTTGAGGATGTAACTGGTAGAATAGATAAGGGCCTTTGATAAAGTCCCACATAAGAGGTTAGTGTGCAAAATTAAAGCACATGGGATTGGGGGTAATATACTGGCATGGATTGAAAATTGGTTAACAGACAGGAAACAGAGTAGGAATAAATGGGTCTTTTTCGGGGTGGCAGGCGGTGACTAGTGGGGTACCGCAGGGATCAGTGCTTGGGCCCCAGCTATTCACAATATACATCAATGATTTGGATGAGGGAACCAAATGTAATATTTCCAAGTTTACTGACGACACGAAACTAGGTGGGATTGTGAGTTGTGAGGAGGATGCAAAGAGGCTTCAAGGCGATTTAGACAAGTTGAGTGAGTGGGCAAATACATGGCAGCTGCAGTATAACGTGGATAAATGTGAAGTTATCCACTTTGGTAAGGAAAACAGAAAGGCAGAGTATTATTTAAATGGTGATAGATTGGGAAATGTTGATGTAGAGGGACCTGGGTGTCCTTGTACACCAGTCACTGAAAGCAAACATGCAGGTGCAACAAGCAGTTAGGAAGGCAAATGGTATGTTGGCCTTCATTGCAAGAGGATTTGAGTACAGGAGCAAGGATGTCTTACTACAGTTATACAGGGCCTTGGTGAGACCACACCTGGAGTACTGTGTGCAGTTTTGGTCTCCTTACCTAAGAAAGGATATACTTGCCATAGAGGGAGTGCAGCGAAGGTTCACCAGACTGATTCCTGGGATGGCAGGACTGTCGTATGAGGAGAGATTGGGTCGACTAGGCCTGTATTCACTAGAGTTTAGAAGAATGAGAGGGGATCTCATTGAAACGTATAAATTCTGACCGGGCTAGACAGACTGGATGCTGGGAGGATGTTTCCCCTGGCTGGGGGGTCTAGAGCGATGGGTCACAGTCTCAGGCCATTTAGGCCTGAGATGAGGAGAAATTTCTTCACTCAGAGGGTGGTGAACCTGTGGAATTCTCTACCACAGAAGGCTGTGGAGGACAAGTCACTGAATATATTTAAGAAGGAGATAGATAGATTTCTAGACACAAAAGGCATCAAGGAGTATGGGGAGAGAGCGGGAATATGTTATTGAGATAGAGGATCAGCCATGATCATATTGAATGGCGGAGCAGGCTCGAATGGCCGACTCCTGCTCCTATTTTCCTATGGCTCGTGGTTGGACATAGTTTCACGCTGGTAGCCCACTGGAACCTCCAGCTAAGTGGCCACTCTATATAACCGTAGTAAGTATTGCCAGTCTGTGGGTATCACAGCCAAGTTCAGTGCTACCCTTGCTTGACATCGCTTGCTAGCAGTCAGTGCCGGTCTCGATTGATTGGTTTTCCACTCCCGGGGGCAGGGTACTGAGGTGGACTGAAGTGCCTCTACCTCTGTCCTGGCTGAGGCCAAATCATTCAGCTGATGGGCCCGTCCCCTTCCTTCTCGGGCATTGCTCGCACTGCTCATCAATAAAGCCCCCCCTCACCCCGCTCTCTGATGGCCAACTATTACCCTGTCTGTAACCTGGCGTTTTTCTACAGGGTCCTTGAACGTGTCATATTGCCACCAAACTGTGTGCTCACCACTCCCTCTAGTCTGGCTTCCAACATCGAGACCATTCTGGTCAAAGCCAGCAGTGGCATCCTGTGTGACTGCAGCCATGGTTCACACTGTGTCCTTGTCTCCCTCCAGCTCTTTACTGCCTTGAACAATCTCTCCTGAGTGGTCCATCTCAGTGGCTCCAAGTCCCATAGAAACATAGAAGATAGGAGCAGGAGTAGGCCATTCGGCCCCTCGAGCCTGCTCCACCATTTAATGAGATCATGGCTGATCATCCAAATTCAGTACCCTGTCCCTGCCTTCTCCCCATATCCCTTCATCCCTTTAGCCTTAAGAAATATATCCAACTCCTTCTTGAATATATTTAATGAATTGGCCTCAACTGCCTTCTGTGGTAGAGAATTCCACAGGTTCACCACTCTCTGGGTGAAGAAATTCCTCCTCATCTCTGTCCTAAATGGCTTACCCCTTATCCTTAGACTGTGACCCCTGGTTCTGGACTCCCCCGCCATCGGGAACATCCTTCCTGCGTCTAGTCTGTCCAGTCCTGTCAGAATTTTATAAGTTTCAATGAGATCCCCTCTCATTCTTCTAAACTCCAGCGAGTATAAGCCCAATCGACCCAATCTCTCCTCATACGTCATTCCTGCCATCCCAGGTATCAGCCTGGTGAATCTTTGCTGCACTCTCTCCATGGCAAGAACATCCTTCCTCAGATAAGGCGACCAAAACTGCACACGAATACTGGAGGTGCGGTCTCACCAAGGCCCTGTACAACTGCAGCAAGATATCCTTGTTCCTGTACTCGAACCCTCTTGCTACGAAGGCCAACATACCATTTGCCTTCTTAACCGCCTGCTGCACCTTCATGCTTACCTTCAGCGACTGGTGCACAAGGACATCCCCTTCTCCCAATCTATTGCCGTTCAGATAATAATCTGCCTTCCTGTTTTTGCCACCAAAGTGGATACCCTTGCATTTATTCACATTATACTGCATCTGCCATGCTTCTGCCCAATCACCCAAAGTCTCAGTACATCTCCTGTATCTGCATGGCCATTTTCTAATGTACCCCAGCGCGCTATTGTATACCCCCTTATTTATTATCTACCTACCACCCCTTGATGACACCATGCACTGGGTTAGCTACCACATGTCCCATACAGAACACCGACGGAGTGTTACCACTTCTTACAGCTGAACACTGACAAAGCAGCGACCAGCCCGTTCTACCCTCGCCAGGACTGCGTACCCCGGTGCTGACTCCAACAACGTCCTAGGCTCAGGCTGATTGTGCGAAGCCCGGACCCCGCGTTGAGCTTTCTAACCAAATCCGCCGTATCGCCAACACCACCCCACCCTTCGAATGTTGCCTCAGTCCCCTAACTTGCCCAGTTTGCTACTAAAAGCCCAGTGCTCTCTTTGACGGCCCCACTGCCTCCATTCTTCACAAACCCCAGGTAATCCAGACCTTCTCAGTCTCCCCCCCCTCCTCGCCGCCCCCATACAAAGTCCCCCACACACAGCGGCCTGTCCTCATCCAGCTCTACTTCCTCCCTGTTCTTATCCCTACTTCCAGAAGGAAAGATCCTTATCCTGGTTTCACTATGCAGCCTCAGTCTACCCTATGTAGGGAATTTCCTCCCAATCATGCATCTCAGCCCACACTCTCCGCTCTTCTGACACTGCACTAGTGTTCGTCTTCACCCTCCCCTCGCCACCATCGGAGGCTGGTATCTCAGCTACCGTACAGCACTCTTCTAAAACCAGTTTAGCTTCTAGAATCTCCTAAACATCTGACACTTTCACACTGCCTTTAATTTCTTCTTCCCTCCCCCCCATTTACTTCCTGCCCGGTGACCCCCCCACCCCCCCCATAAACCGCCCTGTGATGTTCTGTGTAATGAACTGTTAGTGTTGATTTTTTTGCTTCCCACAGGCAGCCCCTGGCATTGCCCCATGTTGATTCTGTCTGTCTTCATCTGTTACAGCCCTTTGATTTGAAGGAGATGGATATTCAGATCTGCTTCCCAGATGACTATCCGTTGGAGGTAAGATTCCCAATAGCACACGGGCGCAGCCGTTTGTGGGTCTTGCGTCAGCGCCGGCACTATTTTGCGCTCGTGTTGTCCACACTTGGGTTTCCTCCGGCTGAGCCTGCCAGCTGGTCATTTCTTTCTCACTGAGAGATCATAACACACGAATGGGGCGGTGATGAGAAAGCCACAGCCCTCTGATGACCGTCTGTATCTCATTTCCCTTCCTGTGCTGTCGGTGTGCGCCAGGTTGTTGGGGCACGTTGATGTCGGTACAGCTAATGAGTGAATTATAGAAACTTAGGGCACAGAAGGAGGCCATTCGGCCCGTCGTGTCTGTGCCGGCTGAAAAAGAGCTATCCGGCCTAATCCCACTTTCCAGCTCTTGGTCCGTAGCCCAGCAGGTTACGGCACTTCAGGTGCATATCCAAGTACTTTTTAAATGTGTTGAGGGTTCCTGCCTCTACCACCCTTTCAGGCAGTGAGTCAGACCCCCACCACCCTCTGGGTGAAAAAAGTTCTCCTCAACTCCCCTCTAATCCTTCTACCAATTACTTTAAATCTATGCCCCCTGGTTATTGACCCCTCTGCTAAGGGAAATAGGTCCTTCCTATCCACTCTATCTAGGCCCCTCATAATTTTATACACCTCAATTAAATCTCCCCTCAGCCTCCTCTTTTCCAAAGAAAACAACCCCAGCCTATCCAATCTTTCCTCATCGTTAAAATTGAGCACTTGCACAAAAAAAAAAAGTTTCAGGTCATAATTTACAATTGGCAACCAAGAAACATTCACCCCTGTGCTCGCTGACCTACATTGGTTCCCGGTCTGGCAACACCTTCAACTTAAAAATTCTCATCCTCGTTTTCAAATCCCTCCGCGGCCTCGCCCCTCCCTATCTCTAATCTCCTCCAGCCCCACAACCCTCCTCAATCTTTACACTCCTCCAATTCTGGCCTCTTGCGCATCCCCGATTATAATCGCTCCACCATTGGCGGCCGTGCCTTCAGCTGCCTGGGCCCCGAGCTCTGGAATTCCCTCCCTAAACCTCTCCGCCTCTCTCGCCTCCTTTAAGACTCCTTAAAACCTCCCTCTTTGACTAAACATTTGGTCGCCTGTCCTAATTCCTCCTTGGCTCGGTGTCAGATTTTGTTTGTTTACGCTCCTGTGCTGCGCCCTGGGACGTTACACTACGTGAAAGGTGCTATATAAGTGCAAGTTGTTGTAGTACACCAGTCACTGAAAGCAAACGTGCAGCAAGCAGTTAGGAAGGCAAATGGTATGTTGGCCTTCATTGCAAGAGGATTTGAGTACAGGAGCAAGGATGTCTTACTACAGTTGTACAGGGCCTTGGTGAGCCCACACCTGGAGTACTGTGTGCAGTTTTGGTCTCCTTACCTAAGAAAGGATATACTTGCCATAGAGGGAGTGCAGCGAAGGTTCACCAGACTGATTCCTGGGATGGCAGGACTGTCGTATGAGGAGAGATTGGGTCGACTAGGCCTGTATTCACTAGAGTTTAGAAGAATGAGAGGGGATCTCATTGAAATGTATAAATTCTGACCGGGCTAGACAGTCTGAATGCAGGGAGGATGTTTCCCCTGGCTGGGGGGTCTAGAACGAGGGGTCACAGTCTCAGGATACGGGGTAGGACATTTAGGACTGAGATTAGGAGAAATTTCTTCACTCAGAGGGTGGTGAACCTGTGGAATTCTCTACCACAGAAGGCTGTGAAGGCCAAGTCACTGAATATATTTAAGAAGGAGATAGATAGATTTCTAGACACAAAAGGCATCAAGGGGTATGGGGAGAGAGCGGGAATATGTTATTGAGATAGAGGATCAGCCATGATCATATTGAATGGCGGAGCAGGCTCGAAGGGCCAAATGGCCGACTCCTGCTCCTATTTTTCTATGTTTTTATGTACGGTGCTAACCAGAGGACGTGATAAACAACCGTATGGTGGATTGTTTCCCTTGTTTGTGCACAGCCGTGAGTCAAAAACCCTTTGGGCGAGGATCGGACCCTGTTGCTTTCCTCCCCGACAATAAATGCTCGAAGGAAGCGCAAACTGAGTACTGAAAGCCCAGCCCACTTTGTGAGCGCGACCCACTTCCGATAGAAAGGGGATGAAGTTTCGTTCCCTGTGACCGTGAGATTTGTTGCTAAGTTGGCCAACCATGTTTGTTTTTTCCCCCTTCGCAGCAGATGCTGTGGTTAAGGGGTGGACAAAATGGCACCGTGTTTGGCTGGGGTTGGTCCCATGGTCTTTTCCCGTCCTAATTCCCATGCTCGTATCAATCTACCCGCCGTTAACTGGTGCCAAATCGCCAGCCTCGATCAGAGAGCCCACGAGCGCGCCTGGTATAGGAAATGGAGCGGAACCAGTGGCAGATTAAGAGTCGCCTTTCTGAAGGGGTTACAGTACTTTGAGGGAATGCAGGTCTGACTTCTGTCCTCCATGTACAGTTGGGTAGTTCTGACAGGTCCCAGATAGTGAAGCGTTCCACCATCCACCACCGACACCTTGTTGAGAATGAATGGTAATCACCCGGATTTACGTTAATTCTCCCACCTCACATATAATAGTTTGGTTCTTGATCCTCTTCATCTTCCTCTCTAATTCTAAGGTGTTCACTGTGGATATCCCCGAGGATCAGGATCTGCCAGCGTCTATGGGAAGGTAAGGAAGGAAATCGAGGAAAAATGAACTTCAGTTCAGTTCAGCTCAATTTTATTTGCCATATGTAACCAGTACAAGTACAATTACAATGGAATGCTTACTCCCCGTAGGGACGCGTCAGCTATACATACAGCGCCGCGTTCAGAGAGTCAATACAATGGCTTCCCGTGGCAGTGGGAGCACGATGTCCCTCAGCCGCTCCGTCCTCCTCGTCACCATGGCCTCCTCCTCACTGTTGCCGGCTCCACGTGTGGTGGCCTGCTTCTCCCGCTCACGATCCGACCTCTGGCCGCCGTGCCCGGCTCCCCTCCTCCCAGTCGGGATGTGAATGCTTGGCCTCTTAATGTCTCTTCACCTCTCACTGACCTTCCCTTTTTGTTCTTTCATCCCCCTCCCCCATTTCCCAGCCCCCAAACTAGCCTTTTAATCTGTTTCATTTCCTGCTTTTTTCTCAGTTCTGACGAAGGGTTTCGACCTGAAACATTGACTCTGTTTCTCTCTCCGTGGATGTTGCCTGGCCTGCTGAGTTTTTCCAGCGTTTTCTGTTATCCTTGGCCTTAAGCCTGGCTGGGAAACCTAATGCATGCTTGGTGGAAGCAGTGAATGCTGTTCAAGCCTGTGCTGCCACCCATCCAAGGGTGGACAGCCCTACTTTATCTGAATGTACAGAAAACTTTTTTTTTATCCGGCACCGTCGCGGTGCCGGTTTATCAAAAAGTCCGGATTACCGAGAGCTATAGTTAAAAAGTAGGAGAGCTGAGAGCTCCGTATACAGCAACAAACCCAGGCTTCCCTGTTGCTTAGCAACAGGTGCAGGAACAATGGCCACAAGATCCAAGCGTCCCTGTTGCTTAGCAACAGCTGCAGCCACACCCGATTGCACAGCCACAGATCCAGGAACGGCCAGTAATATGAAGTAAAACTTACCTGAACCTACTCCTGAATTTTGCCGGTTAACCGAGATATCCGGTTATTTAGGTGCCGGTAAATCGGGAGTTTCCTGTAGCACCTTATTTGAGTGACTACATGGCACATCGCATGTCAGTACATTGCAAAGAACTTGCATTTATATGTAACGCCTTTCACATCCTTGGCCGTCCCAAACTGCTTCGTTGGCCGTGAGTTTGAAGTGCAGTCACTGTTTTGTAGGCAAATTTGTGCACAGCAAGAGCCCACGAGCATCAGCGAGTTAATCTTGTTCGCTGGGGGTAATCCTCTTCGAATGCTATCGTGGGATCTTTTACATTCATCAGAACAGGCGGCCAGCGGTCCTCGGTTCAAAAGCTGGCACCTCCGACAATGCAGCACTCCCTCAGTACTGCACTGAAGTGTCAGCCTGGATTGTGTGTTCAAGCCCTGGAGTAAGGCTTGAACCCACGACCTTCTGGCTCGGAGAGAAGAGTGCAACTGCTGAGCCAAGTCAATCAGGGGAAAATTCAACCAGATCATAACTCATCACAGAATAGGACAGCACAGAAGGAGGCCATTCGGCCCATCGAGTCTGCACCGGCTCTTTCGAAGAGTAATCCAGTCAGTCCCACCACCCCCCCCCCCCCCCCCTGCTCTTTCCTCAGATCCCTGAAATTTCTTTCTCCAAGTATTTATCCAATTCCCTTTTGAAGGCTACTAATGAATCTGTATCCACCGCCCTATCAGGCAGTGCGTAACATAGAAACATAGAAGCTAGGAGCAGGAGTAGGCCATTCGGCCCCTCGCCTGCTCCGCCATTCAATGAGATCATGGCTGATCATCAAATTCAGAACCCTGTCCCTGCTTTCTTCCAAATCCTAACCACTCGTTGTGTAAAAAAATCTTTTGCCTCTGGTTCTTTTGTCAATCACCTTAAACCTGTGCCCTCTGGTTATCGACCCTTCAGCCATCGGAAACAGTTTCTCTTTATTTACTCTATCTAAACCCTTCATGATTTTAAACACCTCTATCAAATCTCCTCTTAGCCTTCTCTGCTCTAAGGCAAACAACTACAAGCATCAAGGTGCTTCTATTCAAATTTTTCTCTGGGGTTTTATTTTTTCCCCTCCATTCTCCGTACCACTCCGAGCTGACTGGATGGGGACCTGCTCCCAAGCCTCTGCCAGTGGTGCTCATTGATCAGCTGATCTTGTAAGTGGCTCTGAGGTAACCACTACCCTCATTTAATTTGCTCCTTTCTCAAGGCATGTCCCAGATTGGAGTCTTGCCTTCCTCCAACTCTGGCCTCTTGCGCATCCCCCACTTTCTTCGCCCCACCATTGGCGGCCGTGCCTTCGGTCGTCTCGGCCCTAAGCTCTGGAATTCCTTCCCCAAAGTTCTTCACCTCTCCACCTCTACCTCCTCCTTTTAAGACGCTGCTTAAAACCTACCTCCTTGACCAGTTAATAAGAAATAGGAGCAGGAGTCGGCCATTCGGCCCCTCGAGCCTGCTCCGCCATTCAATAAGATCATGGCTGAACATCTACCTCATCGCCACATTCCTGCACTAGCCCCATATCACTTGATTCCCTCAATATTCAAAAATCTATCGATCTCTCTCTTGAATATACTCAACGACTGAGCCTCCACAGCTCTCTGGGGTAGAGAATTCCAAAGATTCACCGCCCTCTGAGTGAAGAAATTTCTCCTCATCTCAGTCCAAAATGGCCGACCCCTTATTCTGAGACTGTGACCCCTGGTTCTGGACTCCCCAGCCAGGGGAAACATCCTCCCTGCATCTACCCTGTCAAGCCCTGTAAGAATTGTGTATGCTTCAATGAGATCACCTCTCATTCTTCTAAACTCTAGAGAATATAGGCCTAGTCTACTCAACCTCTCCTCAAAGGACAATCCCCCCATCCCAGGAACCAGTCTGGTGAACCTTCGTTGCACTCCCTCTATGGCAAGTATATCCTTCCTTAGGTAAGGAGACCAAAACTGTCCACAATACTCCAGGTGTGGTCTCACCAGGGCCCTATATAATTGCAGTGAGACGTCTTTACTCTTATACTCAATTCCTCTTGTAATAAAGGCCAACATATCTTCTTTGACGGTGACAATTTTTTTTGTTTGATTACGCTCCTGTGAAGCGCCTTGGGAAGTTTTACTACATTTAAGGGGCTATATAAATGCAAGTTGTTGTAGTTTGGGGAGTCTCGGACGTTTACCCATAATGTCTCTTAGAGTTTTAATGAAGATCCCAAGTGATGGTAACTGTTGGTGATAAGTTCGAAGATGTATCTTTTTTTAACCCTTTGGTCCTGGTGTTTTGCAACATGTGAGCTGACTGTTGATTGCATCCATGTCCCTGATCTGCTAAGGGAAATAGGTCATTCTTATCCACTCTATCTAGGCCCCTCATAATTTTATACACCTCAATTAAATCTCCCCTCAGCCACCTCTGTTCCAAAGAACACAACCCCAGCCTGTCCAATCTTTCCTCACAGCTAAAGTTCTCCAGTCCTGGCAACATCCTCATAAATCTCCTCTGTACCCTCTCTAGTGCAGTCACATCTCTCCTGTAATGTGGTGACCAGAACTGTACTCAGTACTCTAGCTGTGGCCCAACTAGTCGGCCAGTAAGAATCAGTCGGGAAGCCTATCCCAGGATATGATGCGCATCTTCTGTTGGGTGATAGAGCAGCAAGATCTCTATCCCAAATCAGGAGGATAACGTGCAGGCAGAAAGGCATTAAAAGGATGAATGGCGATAGCAAAGTAAATCTCTAATTTCACCCCCATCCTTGTCGTCGCAGCAGAAGTGTGAACTATATGGAGTTTATATTCTTGATTTACCTAGTGACTGGTTGTTCAGCTTCATTGTGTTAATTCCTGTTTCTGAGGTCTGTCCTGTAATTTCACAAGTGTATCTTCCCCCCCCGCCTCTTTAATTCAGGCGTGTGTGTAGTGCTTCAGCGGAATGGCTGCAGGCAAAGCATGCCACCAACAGGCTGATGGGAAAATTAGAGCTGCTCTTCCGTCCATACCTGCGGTGGTTGGATCGCAACATGGAGAAGCTGTTCACAGAGGGAGCTAGACAGGTAAGACCACATCTATCCGTTCAATAATACTGTCCTACCTTAACACACTGCCCTATCCATTCAATAATACCGTCCTTCCTTTACACACTGCCCTATCTATTCAATAGTACCGTCCTTCCTTTACACAGTGCTCTACTCGTTCAGTAATACTGTTCTTCCTCTGAGTCAGAAGATTGTTGGTTCAAGTCCCACTCCAGAGACTTGAGCACAAAAATCTAGGCTAACACTCCAGTGCAGTGCTGAGGGAGTGCTGCACTGTCAGAGGTGCCGTCTTTCGGATGAGACGTTAAACCGAGGCCCCGTCCGCGCTCTCAGGTGGACGTAAAAGACCCCGTGGCACTATTTCGAAGAAGAGCAGGGGGGAGTTCTCCCTGGTGTTCGATCCAATATTTATCCCTCAATCAACATCACTAAAACAGATTATCTGGTCATTATCACATTGCTGTTTTGTGGGAGCTTGCTGTGCGCAAATTGGCTGCCGCGTTTCCTACATTACAACAGTGACTACACTTCAAAAGTACTTCATTGGCTGTAAAGCACTTTAGGATGTCCTGGGGTCGTGAAAGGCGCGATGTAATGCAAGTTCTTTTTTACACCCTGCTCAATAATGCTGTGCCTCATTCTGTCAGAATAGGCTTCATTCCACTTCATCAGGTTGTAACTTGGTGGTTAAGAGGAGTCCACATAAGTGGACAGTGAAAGGAATTCTGCGGAATAAATTGGACTAATAAAACCCGCACACTATCTCGCTTTTGTGCTCACTTGGGCAGTGTGCTGCAATATAATGGAATAAAGTCAAATCTCCCGCACTGCCCCTTGGGGACACCACTGCTGCACCAGTAGTGGGAGCTGTGTTGCTGCTGAACTAACTGAGAGGATCGTCTGTTGCTCACTGTCCTTCACAAGGCCTGACACGTGGTGCCCGAGGGAGCTTCACAAACCCTGCTGACAGAAAGAACACTCAAAATGGCAGCCCCTTACACAGCAGGGTCCACTGCCTCCTCTGATCATAACACCCACAAACATTCAGTGGAAATTTCATCAAAAGGAATTTCGAAAGGGCTTATTTCCCATTCATTACCATTTCAGTTTTATCGATTTCAGAGGGGACGATATCTTTAGGTTTCAGCCGTGGCTCAGTGGGTAGCGCTCTCGCCTCTTCAGTCCGAATCGTGGGTTCAAATCCCACTCTTGAGACCTGAGCGCCAAATCCAGGCTGACACTCCCAGTGCAGCACTGAGGGAGCGCTGCACTGTCGGAGGTGCCGTCTTTCGGAGGAGACGTTAAACCTTTCCAGTGGGCGGAAAAGATCCCACGGCACTATTTCGAAGAAGAGCAGGGGAGTTCTCCCTTGGTGCCCTGGCCGATATTTATCTCTAAACCAACATCACAAAAACAGATTACAGGAAACTTTGTGCTATCCGGCACCGACTGGACCGAGCTGTTGCCGTCCCATCAAAACTGCCGGACAAACCAGCGCTAATGTTAAAACATACGGAGCTTTTGAGCTCCGTATCTGGCAACAAACCCTGTTGCTTAACAGCTTCTAAACAGTCGGCTGTACCTTGCAAGCGTCTCTGTAGCTTAGCAGCAGCTTCAGCGAGACCTTGCAGAGCCTGACTGGTGGAAAAAAAAAAGCAACGAAAAGAAAAAAAACCTAACGAAACGGCTCCTGATTTTTGCCGGTGGCTCGAGCATTCCGGACAGTTAACCTCCGGATAAACCAAAGTTTCCTGTACCTGGTTATTGCAGTTTGTTGGAACTTGCTGTGTGCAAATTGGCTGCCGCATTTCCTGCATTATAACCGTGACTACACTTTAAAAGTACTTTATTGGCTGATAACACTTTAAGACATCCTGAAATCATTTGGAAATAAGTTCTTTTATACCACTGTCAAGTGCCTTAGGATATTTGAAATCTGCTCTATAAATGCAAATTATTGTTGAAGGAAATCTATAGAATATTTTGCATTTTTGTCAACAAAATAGCTTAAATTTTTCCTTTCTTTTCCAGATAAAGAGGGAATTGGACACAGAGCGAGCAGGGATCCGCTTTGTACCCTACCAGCACCTTCAAGCCTGTCTGCCAGACGCTCGAGCTTCGCAGACGACCGACGCGTCTCCGTGCCCTCGGAAGGAGGACGCCCTCAAGGGATTGTCGCAGCACCTGCAGCAAGCCAAGGTCACGGAGCCGGAAAGCCCCGAACTGAGCGGCACGGGGAGCGAAATTAGCTCCAGCGAGGAAGACGAGAGTTATTCACGGACTGGTCACAGGCACGAACTGTGCTCCGCTGGCAACGCGAGCGGGCGGCTGGCGGTCGATCCCGACAGCGAGGCCCCGAGTAAGGGCACTGCCGTGCGGCTCGTTGGCTTTCAGCTGGGAGAAGGGACAGCAACGCTGGCGGCTCAGCAGATCACCGTGTCACTGAAGTGCAGCAGGTATGATGAGCGATCAGCGGTGTGCGCGCATTCGAAACAGTCAGCCATGTCAGAGGCAGAGAATCAGACAGCACAGAAGAAGCCCAATTGGCCCATTGCGCCTGTGATTGCCATCCAATTAGTCCTACCTCCATTGCCCTGCAAATGCTCCTTCTCAAGTATTTGTTCAATCTCTTTCAGAAAGTTACTATTGAATCTGCTTCCACCGCCCTTTCAGCCAGTGCACTCCAGGTCATAACTACTCACTGTGGAAAAAACATTTCTCCTCATCTCCCCTCTGTTTCTTTTGCTAATTATCTTAAATCTGCGTCCTCTGGTTACCGCTCCTCCTGCCAGTGGAAACGGTTTCTCCCCCCTCTACTCTATCAAAACCCTTCAATAATTTTGAACACCTCTATTAAACCTCCCCTTGACCTTCTCTGCTCTAAGGAGACCAATCCCAGCTTCTCCAGGCTCTCCACATACCTGAAGTCCCTCATCCCCGGCGCCATTCTAGTAAACCTCCTCTGCACCCTCTCCAAAGCCTTGCCATCCTTCCTAAAGTGTGGTGCCCAGGATTGGATACAATACTCCAGCTAAGGTTTAACCAGTGATTTATAAAGGTTTAGCATAATTTCCTTGCTTTTGTACTTTATTCTATTAATAAAGCCAAGGATCCCGTGTGCTTTTTTTTAACTTGTCCTGCCACCTTCTTAAATAAGAACATAAGAAATAGTAGCAGGAATAGGCCACTTGGGCCCTCGAGCCTGCTCCGCCATTCAGTAAGATCATGGCTGATCTTGGGCTCAAAGCCACTTCCCCGCCCGCTCCCCATAACCCTTCACTCCCTTATGAGGTGTTTTTGTGTAAAGCCATAACATGCCTGAAACAGATTTATAAAAGTAAGGTATATTTGGCTGGCACCTTGTACATCCATCTCTGGGCTCTGGCTGCAAATCCACCTCTTTGTAAGATGTTCTTGGGATGTGAAAGCAAAAGAAAGACTTGCATTTATATAGCGCCTTTCACGACCACCAGACGTCCCCAAGCGCTTTACAGCTAATGAAGTATTTTTTGAAGTGTAGCCACTGTTGTAATGTGGGAAACGCGGCAGCCAATTTGCGCACAGCAAGCTCTCACAAACAGCAATGTGATAATGACCAGATAATCATGTTTTTGTTATGTTGGTTGAGGGATAAATATTGTCCAGGACACTGGGGAGAACTCCCCTGCTCTTATTCGAAATAATACCATGGGATCTTTTACATCCACCTGAGAGAGCAGACGGGGCCTCAGTTTAACCCGAAAGACGGTACCTCCGACAGTGCAGCACTCCCTCAGCACTGCACTGGAGTGTCAGCCTGGATTTTTGCGCTCACAACCTTCTGACTCAGAGACGAGGGTGCTACCCACTGAGCCACTAGCTGACATTGAGTCAACTAAAATTGGAGTCCTGTGTAGGCCAGACCAGGTAGGGGCGACTAATTCCCTTCTCTGATCCAGCAGATTTTAGGATCATTTTCCTTGTAGCAGCCCATTACCAGATGTAATGAATTTAAATTCACAACTTACCATGGTGGGATTTGAACTCGTACCTCTGGCTTACTGGTCCAGGACCATGACCACTAGGCTGCCTGGGTAGTCTCCTGCAGTTCCTACAGGATACAGGTGCAGAGGAAGCTGCGTACAGCTCTACTCTGACCAGTGTCTGCTAAATATTGAGCGTCTAGACCGGTGTTGTGCAGTATATTAGTCACGTGGCAAATATCCTTTCTGATTAATAAAGAAAAAAATGAGTAATAGGGACTGTCGATGGGCATACAATCTCAATACTCATATTCGCACGACATACGTGTGTGAACGTTAACCTTTTGTGGTGTTTATTAGTAAAACAAAAATCGGAGTATGTGTTTTCGGATCGTTGTCAGTGCTTTACTTCCTTGGTTACTGAATGGTGGTAGATGTTAAGTAAATATACACGTGTGAGTACCCCGTTTGAGTACGTTTGCCTGCATTGTGAGTGTGTGTGTCAGGAGTTTTCTGCTAAAATTAGTACATGTGGATAGTCAGCGATATCTGCTGGACAACATGGGTCTCGACAAGAGTGAATGAAATGGATGCTTGGTGTACAACTATCCAGCCCTCGGGATACTTTGTATGGAAATATTTTGTTGAGGGCTGCGTCGAACTTCTGATGAGGATTGGTGGGATTTGGGAGATCGAAACCTAGCGGTTTACAGCACAGAGGGAGGCCAGTCGGCCCACTGTATCTGTGCTGGCTCTTTGCTGGAGCAATCCGAAGCGAATCCCACTGCTCCGCGCTCTCCCCAATAGTCCTCTGTCTTCCCGTGTTTCAAACGTTTATCCACTTTTTCTTTCTCTGTCTCGACCACTCTCTACGGCAAAGCTGTCCATGCTCCAACAACCCTCTGTAAAGACATTTCTTCTCATTTACACACTGACTCCGCAACTCATAAGCCATCAGATGTGATGGTTTACATCCTTCCTGACAGCGTTTGAATTTTTTTTTCCACAAAGACCAATTTATTATTGCTGTTTTGTATATGATCATTTAAAAAAAAAACTTGTAGTATAACTAAACATCTGAGTCGCATGTCTGACCTATTCTGCTCGTGTTAGGAGCAGTGTAAGGTTTCTGAATACCGTCTGTAGTACACCAGAGTAATATGGAGCCAAGCAGTGCGATCGAGGAAAACACAAGACAATATGCCGTCTTTTAGGCTAAACTTCTTTTTATTGCACATCCTTGCTAAAATGGTGAGTGTCGTTAAGGCTACCGGGTGATCAGCCCATTTGCACTTGAGTTTTTAAAAATTTGTTTATGGGATGTGGGCATTGCTGGCAAGGCCAGCATTTATTGCCCATCCCTAGTTGCCCCTTGAGAAGGTGGTGGTGAGCCGCCTTCTTGAACCGCTGCAGTCCGTGTGGTGAAGGTACTCCCACAGTACTGTTAGGGAGGAGTTCCAGGATTTTGACTCGGCGACAATGAAGGATTGGCGATATATTTCCAAGTCAGGATGGTGTGTGACTTGGAGGGGAACTTGGAGGTGGTGGCGTTCCCATGCGCCTGCTGCCCTTGTCCTAGGTGGAAGAGGTCGTGGGTTTGGGAGGTGCTGTCGAAGAAGCCTTGGCGAGTTGCTGCAGTGCATCTTGTAGATGGTACACACTGCAGCCACGGTGCGCCGGTGGTGGAGGGAGTGAATGTTTAAGGTGGTGGATGGGGTGCCAGTAAAACGGGCTGCTTTGTCCTGGATGGTGTCGAGCTTCTTGAGTGTTGTTGGAGCTGCACTCATCCAGGCAAGTGCAGAGTATTCCATCACACTCCTTACTTGTGCCTTGTAGATGGTGGAAAGGCTTTGGGGAGTCAGGAGGTGAGACACTCGCTGCAGAATACCCAGCCTCTGGCCTGCTCTTGTTGCCACAGTACTTATGTTAACGCATCAACTTCTTCCTAGTTGCTCTCCTTGTCTTCCCAGTGACTGCGGCCCCGTCCTGCTCCAACGTTCTGCTCATAGTCTTCTCCTGGGCTGGGGGGCGTGAGTATCAGTGGCTACAAGTCCCACTTTTTAACCAATCACGCTCTGCTGAATTGGCTGGTTATTAACAGTCTTGTAATCGAGTAAAAGCCAAACTGCCAGACCAGGTACAGCCCTAGGCCTGTCCCGTTATCGGGTTAACGACCTTCCTCATTCATTAGCTATTTTAAACTTCTGACCGGGCTAGACAGACTGGGTGCAGGGAGGATGTTTCCCCTGGCTGGGGAGGTCTAGAACGATGGGTCACAGTCTCAGGATACGGGATAGGACATTTAGGACTGATGAGGAGAAATTTCTTCACTGAGGGTGGTGAACCTGTGGAATTCTCTACCACAGAAGGCTGTGGAGGCCAAGTCACTGAATATATTTAAGAAGGAGATGGATAGATTTCTAGACACAAAAGGCATCAAGGGGTATGGGGAGAGAGCGGGAATATGGTATTGAGATAGAGGATCAGCCACGATATTGAATGGCAGAGCAGGCTCGAAGGGCCGACCCCTGCTCCTATTTTTCTATGTTCTAAACTCTACCAGACTTCATTCCACACGCAAGCCGTTGTCCATTATGATCCCGAGTTGACCTGATCAATCCATACGTAGTAGCAGTTTTGCAATAGTGTCCAAAAGGTTTAACCCTTTAAATCCTTCAGTGAGATTTCCCTCCACGTGAATTAATTTCTCATTTGACTTGGGTGCGGGTCTTGCTTCTAAGTGCGAGCAGCAAGGGTGTTGCGCAGAGCGCGCGCTGATGACTAGTTTCCATGGAACTGACCGTCTGTTGCTCACTTCCTTCTCCAAGGTGCAAAGTAACTGCGGATCTGACTGTGTCCCAGAAGCACCCTTCCGCTGTCAGCTGCGAGAAATGTAATGTGGACATCAGTGTGGCGTTCCAGCCCAGCGTGCTGCACGAGTACTCGGACGTTATGGGGTACCTGGACCTGCACGGGTGTGTCCCTGTGGACTTGGTGTTACAGGACAGTCAGTTTGCCGTGGGCTGCCTAAACTGCTCCAAGGAGGGAGCGCTGCAGGTCAGTAAGTAAAACACGGGTCATCTCAAAACAGCGTCTTGACCTGCGCCAGCGATTGGAGTGCCCATCTGCTCCTCCTGCGCAGAAGGTTGATGGAGGCGCACGTTGCGTATACGTCACTGGAAGTTACGAGAGCAGTGTTGCAATCGGCACCTTAATGACCAGAGAGTTAGAGAGGTTTCAGACATCCAGGCCATGTAGGAAGTGCAGAGTGTGTCAGTTAGCAGAAAGGTTAGTCCTTCAGATTACAGCCTTATTCAGGACCGGCTGATTGTAATTGAAAGGGTTGTCGGCCTGTATTTGACCTCCTGCATCTCTAGCTCTTTCTGTGCTTATTTCATATTTCTGGCGTTTGCTGGGGTTTTTTTTGTCCCCAAGATTGTGTTCGACCTGCAACCCCCTAATACTAGACAGCAACAAAAGGGAAAGCTAGTGTGCTTGAGAGTCACAGTGTTGCTTACTGTCTTATCACAAGGAAAAGCTGAATACCATGTCGGTAAAAACCCCTGATGCACCCGTACATTCTCCATCATCGCCGGTGGATCTCGGAGCTCTGTTCCCTGATCTGTGAGAAAGTCAATTGCAGACTTACCGGTGAAATTTCACAGTGTCTAAACTGCTCCCTGTAGAGGAAAGCTTTAGAATGAGTCGCACTGACGGGACAGAATCTAAATCGTGTCCTAACTCGCACCAAGTGCCGTTCACCCGTCGCCCCTGTGCTCGCTGACCTACATTGGCTCCCGGTCAGGCAGCGCCTCGATTTAAAAATTCTCATCCTTGTGTTCAAATCTCTCCATGGCTTCGCCCCTCCCCATCTCTGTAATCTCCTCCAGCCCTACAACCACCCCCACCCCCGGAGATATCTGCACTCCTCCAATTCTGGCCTCTTGAGCATCCCCGATTTTCATTGCTCTACCATTGGCGGCCGTGCCTTCAGCTGCCTTGGCCCTAAGCTCTGGAATTCCCTCCCTAAACCTCTCCATCTTGTTCTCCTTTAAGTTGCTCCTTAAAACCTACCTCTTTGACCAAGCTTTTGGTCACCCGTCCTAATATCTCCTTATGTGGCTCGGTGCCAAATATTAACTCACCTGTGAAGCGCCTTGGGACGTTTTACTATGTGAAAGGTGCTATATAAATGCAAATTGTTGTTGTTGTAAGTACAGACCCACACGGAGACTGCAATTAAAAGTCACGCCAACATTGATTTCCACGCTCCTGCAGTTGTTTCTTAGCCGATCACTGATTACAAACGCAGCAGTGGAAACCGAAGGCGGTCTCCTCCAGGCGCAGTCCACTCCCGATGAGTTAGTACTGTGCTTAAAGCCAGTCTGTCAGTGGTAGACTGTGAGCACAAAGCCTGCCCATCCAGTCCTTTAACCCAAAGCCACCCACGGATGTTGCAACCATTCACGGTGCGATCAGCAGTAAGCGACTTGGGCGGCCACTTTGTGGTTTTTTTTGTAATTATTGTCGGCCCTCGTTCGCAGCCCTTGCTCACGCACCAAGGCTATGTGACTCTGCTTGTAATCTGTCTCTCGCATTGCGCTGTCCCTTTATATTGTACGGAATGAGCAGCACCAAAGAGTGATTGTTGAAGAGCATCTTCCTAACTCTGCTGAACTTGAATTGATTTTTTAATTGATCTGAATTTTGACTTCTTTAATTTAAAAGTCTGGCAGTGCGAGACAAACAGTACCAGCATTCCCACAAGTGGCCCAGTGTCCTCCCTCCTTAACTGTCTAAATTATTTTAAAGGTCTTGAATTTCGCACTGTAAAATTAAGGGCCGTTTTTAACCGCTGATTTGCCCGTCAAATTGGAAGTCCCTCATCGAAGTGGCTTCGAGTGATTAACCTGCGGCGTGGGGACTGCGTGACTGCACTATTCATAACGTTTCTCTCTGGTTACCCAGAGCCTGTCCTACGGCCGGAACAAGGAATTAAACTGCTTGCATTGTCACAGCAAACTCGGCGTTCTGGTGGAGGCAGCCCAGTTTTACCAGACCCACGCCCAGTCGCAGGATGAAACAGGTGAGGCCAGCTAAATAAATCTGCCTTCATTAGAGACACGAACACAGGGTTAGGGGCAAGGAGACGCGATCTGAGGGAACGTAGATTCAGGGTGTACAGGTCTAGAGATTTGCATAGACTTGCATAGGATATACGGCACAGAAACAGGCCATTCGGCCCAACCAGTCCATGCCGATGTTTATGCTCCACTCGAGCCTCCTCCCATCCTTCCTCATCTAAATCTATCAGTGTAACCCTCTATTCCTTTCTCCCTCATATGCTTGTCCAGCCTCCCCTTAAATGCATCTATACTATTCGCTTCAACCACTCCCTGTGGCAGCGAGTTCCACATTCTCACCACTCTCTGGGTAAAGAAGTTTCTTCTGAATTCCCTATTGGATTTCTTGCTGACTATCTTATATTGATGGCCTCTAGTTATGCTCTTCCCCACAAGTGGAAACACTCTCTCTGTATCCACTCTATCAAAACCTTTCATAATTTTAAAGGCCTCTATTAGGTAACCCCTCAGCCGCCTTTTTTCAAGAGAAAAGAGACACAGCCTGTTCATCCTTTCCTGATATGTAATACCCTCGCATTTCTGGTATCATCCTTGTAAATCTTCTCTGCACCCTCTCCAGTGCCTCTATATCCTTTTTATAATATGGCGACCAGAACTGTACACAGTACTCTAAGTGTGGTCTAACCAAGGTTCGATACAGGTTTAGCATAACTTTCCTACTTTTCAATTCTATCCCTCTAGAAATAATGGTTTGCTTTTTTATAGCCTTGTTAACCTGTGTCACAACTTTTAGCGATTTGTGTATTTGTACTCCCTTGTTCCCTTTGTTCCTCTACCACACCTAGACTCGCACCGTCCAAGTGATAAGTGACCTGCCTATTCCTACCAAAATGTACTACCTCACATTTATCTGTGTTGAACTTCATTTGCCAATTATATGCCCATTCTGAAAGTTTATTAATGTCCTCCTGTAATTTGTTGCAGTCCTCCTCAGTATTGACTATCCCCCCAATTTGGTGTCATCCGCAAATTTAGAAATTGTGATTTTGATTCCTAAGTCTAAATCGTTAATATAAATTGTGAACAACAGTGGTCCCAGCACTGATCCCTGTGGAACACCACTACCCACTTTCTGCCACTGTGAATAGCTCCCCTTTACTCCCACTCTCTGCTTTCTGTCCTGAAGCCAGCCAGCAATCCATTCTGCTACTTGTCCCCTGACTCCGCATTCCCTGACCTTGTTCATCAGTCTATTATGGGGAACCTTATTGAAGGCCTTTTGAAAATCTAGATAAATTACATCTACTGCATTACCCTCGTCTACTCTCTCTGTTACCTCTTCAAAAAATTCAATGAGGTTGGTCAAGCAAGACTTTCCCTTTTGAAATCCATGTTGACTATTCATTATTATAGTTTTGGTTTCTAGATGATCTTCTATTTTCTTCTTTATGTCACGTATGACAAATAGGCAGAACATTTGTGGTTAACAATCATAGGACATGAGTGAAAGAAGAAACGTTCCAAAAAAGATTTAATTTTTATTCTGCACTTTATAATTTCAGCCATTAAATGTAAATAATTAATGAGCTTCAAGGGGATATAGACAGGCTAAATGAGTGGGCAAGAACAGGGCAAATGGAATATAATGCAGAGAAATGTGAAGTTATCCACTTTGGTAGGAAAAATAGAAAAGCAGAGTTTTTTTTAAATGGTGAGAGATTGGGAAATGTTGGTGTTCAGAGGGACCTGGGTGTCCTTGTACACGAATCACTGAAAGTTAACATGCAGGTACAACAAGCAATTAGGAAAGCTAATGGTATGTTGGCCTTTATTACAAGAGGATTTGAGTATAAGAGTAAAGATGTCTTACTGCAATTATATAGGGCCGTGGTGAGACCACACCTGGAGTATTGTGCACAGTTTTGGTCTCCTTACCTAAGGAAGGATATACTTGCCATAGAGGGAGTGCAACAAAGGTTCACCAGACTGGTTCCTGGGATGGGGGGATTGTCCTATGAGGAGAGATTGAGTAGACTAGGCCTATATTCTCTAGAGTTTAGAAGAATGAGAGGTGATCTGATTGAAACATACAAAATTCTTACAGGGCTTGACAGGGTGGATGCAGGGAGGATGTTTCCCCTGGCTGGAGAGTCTAGAACCAGGGGTCACAGTCTCAGAATAAGGGGCCGGCCATTGAGGACTGAGATGAGGAGAAATTTCTTCACTCAGAGGGTGGTGAATCTTTGGAATTCTCTACCCCAGAGGGCTGTGGAGGCTCAGTCGTTGAGTATATTCAGGACAGAGTTCGATAGATTTTTGGATATTAAGGGAATCGAGGGATAGTGCAGGAAAGTGGAGATGAGGCAGAAGATCAGCCATGATCTCATTGAATGGCGGAGCAGGCTCGAGGGGCCGAATGGCCGACTCCTGCTCCTATTTCTTACGTTCTTATGAACTCTCTTCTCACAGATGTGCCTTGACTCTGTCCCAAATCTGTGGGCAGGGTCCTTTAAATATTGTGGGCAGGACATTTCTGGCATTAATCTACCATCAGCCTTGGAGGAGGGGTGAAGGAGAGAAATTTGGCTGCAGGGTCTGTTTGCAGCATGGGTAGGCCAGTATTGCTGACCCAAGATCATCCTCACGCCAAGTATCGTTGGCACTTTCTCGAGGCCAGTTTCCTGATCAGTTTCTTTTAAATTTAAACCAGCCTTTTAAATTCTCCCCCTCCATTTTCCCCCAGAAACACTAAGGCCAGGGGTGCTCAGGGGTGTTGGGGTGCAAGTGAAGAGCGATACATTCCGTTTGTAGATGACACCATCCACCCTGTCCAAATCCACCTGAATTTCTGAACGGGGCCTCGGGCTCTGCCTAACCAGGTCCTGGCTCACGTGGCCCAACCAGCCCATGCCAGTGTTTATGCTCCACTCGAGCCTCCTCCCATCCTTCCTTATCTAACTCTTCAGCATAACCCTCTATTCCCTTCTCCCTCATATGTTTATCTAGCCTCCCCTTAAATGCATCTATAATATTCACACCAACCACTCCCTGTAATAGCGAGTTCCACATTCTCACCACTCTCTGGGTGAAGAAGTTTCTTCTGAATTCCCTATTTGAGGTGACTATCTTCTATTGATGGCCTCTAGTTTTGCTCTTCCCCACAAGTGGAAACATTCTCTCTCTATCCACTCGATCAAAAGCTTTCTCATTGAAACTTATAAAATTCTGACAGGACTGGACAGACTAGATGCAGGAAGGATGTTCCCGATGGCCGGGGAGTCCAGAGCCAGGGGTCACAGTCTAAGGATAAGGGGTAAGCCATTTAGGACAGAGATGAGGAGGAATTTCTTCACCCAGAGAGTGGTGAACCTGTGGAATTCTCTACCACAGAAGGCAGTAGAGGCCAATTCATTAAATATATTCAAGAAGGAGTTGGATATATTTCTTAAGGCTAAAGGGATCAAGGGGTATGGGGAGAAAGCAGGGACCGGGTACTGAGTTTGGATGATCAGCCATGATCACATTGAATGGTGGAGCGGGCTCGAGGGGCCGAATGGCCGACTCCTGCTCCTATCTTCTATGTTTCTATGTTTTGTAATTTTAAAGACCTCTATTAGGTCACCCCTCAGCCTTCTCTTTTCAAGAGAAAGGAGACCCAGCCTGTTCATCCTTTCCTGTTGGGTATAACCTCGCTGTTCTGATTATAAACCGGGGAAATTTTAAGATAAATTTGACTTAAAAAGTAGCTACTCCACCCGTGGAGTTGAATTAAGGAATAGACTATTATCTGATATACTGAATACACCCTTTGCTGAATCAATCAAATAAGAAATGGCCAGGATTTGCTGATTACCAGAGACTGGAAGAGCACAGGCTTGGCCCCCAGATAGGAGGAGGAAATTTCCCTCGAGGTCTCCTTCCCCCTGCTGCCGTAGTTTGTATATCTGTAGGTAGCTGCCTCTTGCTTCAAAATCATCCAGTAACCAGTTGTTTGCTTTTATTTATTGCTGAAGACGACAAGAATTCAGTTCATCAAAGTCAGAAGAGACTGCCCCTCGGACCCGCTATTCAGCTTGGCAAATCTCTGCCCGAGTTTGGTACCTGCAGCCACTACAGGAGGAGTTGTCGCTGGCTCAGGTAAGGGTATGCTGCAAGTCTCCCAGCTCCTGAGTGAGAAAGGAAATTGTTTCTCTGACTCCCAAGTTTTTTTTTTGGGGGGGGGGTGGGGGGTGGGTGCAGAATCTTGGTTTACATTCATTTACCTTTACGTTCTCCCTTCCATGCAATCTGAGCTGATAGGAATACTGCGTTCAGTCCTGGGCATTGCACCTCCGGAAGGATATATTGGCCTTGGAGGGGGTGCAGCGCAGATTCACCAGAATGATACCGGGGCCTAAAAGGGTTAAATGATGAGGGCAGGTTGCATAGACTAGGCTTGTATTCCCTTGAGATTAGAAGATTAAGGGGTGATCTAATTAAAGAACATAAGCTAAGCACATAAGAAATAGGAGCAGGAGTAGGCCACTTGGCCCTTCGAACCTGCTCCACCATTCAATAAGATCATGGCTGATCTTCTACCTCAACACCACCTTCCCGCACTGTCCCCATATCCCTTGGTTCCCTTCGTGTTTAAAAATCTATCGATCTTGAATATACTCAACAACTGAGCCTCTACAGCCCTCTGGGGTAGAGAATTCCAAAGATTCACCACCCTCTGAGTGAAGAAATTTCTCCTCAGCTCAGTCCTCAATCGATTTCTTTATTGGCACACGCTCTGTGTAGTGTTAGCTGTTAGCTTACCTGCTTTATATAATCATTTTTTTAGAAGCTGCTACTCCACTGATCTGAGCATTTCACTGGACATCACAGAAGCAGTGTTCCCTCTAATATTTTTTTTCCGGCGCGGTCCCTTTAAATTTGACGCGCGGCCGCTTTTCAAGTGGCAACAGCCTGCGCGGGACCGTCCCGGTCAATGCATGGCCGCGTGCCCGCCCACGTTAGGGGGGATGTTGCACAGAAGGTTAGCTGAAGGTGGACTGTGCAGTGAGTTGGACCTCCAGAATGTGGGCTCAATCTAGCTCCAACTGATAGAATTAAGATCTATTCCCCTCTGAATATAATGTGGATAAATGTGAAGTTATCCACTTTGGTAGAAAAAACAGAACGGCAGAGAGTATTTCCTAAATGGTGAAAGATTGGGGAATGCAGATGCTCAAAGGGACCTGGGTGTCCTTGTACATGAGTCACTGAAAGTGAATGTGCAGGTGCAGCAAGCCATTAGGAAGGCAAATGGTATGCTGGCCTTCATTACAAGAGGATTTGAGTACAGGAGTAAAGAAGTCTTACTCCAGTTATATAGGGCCTTGGTGAGACCTGGAGTACTGTGTACAATTTTGGTCTCCTTACCTAAGGAAGGATATACTTGCCATAGAGGGAGTGCAACGAAGGTTCACGAGATTGATTCCTGGGATGGCGGGACTGTCGTATGAGAAGAGATTGAGTAAACTAGGCCTGTATTCTCTTGAATTCAGAAGAATGAGAGGGGATCTCGTTGAAGCACACAAAATTATCACAGAGCTTGATAGGGTGGATGCTGGGAGAGTGTTTCCCTTGGCTGGGGAGTCTAGAACCAGGGGCCACAGCCTCAGGATAAAGGGTAGGCCATTCAGGACTGAGATGAGAAGAAATTTCTTCACACAGAGGGTGGTGAATCTTTGGAATTCTCTACCCCAGAGGGCTGTGGAGGCTCAGTCATTGGGTATATTCAAAACAGAAGTCGATAGATTTCTGACTAGTAAGGGCATCAAGGGATATGGCGATAGGGCCGGTGAATGGAGTTGAGGTGGAAGATCAGCCATGATCTCATCGAATGGTGGAGCAGGCTCGAGGGGCCGAATGGCCGACTCCTCCTATTTCTTATGTTCTCTGCTGAAGGGGAACGAGTTTGAGTAGCTGAATCCACTTTGTGGGGGGGGTGGGGGGGGACACAAATCCACTGCATAAAATGGAGGTCTGTCATTTTACACCAAGTTGCATTAAATTTGCCCCCTCACCCAGAGAGGGAGTTGTGTGACACTGGGGCAATAGGCGGAACTGTCGTATTCCTGTTGTGCGTATCTGCTTATTACACTGCTCTAAAAGGCTCTCCCTTGTTGCCCAATGCTTTCAGGTTTCCATGTTGTGGCAAAGCCTACCCGTGTGACGTGTGTCACGACAGTGATCAAGACCATTTGATGGAGCTGGCCAATCGAATGATCTGTGGCTACTGCGCGATGGAGCAGGTGAGCCCGGCTGTCTTGACGGCAGTCGAGATACCCGACAGAGTTTGTAGGTTAAACGGGTGTGTTCCCTTCAGTGACGTGTTAGTCACCGCAATCAACAGGAAATCCAGGGTTAGCACTGGGTGCCTTTTGGGAAAATTTAAAACGAGAGTGAAAAGGAAATGAACATCAAAGTAAAATGTACTGATGAACTAGAACTTGGGGAAAGAGATATAATTGCTGAGAGTTTTTTAAAAATACATTGATGGGTCTGGTGTGTGAGAAAAGACTTGCATTTCTATACCGCCTTTCACGACCACCGGGCGTCCCAAAGCGCTTTGCAGCCAATGAAGTTTTTTAAAATTTACTTATGGGATGTGGGCAAGGCTGGCATTTATTGTCCATCCTTAGTTGCCCTTGAGAAGGTGGTGGTGAGCCGCCTTCTTGAACCGCTGCAGTCCGTGTGGTGAAGGCACTCCCACTGTGCTGTTAGGGAGGGAGTTCCAGGATTTTGACCCAGCGACGATGAAGGATCGACGATATACTTCCAAGTTCGGATGGTGTGTGACTTGGAGGGGAACTTGGAGGTGGTGGTGTTCCCATGTGCCTGCTGCCCTTGTCCTTCTAGGTGGTAGAGGTCGCGGGTTTGGGAGGTGCTGCCAAAGAAGCCTTGGCGAGTTGCATCTTGTAGATGGTACACACTGTAGACACGGTACGCCGGTAGTGGAGGGAGTGAATGTTTAAGGTGGTGGATGGGGTGCCAATCAAGCGGGCTGCTTTGTCCTGGATGGTGTCGAGCTTCTTGAGTGTTGTTGGAGCTGCACTCATCCAGGCAAGTGGAGAGTGCTGTTACTGTTATAATGTAGGAAACAATCAGGGGGAGGATCCCTGGTGTGAGAGTGGCAATAGCATGGCTCCCTATGCAGGCGAGTTAAAAGGTCCCCTGGCACTCGGTGGGAGGGAGTTCAGCTTCTTTGGGTGAAGGTGAAATGTTCATAACCGTGAATGAGGGTCACTATAGTGGGCACGTGATTCCTTTATATTGTTACACCTCACGCAGCTTGTCCCTTTAATGGCACAACCTTTGACCCTGCCAACTGGCTTTGGAGAGTGTTGTTGATTAATGCACTACAGGATTCATTTTAAAGTTCTCACTTGCTCTGTCAGTGCTACTCGGGTCTTTGTAATACTAAACTATGCAGCACGGGCTGCAGTTGTGTTGATGTGCATTCACTCATTCAGATGTTTGCCATAAAGTGGAATGATATGGTTCCAGCCCATAATTCACCCCGTATCCAATTCCCAATGTCCATTCATAGGAAGGAACTAAGCAGAGGGCGTGTACTTTCCCGGAGGGAGGGAGGGATGGCTGTGCTGTGCCAGTACCTCCTGCGAATAGGTTGCTTGCCTCCTGCTCTCGGCGAGTGATGCAGGGAGGTACAGGAGGGTGAAGTGTCTGCCGTGGCTCAGTGGGCAGCACTCTCGCTTCTGAATGTAGGAAATAATGTTGTGGGTTTAAGTCCCACTCCAGGGACTTGAGCACAAAAGTCCAGGCTGACACACCCAGTGCAGTGCTGAGGGAGTGCTGCACTGTCGGAGGTGCCGCCTTTCGGATGAGACGTTAAACTATCTGCTCCCTCGGTGGACGTAAGATCCCACGGCAGTATTTTGAAGAGCAGGGGAGGTATCCCCGGTGTCCTGGGGCCAATATCTATTCCTCAACCAGTATCAATAAAACAGATTATCTGGACATTATCACATTGCTGTTTGAGGGAGCTTGCTGTGCTGTGCGCAAATTGGCTGCAGCGTTTCCTACATTACAACAGTGACTACACTTCATTGGCTGTAATGCACTTTGGGACACACTGAGGTCGTAAAAGGCGCTATATTAATGCAAGTCTTTCCTTCTGTGGAGTCAGAAAGGCCAGTAGAAATGTAAAATAACTGATTTTTTTTTTTTAGATCACAGTCAGTTTGGTTGCTGGTAATGTCCCACCTAGGCTATGTGCCAATAAGGCTGAATGACTAAAGTGACATTGTGCTATTGGGTTCCATGCGTTTGTCTCGTCTGTGAGGGGGTGGCAGTGCCGTCTTGCCTCGGGCTCATTTAGTCTCTCTGTTTCTAGCCGTACAACAACGGGAAGCCCTGTGTTGCCTGTGGAGCGATGATGACAAAAGGATCCCACTCTAGCCACTGGGAAGGAGGCCAAGGCTGTCGCAGCAGAGTGCAAATGAGTCAGTAAGTGCCCTGCGCCGCCTCCCACCGCTCGCTCCGAGCAGATCTCAGTCAGTCCCTGGCTCCGCAATCGCAGTGCGAACGCCAGGGTTCAGGATCCAGAGTGTTCGAGTCGGGCGCTGCTCCTCTGCAATAACTTACTCCAGCAATGGCCCGTAACACGCACCAGGATCCAAGATTACTTCAGTGTTAGCAGAATTCTATCACAGACACTTAACTTACATTAAACTCGTTTCTCCTTAGCGCCTAGTGTTTCTATTGAAGTCTTAGAAAATAATCAGTAAAATTTTAGGAAAAAAAACAAACTTCATCTTGCATATTTTCTACAAATCCCAGTGCTTCACAGTTCTACAGTTAACACCTAGAAATAAGGTTCCTCGTGCTTTTCTCTTTCTCTCACTCGTGTCCTGCTCTCTCTCCTCTTGCGCCTTGATGTCTCCCTCATGCCTTGTTCACTCTCTGTGCCTTCTGTGTGCCAGTGTTGATCTCTCTCTCTGACCCTCCCACTTTCTGACTCTCCCTCTTGCTCTGTGCCTCCCTCTGTTTTTGTGTCTCTCGCTGCCCATCATTCTTTCACTGTCTCCCTCTCTTGCTCTGTCTCACTGTCTCTCTGTGGCTCTCTGTCTTTCTCTCTCTGGCTCCTTTGGCTCTCGCTGTCTCTGGCTCCTCAGCTTGACACGTGAAATTTGTGCACAGCCAATAACCCCAATCCTCTTTCCCACAAACAAGGAGCTTCTTCCAACAATTCATGTGTGAGACTAGCCCTTGTGATTTCCCTGCTGTACTTTCCCTCCCTTCCTGTGGGGAAATGTCTGGTTTCCACAGTGCCTTTCCTGGTGGAACAGCCGTGATGTGGAACTGTCCTGGTGGCGAGTTGTGGCTTTCTCCTCCTTGACCCATGTTAGCCGTGTACTTGAAGACAAGCACTTGGAGTGTTGGGCTTGGCATTAATTGGCCAAATACACTCTGTGTAAACAAGGCGCACTTTTAACAGACTGGCGAACCGCAGGGCAGCAAGACCCAAGTGGGCCCGGTTTAAATTTAACCTAATTTACACCTGATGATGAATGTGGCAAGCGCACGAGCTGTGGGCGTGTGAATGACTGTGGAGTGATGGGGGAGGAGTCTGTGCCTGTTGTTCACACGACTGCAAGCTCACAGTCTTGGGCTGTGATGCATCCCCTGTAGAGAGGGAAGCGGGGAGGGTGAGCCAAACACTCCTACTGGTACACACATCCTCAAAACAGATCAGAAGAGGCAGTGATTATTATATTCGTTTATTCATCATTCTCGGAATGTGGGCAGGGCCGGCATTTATTGCCCATCCCCAGTTGCCCTACGAAGGTAGCGGTAACCCTTCTACTTGATACAGCTGACGGCTCACTCGGCCACTCCCGAGGGCAGTTCAGAGTCACATACCAGCCAGATTAGGTAAGGACGGAAGTGAACCATTAGCATCTTATTTCCTTGGTCGAGGAAGATTTGTCACCGGGAAAAGGACGTTTGGAAACTGCTATTTGAAAGATGATTGAACGCACCGTCGAGGAACAGAGAAATCTTGCATTTATTTTGGGCCTTGTCATGTCCTCGGGTTTCTGATTCACAGTCAAAGGGTGAAAGGTGCTGGAATCCTCTTAAAGGAAGACTTTGTGCGCACGGCCTTATCAAACACAGAGATTGTGCTCAATTTATCAGATGGTTCGGCCTGTTTTTAATTCCACGTTTCATTCCCTTTCACAGCAAAGACAAACAGAAATATTCAAACTCTGCAAAGACCGTGTCTCGCCGATTCCAGCGTCAGCATCAGAAGTGAGCAGCTTGGCCCGGATTAGGATCCCTGACCTGGACAGTGGCCTTAGTAATGACTCTGTGAGTGGGTTTGGCGTGCGCGTGTGTGTTTTTTCTGTTGTTTCTTTCTCCCTCCAATGAGGCGATGAAAGGATAAATGTTCTTCAAATTTTAAAGGAAGGAAAGGATCTCGGGGAGAGGGGGGGTGAAACAGCACCAAGTCCAGGAAGGAGTTGGACACCTTTTTAGTTTGATCTATGTAGGATACCGTAGAACGCCATCCTTGCCCTGTGAACAGGCTGAAGAGAGTTCCGACGGCTGCCTTGCATCGTTAACCGCGAGTGAGAGGCACACTCCAGCAGAAGCCCCGGGCGGTAACTTGCTCCGTCTCTTCTATGAGCCAGGGATCCAGCACCACTCAACCCGTCGGAGATCAGAGGGGAGTTCTGGACATGTTGACGATACTCATGGACTCAGCACTTGTGCAGGCCTGACTGCGTAACACACCAGAGGGCAAGGCACTAGGTGCCTGGTTCACGAATAGAGTGCCGCACCGTCGGTGTTAGCGTGGGGCCTCCACCGCCTTTGTTGAGACAGGCGTTGCAGAGCAGATCGTTGCTCAGATTCTATACGGACTCTTAAGTCGGGTGTAGAAATTGAAATGTAATATTGAGGCAATGTAGGACAGCCCGGGACTGACCTCTGCACAGACTCTCTGAGAACGTAGTGCTCTTCGCTCCAGCCTCGTCTTAATGCGGGAAGACGCGAGCTTGCACACGAGTACAATTGGAAGTTGTGTTGTCATTTGGTTTTGAATGTTACAGGTTATCACTGTGGTGATTTACATTTAATTTGGCAATTTTATAAAATGCAGTCAAATCTTGTTCTATGCAACACATTGCCGTACCAACAATAAGCAAGGAAACCCTTGCAGCCCTGGAAATGAGATGGAGGGAAAGATCATAACCCTCTGTTGGCTAACCACAGACAGACAGCTAGAGAGGTAGCAGTAATTAGAACGCACCCTGTGTGGGACTGTGTGAACAATACCGCTGACATTGTCCATCACTGTCTCCCATTGACTGTCAGAGTGCAAGAAGTGAGTAAATGCTATATACTGAGCGAGTGTCAACGGGTAGGATTCCCTCAGTCCTGATCCATGGGGTCCCAAAAGCCCACCTGTACAACATAGGAACAGGAGGAGGCCATTCAGGCCTGCTCCGCCATTCAATTAGATCATGGCAGATCTGTACCGCATATCCCTTGATACCCTTACCCAACAAAAATCTGTCAGTCTCCGGTCTTGAAAGCTCCAAGAGCTTTCTCTATGAAAGTGTCACGGCTCTGAGTTTATACAGCGAGGGCATACAGGATACTTGACTTATCGAGGCAGCCGAATCCTGCCTCCAATCACTGTGTACACGTGCATGCCTTCCAGCAGGTGGCAGTGTTCCCAAGTCCAGGGACACCGATCCCAATCGCAGAAGCTCCAGCACTAATTCAGTCCGTCACGCATCAATCTCGCAGCCTCCTTGCTTTGTACGGCGGAGTGCCGCAGTTATCCAGCGGAGAAATGCCAACTCCGATTGTTTAAGTGAGGGAGAGTACCAGCATCCAGGTCCTTCCTGGCTAAATCACTTTACAGAGTTCGCAAAACAAGGAAAGTAACCTTAATTCAGCAGGAGAATAAAATGTGTTCACAGCACTGACTGCAGTGGATCATAGTTGGACCGTAGCAGTTTGTCCTTTCACCCACTGTCAGTTGCAAATCCATCTCTCAGACAATCGCTACAGCCTGGGATTCCGTTGCCCTTCAAGAGATGGGAATAAGCTTATACTTTTAAAGTCTTAAAATCCTGATTTTTACAAACCTAAAGTTGCCCTCAGAGAGTTTCGGCTGGTTAAAGTGCAAAGTTAACATTCCTGTCTGGGGGCTGCAGGTCCAGTTATTTTTATTCCTCCCTTCAGTTTTGTCCCGAGGCTGGTGCCTTGTGCAGAGAGACCCGTCCCCCTCCCTTCCACCCTGCACCTCACTCCAGTCACCCTTTCTCGGGTGTGAGCCCCAGATAGAGAATCAACTGGCAGTTCTACCACCAGCCACATCGCAATCAAATCTAACCTGGTTCTCAACCCGTGCCTGCGCACAGGCGGGTCACTGGGAGTAAGAAGCTTAACCACCTCGCTTCCTGCAGCCCAGAGCGCCTGGGCCCAGTTGTAATGTTCTTGCAACCCCCAGCGTGAGCTGCAGATCAAGTGCACTTTTCTTCTTTCTTTGGTTCATACAAGTACTATTACTGGCACTAATGGCGGCTGCACATTAACTGCATCCTGTTTCCGAGTCTGTGTCTATTATCTCTGAGTTTACTTCCCTGTGCCCATGTTGATATGAAATAAAAACAGAAAATACTGGAAATACTCAGCCAGTCAGGCAGCATCTGTGGAGAGAGAGAAACAGTCAACGTTTCAGGTGGATAGGTAGATGGTTTTAACGAGAAGTCAACGAGCTGAAACGTTAACTCTTTCTCTTTCCACAGATGCTGCCTGATCTGCTGGGTGTTTCCAGCAGTTGCTGTTTATATTTCAGATTTCCAGCATTTTGCTTTTGTTCCCATGTTTATATGTGTGTCCCTCTCTCCTGTCTCAATACTATTTCAAAAAATACTCCTCGAGCAGCTTTCTCCTCCGCACGTGCCCCTCGCTCTGCGCCCCCTGCACTCCACTTCCACCTGACCAGCGTGTAACCTTCGCCACTAATGCCGAGGGAAGGGGCAAAAAAAAAAAAATCCACAGGAAACTTTCTAAAATTAAACCTGGTATAAACGAAACACCGCCTGGGTCCAAGTGCCAGTCTAAACATGAAAGGCGTGGATCTAAACCCGTGACACCTCAGTGATGTGTTAGCCACCAGTTATCTCCACGTGGTAAGTAACTTGAGCTTGTGCTCCATTTTGGGGTTTAACCCCACGCACTCACTAATTGTGATGAGTTTTTTCCGTGTCATGAAATGACTTAATGTTCCTTTTCTAACAAGAGTGCCTTTGTTTATTGATTCTCTTCCCATCACCTCCATCAGCTGTTCACCCCCCCCCCAATTGCACCTCGCTCCGAAATGTAGGAGTGGTCAGCGAGTGACTGTGGAGCCCCTCCCCTCCCCCCTGACCTGACCGCTCTCAAGTGCGAAGCCTTTCACTTAACACGCACTCCTCCGGTCAGGTCCTCAAACAGTCGCAGCAGGTCATCATCAGATGTCCGCGAGAGATGTTTGTTCCTGCAGTAATGGATCGGGCTGGTTTGATCAGTCCTGCTTGTGGGTGGTCTCGTTTGCCAGCAACACTGGTCAGGAATGTGGGCACTGCCAGGGGCTTTCAGGCCATCTTGTGGTACAGTATCTGTGCCACTGAATTTGTGCGATCAGTTGGCGAGGCCCCCCCGCAGCCCTCCCCCTTCGGTTGTGCGGGCTGGTTAAACCCCCATTAAGTCTTCGCACGTAAACTTATTTCCAGGGAAGCGGGCGGGGGGGGTAGCCCGATGCATGTTGTTGCTGTGGCTAAATCATATAGTATTTTTTGGGAAGAATAATAAACTTCAATCTGGTCCTATTTCTGATTTTGGTGCAAAAGTGTGACTCTGAAAGAGTTGATACGGTGAACACTGGCAAAATATTTTAAAAAAGGAAAAAAAATTATACTCATTTGCATGTATGTAGAGTTGACGGTATTTTAAAATAAAGTTTAGTTTTGTCAGTTTTGAGGTGTTTGGTGTTTTGATGCTGCCGAGAGAGCCCGTGTTTTATTTTGGTTCTAATGCCAGTGCAAGTTCCTCCTGTGAGGTTATTAAAAATATAATCAATTCACACTGCGACTGAAGTCATCGACTTCGCACCAACGCTGCAGCTGTCATGAGAATGGTAATAAAGCTAGTATCGCCCAGTAGAAATTGCTAATTCGTCACGAGGATGGTCACGGTGACACTGATTTTAGTGGAGAATGCCTTACACACACTCAATGCAGGTAAATGTACTTCACACATGTGTATTTACTTATCATCCACCATTCAGTAACCAAGGATGTACAACACTCGCAACAATCCAAAAACACTCACGCACACACAGTTTTTCATCTTACCATTTTACCAACAAACACACCAAAAGATTAAAGATCACATGCCTAACAACTGTGTCTATTACTCTTTGTAATTACTAATCCAATGCAATTTGCCACCTCAAGTTCCAATTAACCACCACAGGCCCAAGATTCATGGAATGATGCAGATCAGTTATTACGGAACCTATCTCGCACTGCACCAACCTCTGTGGCCCTGGAGAGCCCGGATACCATTTCACACCTGTGGTTCTCCATTGCTGTGAAGTCGCAATCGCTATGGGGTTGGTCTCGGTTACAGAGCGGGGACAAGGCGGTCCCCCCCAATGGGGAGGCAGGTGAAACAGGAAGGCAAATCAACGGGTGCTAGGACACTACTATGAGCGGCTGTCTACCTGGCTGGGGGGGAAGCAAGTGAGGCCACAAAGAACAAGAAAATCTTTATTTAGGAGTTGAGAGTAGAACTGGGAGGGGAGATTTCCAGCTTTGATGCTGCCTGGGAGCGTCCACTCCCTTCCTGTGATTGCCTGCCCAGTGAAATGCCACACCATGTACCAAGAATCACAAAGCATAAGATGTCACCTTGTTTGGATAACTGTTTGAGAATACAGTATAATGGTTATATTAAATCTCCAGGGAGGCACCTTGACTCGAATCTGTGGGGAATTACAGGCACGTAACTTGTTATACTGACCCACGGCACACTGCATTATTCTTCCAGCAAGACCTGTGGCCCCCTTGCCCTTTGCTTTTAACAATTTTTACAGGTTATCTGTGGTGGCATTGCTAATGTGATGTCTCCTTGTGCACATTATTGTGTGAAACGGGCGGTAACAGCTTTGTCTTAAAGATGACATGTACTCTTTAAATCCAGTCACTACCATTAATTTTGCATGCTGCACTAGCATCCCAGTAACATCTGCAGAGGTCAGATTTGAACAAGACAAATGGTCTCATAGCAACAAGCATAACACAACTTGTGATTAATTTGTAGCCTAATTTATAACCCAAGTGTACCAGATATTTTTCTGGTGCTCATGGAGGTCAGATGTAGCATCTAAACGTGCAATTATAAAGTGTGGAGTAGAATACAGATCTTATTCTTGCACGCTGAATTACAAGGCACTTGACTTAGGAAAGATGTCAAGGCCATGGAGATGATGCAGAAGAAAGTCACTTAAAATGATACCAGGAATTAGAGAAAGGAAAAACAGAAAGATGCATTTCTATAGCTCCTTTCATGGCCTCAGGACATCCCAAAGTGCTTTACAGCCAATTAAGTACTTTTTTGAAGTGTAGTCACTGTCGTAATGTAGGAAACGCAGCAGCCAATTTGTGCAAAGCACGCTCCCACAAACAGCAATGTGATAATCTGCTTTCGTGATGTTTATTGAAGTATTGGCCAGGACACCGGGGTGAACTCCCCCCCTGCTCCTCTTCGAAATAATGCCAGAGGATCTTTTACCCCCACCCGAGAGCTCGGTTTATCCACGTCTGAAAGACGGCACTTCTGACAGTGCAGCACTCCCTCAGCCTAGATTTCTGTGCTCAAATGTCTGGAGTGGGACTTAAACCCACAACCTTCTGACTCATAGAAACATAGAAGATAGGAGCAGGATTAGGCCATTCGGCCCCTCCAGCCTGCTCCGCCATTCAATGAAATCATGGCTGATCATCAAAACTCAGTACCCTGCCCCTGCCTTCTCCCCATATCCCTTGATCCCTTTAGCCTTAAGAAATATATCGAACTCCTTCTTGAATATATTTAATGAATTGGCCTCAACTGCCTTCTGTGGTAGAGAATTCCACAGGTTCACCACTCTCTGGGTGAAGAAATTCCTCCTCATTTCTGTCCTAAACGGCTTACCCCTTATCCTTAGACTGTGACCCCTGGTTCTGGACTCCCCGACCATCGGGAACATCCTTCCTGCATCTAGTCTGTCTAGTCCTGTTAGAATTTTATAAGTTTCAATGAGATCCCCTCTCATTCTTCTAAACTCCAGCGAGTATAAGCCCAATCGACCCAATCTCTCCTCATACGTCATTCCTGCCATCCCAGGTATCAGTCTGGTGAATCTTCGCTGCACTCCCTCCATGGCAAGAACATCCTTCCTCAGATAAGGCGACCAAAACTGCACACAATACTCAAGGTGTGGTCTCACCAAGGCCCTGTACAACTGCAGCAAGACATCCTTGTTCCTGTACTCGACCCCTCTCGCTACGAAGGCCAACATACCATTTGCCTTCTTAACCTGCATGCTTACCTTCAGCGACTGGTGCACAAGGACACCCAGGTCTCGTTGCACTTCCCCTTCTCCCAATCTATTGCCGTTCAGATAATAATCTGCCTTCCTGTTTTTGCCACCAAAGTGGATAACCTCACATTTATCCACATTATACTGCATCTGCCATGCTTCTGCCCAATCACCCAACCTGTCCAAATCATACTGGAGTTTCTCGGCATCCTCCTCTCAGCACACATGCTCACCCAGCTTTGTGTCGTCTGCAAATTGGAGATATTACATCTAGTTCCCTCGTCTAGATCATTAATATACAGAGGCAAGGGTACTACCAACTGAGCCATGGCTCACACAGAGGTTTTAGATATGAGGAAAGACTAGAGAAACGGCGGCTCTTTTCACGAGAACTGTCAAGAGAAAATCTGATTAAGATCAACATCAAAAGGACAGAGATTAGAGGATTTTTTTATGGAGAGGGTTGTTAGGACATGGTGGAGCAGAATCCATAATAGCGTTTAAAAAGGAAAATGGATAAATATTTCAAAAAGAGCAGGGAATGGGACTAGATGGCTAGTTCTAGAAAGCCAGCACAGACACGATGGTTGAATGGCCACCTGTGGTGTATAATTCTATGATCTCAGTGCTTCACAGCTAATGAATAATTAATTAAAATTTGGAATGCACTGCCTGATAGGGTGGTGGATACAGATTCAATAGTAGCCTTCAAAAGGGAATTGGATAAATACTTGAAGGAGAAAAAATTGCAGGGATATGGGGAAAGAGCGGGGGAGTGGGACGAACTAGATTGCTCTTTAAAAGCAGAGTTGGAGGAATGCAAAGTTCTTAGAGGATGGTAGGGTTGGAGGAGGTTACAGCGATAGGGAGAGGGCGAGGTCATGTAGGGATTTAAACATAAGGATGAGAATTTTAAAATTGAAATGTGTGGGTACTCGGAGCCAATGTAGGTCAGTGAGAAGAGGGGTGAGAACGGTACTTGGTATGGGATAGAATATGGGCAGCAGAGCTTTGGATGAGCTGAAGTTTATGGAGTGAGTCGGATGGGAGGTCAGTCACGAGAGCATTGGAATAGTCAAGACCGGAGGTCACAAAGACATGGATGAGGGTTTCAACAGCAGGTGGAAACAGGCAATGTTACGGAGCTGGAAGTTGCCGGTCTTTGTGAAGAGGATATGGGGTCAGAAGCTCGGCTCAGGATCAAATAGGACACTGAGGTTGTGAACAATCTTGTTCAGCCTGAGATACTGGCAGGGCAGGTGACGAGGATACGGTTTCTGGCAGGGCAGGTGACGAAGATACTGTTTCTGGCAGGGCAGGTGACGAGGATACTGTTTCTGGCAGGGCAGGTGACGAGGATACAGTTTCTGGCAGGGCAGGTGACGAGGATACTGTTTCTGGCAGGGCAGGTGACGAGGATATTGTTTCTGGCAGGGCAGGTGACGAGGATACTGTTTCTGGCCGGGCAGGTGACGAAGATACTGTTTGTGGCAGGGCAGGTGACGAGGATACTGTTTCTGGCAGGGCAGGTGACGAGGATATTGTTTCTGGCAGGGCAGGTGACGAGGATACTGTTTCTGGCAGGGCAGGTGACGAGGATATTGTTTCTGGCAGGGCAGGTGACGAGGATACAGTTTCTGGCAGGGCAGGTGACGAGGATACAGTTTCTGGCAGGGCAGGTGACGAGGATATTGTTTCTGGCAGGGCAGGTGACGAGGATATTGTTTCTGGCAGGGCAGGTGACGAGGATATTGTTTCTGGCAGGGCAGGTGACGAGGATATTGTTTCTGGCAGGGCAGGTGACGAGGGTACGGTTTCTGGCAGGGCAGGTGACGAGGATACGGTTTCTGGCAGGGCAGGTGACGAGGATATTGTTTCCGGCAGGGCAGGTGACGAGGATACTGTTTCCGGCAGGGCAGGTGACGAGGATACGGTTTCTGGCAGGGCAGGTGACGAGGATACTGTTTCTGGCAGGGCAGGTGACGAGGATACTGTTTCTGGCAGGGCAGGTGACGATGATACTGTTTCTGGCCGGGCAGGTGACGAGGATACTGTTTCTGGCAGGGCAGGTGACGAGGATACTGTTTCTGGCAGGGCAGGTGACGAGGATACTGTTTCTGGCAGGGCAGGTGACGAGGATACTGTTTCTGGCCGGGCAGGTGACGAGGATACTGTTTCTGGCCGGGCAGGTGACGAGGATACTGTTTCTGGCCGGGCAGGTGACGAGGATACGGTTTGTGGCAGGGCAGGTGACGAGGATACTGTTTCTGGCCGGGCAGGTGACGAGGATACGGTTTGTGGCAGGGCAGGTGACGAGGATACGGTTTGTGGCAGGGCAGGTGATGAGGATACTGTTTCTGGCCGGGCAGGTGACGAGGATACGGTTTCCGGCAGGGCAGGTGACGAGGATACGGTTTGTGGCAGGGCAGTGACGAGGATACGGTTTCTGGCAGGGCAGGTGACGAGGATACGGTTTCTGGCAGGGCAGGTGACGAGGATACTGTTTCTGGCCGGGCAGGTGACGAGGATACGGTTTCTGGCCGGGCAGGTGACGAGGATACTGTTTCTGGCCGGGCAGGTGACGAGGATACTGTTTCTGGCAGGGCAGGTGACGAGGATACTGTTTCTGGCAGGGCAGGTGACGAGGATACTGTTTCTGGCAGGGCAGGTGACGAGGATACTGTTTCTGGCAGGGCAGTGACGAGGATACTGTTTCTGGCAGGGCAGTGACGAGGATACTGTTTCTGGCCGGGCAGGTGACGAGGATACTGTTTCTGGCAGGGCAGGTGACGAGGATACAGTTTCTGGCAGGGCAGGTGACGAGGATATTGTTTCTGGCAGGGCAGGTGACGAGGATATTGTTTCTGGCAGGGCAGGTGACGAGGATACTGTTTCTGGCCGGGCAGGTGACGAAGATACTGTTTGTGGCAGGGCAGGTGACGAGGATATTGTTTCTGGCAGGGCAGGTGACGAGGATACTGTTTCTGGCAGGGCAGGTGACGAGGATATTGTTTCTGGCAGGGCAGGTGACGAGGATACTGTTTCTGGCAGGGCAGGTGACGAAGATATTGTTTCTGGCAGGGCAGGTGACGAGGATACAGTTTCTGGCAGGGCAGGTGACGAGGATACAGTTTCTGGCAGGGCAGGTGACGAGGATACTGTTTCTGGCAGGGCAGGTGACGAGGATATTGTTTCTGGCAGGGCAGGTGACGAGGATACAGTTTCTGGCAGGGCAGGTGACGAGGATACAGTTTCTGGCAGGGCAGGTGACGAGGATATTGTTTCTGGCAGGGCAGGTGACGAGGATACTGTTTCTGGCAGGGCAGGTGACGAAGATATTGTTTCTGGCAGGGCAGGTGACGAGGATACTGTTTCTGGCAGGGCAGGTGACGAGGATATTGTTTCTGGCAGGGCAGGTGACGAGGATACGGTTTCTGGCAGGGCAGGTGACGAAGATACTGTTTCTGGCAGGGCAGGTGACGAGGATACTGTTTCTGGCAGGGCAGGTGACGAGGATACTGTTTCTGGCCGGGCAGGTGACGAGGATACTGTTTCTGGCCGGGCAAGTGACGAGGATACGGTTTGTGGCAGGGCAGGTGACGAGGATACGGTTTGTGGCAGGGCAGGTGACGAGGATACTGTTTCTGGCCGGGCAGGTGACGAGGATACGGTTTCTGGCAGGGCAGGTGACGAGGATACGGTTTCTGGCAGGGCAGGTGACGAGGATACTGTTTCTGGCCGGGCAGGTGACGAGGATACGGTTTCTGGCCGGGCAGGTGACGAGGATACTGTTTCTGGCAGGGCAGGTGACGAGGATACTGTTTCTGGCAGGGCAGTGACGAGGATACTGTTTCTGGCAGGGCAGGTGACGAGGATACTGTTTCTGGCAGGGCAGGTGACGAGGATACTGTTTCTGGCAGGGCAGGTGACGAGGATACTGTTTCTGGCAGGGCAGTGACGAGGATATTGTTTCTGGCAGGGCAGGTGACGAGGATATTGTTTCTGGCAGGGCAGGTGACGAGGATACTGTTTCTGGCCGGGCAGGTGACGAAGATACTGTTTCTGGCAGGGCAGGTGACGAGGATATTGTTTCTGGCAAGGCAGGTGACGAGGATATTGTTTCTGGCAGGGCAGGTGACGAGGATACAGTTTCTGGCAGGGCAGGTGACGAGGATATTGTTTCTGGCAGGGCAGGTGACGAGGATACTGTTTCTGGCCGGGCAGGTGACGAGGATATTGTTTCTGGCAGGGCAGGTGACGAGGATATTGTTTCTGGCAGGGCAGGTGACGAGGATATTGTTTCTGGCAGGGCAGGTGACGAGGATACAGTTTCTGGCAGGGCAGGTGACGAGGATACTGTTTCTGGCAGGGCAGGTGACGAGGATACAGTTTCTGGCAGGGCAGGTGACGAGGATATTGTTTCTGGCAGGGCAGGTGACGAGGATACAGTTTCTGGCAGAGCAGGTGACGAGGATATTGTTTCTGGCAGGGCAGGTGACGAGGATACAGTTTCTGGCAGGGCAGGTGACGAGGATATTGTTTCTGGCAGGGCAGGTGACGAGGATATTGTTTCTGGCAGGGCAGGTGACGAGGATATTGTTTCTGGCAGGGCAGGTGACGAGGATATTGTTTCTGGCAGGGCAGGTGACGAGGATACTGTTTCCGGCAGGGCAGTGACGAGGATACGGTTTCTGGCCGGGCAGGTGACGAGGATACGGTTTCTGGCAGGGCAGGTGACGAGGATACGGTTTCTGGCAGGGCAGGTGACGAGGATACTGTTTCTGGCAGGGCAGGTGACGAAGATACTGTTTCTGGCAGGGCAGGTGACGAGGATACGGTTTCTGGCAGGGCAGGTGACGAGGATATTGTTTCTGGCAGGGCAGGTGACGAGGGTACGGTTTCTGGCAGGGCAGTGAGGAGGATACTGTTTCTGGCAGGGCAGGTGACGAGGATACGGTTTCCGGCAGGGCAGGTGACGAGGATATTGTTTCCGGCAGGCCAGGTGACGAGGATACTGTTTCCGGCAGGGCAGGTGACGAGGATACGGTTTCTGGCAGGGCAGGTGACGAGGATACGGTTTCTGGCAGGGCAGGTGACGAGGGTACTGTTTCTGGCAGGGCAGGTGACGAGGATACTGTTTCTGGCAGGGCAGGTGACGAGGATACGGTTTCTGGCAGGGCAGGTGACGAGGATACGGTTTCTGGCCGGGCAGGCGACGAGGGTACTGTTTCTGGCCGGGCAGGTGACGAGGATACGGTTTGTGGCAGGGCAGGTGACGAGGATATTGTTTCTGGCAGGGCAGGTGACGAGGATACTGTTTCTGGCCGGGCAGGTGACGAAGATACTGTTTGTGGCAGGGCAGGTGACGAGGATACTGTTTCTGGCAGGGCAGGTGACGAGGATATTGTTTCTGGCCGGGCAGGTGACGAGGATACTGTTTCTGGCAGGGCAGGTGACGAGGATATTGTTTCTGGCAGGGCAGGTGACGAGGATACTGTTTCTGGCAGGGCAGTGACGAGGATACGGTTTCTGGCCGGGCAGGTGACGAGGATACGGTTTCTGGCAGGGCAGGTGACGAGGATACGGTTTCTGGCAGGGCAGGTGACGAGGATACGGTTTCTGGCAGGGCAGGTGACGAGGGTACTGTTTCTGGCAGGGCAGGTGACGAGGATACTGTTTCTGGCAGGGCAGGTGACGAGGATACGGTTTCTGGCAGGGCAGGTGACGAGGATACGGTTTCTGGCCGGGCAGGTGACGAGGATACGGTTTGTGGCAGGGCAGGTGACGAGGATATTGTTTCTGGCAGGGCAGGTGACGAAGATACTGTTTGTGGCAGGGCAGGTGACGAGGATACTGTTTCTGGCAGGGCAGGTGACGAGGATATTGTTTCTGGCAGGGCAGGTGACGAGGATACAGTTTCTGGCAGGGCAGGTGACGAGGATACAGTTTCTGGCAGGGCAGGTGACGAGGATATTGTTTCTGGCAGGGCAGGTGACGAGGATATTGTTTCTGGCAGGGCAGGTGACGAGGATATTGTTTCTGGCAGGGCAGGTGACGAGGATACGGTTTCTGGCCGGGCAGGTGACGAGGATACAGTTTCTGGCAGGGCAGGTGACGAGGGTACGGTTTCTGGCAGGGCAGGTGACGAGGATATTGTTTCCGGCAGGGCAGGTGACGAGGATACTGTTTCCGGCAGGGCAGGTGACGAGGATACGGTTTCTGGCCGGGCAGGTGACGAGGATACTGTTTCTGGCAGGGCATGTGACGAGGATACGGTTTCTGGCAGGGCAGGTGATGAGGATACGGTTTCTGGCAGGGCAGGTGACGAGGATACTGTTTCTGGCAGGGCAGGTGACGAGGATACGGTTTGTGGCAGGGCAGGTGACGAGGATACGGTTTGTGGCAGGGCAGTGAGGAGGATACTGTTTCTGGCAGGGCAGGTGACGAGGATACGGTTTGTGGCAGGGCAGTGACGAAGATACTGTTTCTGGCAGGGCAGGTGACGAGGATACTGTTTCTGGCAGGGCAGGTGACGAGGATACGGTTTGTGGCAGGGCAGTGAGGAGGATACTGTTTCTGGCAGGGCAGGTGACGAGGATACGGTTTCTGGCAGGGCAGGTGACGAGGATACTGCTTCTGGCAGGGCAGGTGACGAGGATACTGTTTCTGGCAGGGCAGGTGACGAGGATACGGTTTCTGGCAGGGCAGGTGACGAGGATACGGTTTCTGGCAGGACAGGTGACGAGGATACTGTTTCTGGCAGGGCAGGTGACGAGGATACGGTTTCTGGCAGGGCAGGTGATGAGGATACTGCTTCTGGCAGGGCAGGTGACGAGGATACTGTTTCTGGCAGGGCAGGTGACGAGGATACGGTTTCTGGCAGGGCAGGTGACGAGGATACGGTTTCTGGCAGGACAGGTGACGAGGATACTGTTTCTGGCAGGGCAGGTGACGAGGATACGGTTTCTGGCAGGGCAGGTGACGAGGATACTGCTTCTGGCAGGGCAGGTGACGAGGATACTGTTTCTGGCAGGGCAGGTGACGAGGGTACTGTTTCTGGCAGGGCAGGTGACGAGGATACTGTTTCTGGCCGGGCAGGTGACGAGGATACTGTTTCTGGCAGGGCAGGTGACGAGGATACTGTTTCTGGCCGGGCAGGTGACGAGGATACTGTTTCTGGCAGGGCAGGTGACGAGGATACTGTTTCTGGCAGGGCAGGTGACGAGGATACTGTTTCTGGCAGGGCAGTGACGAGGATACTGTTTCTGGCAGGGCAGGTGACGAGGATACGGTTTCTAGCAAGGCAGGTGACGAGGATACGGTTTCTGGCAGGGCAGGTGACGAGGATACGGTTTCCGGCAAGGCAGGTGACGAGGATACGGTTTCTAGCAAGGCAGGTGACGAGGATACGGTTTCCGGCAAGGCAGGTGACGAGGATACGGTTTCTGGCAGGGCAGTGACGAGGATACGGTTTCTGGCAGGGCAGGTGACGAGGATACGGTTTCTGGCAGGGCAGTGACGAGGATACGGTTTCTGGCAGGGCAGTGACGAGGATACGGTTTCTGGCAGGGCAGGTGACGAGGATACGGTTTCTGGCAGGGCAGTGACGAGGATACGGTTTCTGGCAGGGCAGGTGACGAGGATACTGTTTCTAGCAGCTGCCGCAGATGTTGGCATTAATCTTTCCAATGCTTAACACAAGGAAATTTCAGCTCATCCAGGAGTGGATGGTGGAAAAGCAGTCTGACAATGCAAAGGCAGTGGAGAGTAGAGCTGGGTGTCAATGTGGAAGCTGACCCATGTGTTTGGATAATGTCACCAAGGGGCAGCATGTAGATGAGGAAGGAGTAGCAGACCAAAGATAGATCCTTGGGGAACACCAGAGGTTAACTATGTAGGGGCAGAAAGAGAAGCCATTGCTAGAGATGTTCTGGCTATGTTGGGATATGTGAGTGGGATGAAGCAAGGGTGGTTCCATAGAACTGGACAACGGCAGAGAGGCATTGAATGAGGATGGTGTGGTCAACCTTATCAAAGGCTGCAGAGAGATAAGGAGGGATAGAACGTCACTGTCCCAGAGGGTGTGATGTGCAACTTTGATTAAACCCGTTTGGGTGCACTGGGAAGGATGGAACCTGATTGGAGAGATTCAAATACGGGCATGGATTTAGGAGGTGACAACACATTCAAGGATATTGGAGAGGAAAGCGAGGTTGGAGATGGGGTGTTAGTTTGCAAGGACAGAGGAGTCGAGGGGGTTTTTTTTTTTTTTTTTTTGTTTTTTTTTTTTGAGGGTTTAGCTGGTGGCAGTTTTGAAAGGGAGGACGGCAGTAGTTGAGGAGAGGAAACCATTTACAATGTCAGCTAGCATTGGGGGCCAGGGAGGGAAGTTGGGTGGTCAGCAGTTTACTGGGAGTGGGGGTCAAGGATACGATGAGCTTGGAGAGGGCATGAGGGGACACAGAAGGGAAACCAGAGGAAAGAAGCCCAGGAATGAGTCTCTTGCTGTTTCACCAGAAGATGGTGCTTGGCATGGAGGGGAGTTTTTTCCATTTAAAAAGATTGATTTTTGTCAGCAATTTAAAATGGAGCTGGAAGAACTCTGATAAAGTACAACTTTGGACAGACCCTCACAAATCAGCAATAGGAGTTTAGCTGTATACCTCTGTTTCTATTCCACTACTTCACTGTTCTGTGAGAAATAGAATTCAGAATAAATACGTGGTTTATACCCACTGAATCTGTGGCGTGATCTTGCATCATATGAGAAGCCCAGGACCGAAAGCTGCAATGGTTTTATTATAAGCAGATTTTCCCCCCAGCTGTAATAAAGAAGCTGACAAAAGTATCCACTGTATTAGCTAAACCAAGATGAAAATCTGGGGCAGTGGCTCTGAAAATCTCTGAATTATCCACTCAGCAAATGCATAAATCAACTTGTTGGCAAAGTTATTGAAAAGCTTACTTCACATTGCGTTAACGGTGCACTGGAATCTTGGTGGTGACTGGCGCTCGAACCCTAGTGGTCCACGGGTAGGGTTACTAACTCTGATTGGACGTATTCCTGGAGGTTTAATCAATGACCTCTCACCTCCAACTGCCCCGCCCCCACCATTGGTCACCCAACATGTCAATCCTCGCGGTGCACCAACTTCCCACACCAAATGGGAAGCAAACAAACTCATTATACGATTGGATGATTCTTGACTCAGTCAAACTACTTTTTTCCCCTCCCCCCTCCAACAACAACAACTTGCATTTATACAGCACCTTTAATGTAGTAAAACATCCCAAGGCACCTCCTCCTAGGAGCAATTATCAGACAAAATTTGATACCGAGCCACAATATTAGGACTGGTGACCAAAAGCTTGGTCAAAGAGGTAGGTTTCAAGGAGCGTCTTAAAGGTGGAGAGAGAGGCCAAGAGGTTTAGGGAGAGAATTTGAGAGCTTAGGGCCCAGGCAGCTTAAGGCACGGCCGCCAATGGTGGAGCGATGAAAATCAGGGATACTCGAGGCCAGAATTAGAGAAGCTCAGAGATCTCGGGGGAGCTGGAGGAGATGAGAGAGATAGGGAGGGGCGAAGCCATGGAGGGATTTGAAAGCAAGGATGAGAATTTTAAAATCGAGGTGTTGCTTAACCGGGAGCCAATGTAGGTCAACGAGCACAGGGGTGATGGGCGAACGGGACTTGGTGCGAGTTAGGACAGGAGTATAAATGGGTAAAAAAATATTTTTTAATACCTGTATGATTTTTCACCCGGGTATTGCTCGCAGCAGTGTCCTAGAGATTAATCTTCAATTCCTGGAGACTCCAGGTCAATTCTGGAGAGTTGGTAAACCCCTATCCATCTGAGCTTTGTGGAGCTGTAGGAAATAAAATGACTCGGCCTTTAACTGGAGAAGTTGCTGCAAAGTTATCAAGTTCTGGGCACAACTGTTTATAAAAGTTTCTCATTCTTCACAGTGTTTCCACTAGTCTGCGATTGTCAGTGAAATGTTTTAAATTAGCCTTTATATGTCTACAATGGAGGCCAACTATTCCCAGGAATATTTTTCCTCAGTGGGAGGAGGATGGTTCTAAAGCCTGCGAGTTAATAGGAGCCAGACTTTCATGATCTGTATTTACTAACCTAGTATCAACACTTAGCTCTTGCTATTTTTCTTCCTTAAGAGTAAATAATGGTGTATAGAATTCTGAGGTCTAACAACTGAGAGCAGAAGGTAGTGAGTTAACCAAGATGGAATTATAAAATCAAAGGCTATTAAATTTTAAATTAAATCCTTTCTTCCTCTTAGGCAGTCCCTCGGAACCGAGGATGACTTGGTTCCACACTAAAAATGAGTTCTCAGGTGACTGATGAGTCCAATGCAGGACCTACAGTCTCTGTCACAGGTGGGGCAGACGGTGGTTGAAGGGGCGGGCGGGTGGGGTGCTTGGGTTGACATGCGCTCCTTCTGCTTGCTCCCGGCGAAGAGACTCGCGGTGTTTGGCGCCTTCCCGGATGCTTCTCCTCCACTTTGTGCGGTCTTGGGCCAGGGATTCCCAGGTGTCGGTGGGGATGTTACACTTTTTCAAGGAGGCTTTGAGGGTGTCCTTGAAGCATTTCCTCTGCCCACCTGGGGCTCTCTTGCCGTGTCGGAGCTCAGAGTAGAGTGCTTGTTTTGGGAGTCTCATATTGGGCATGCAGACGACGTGGCCCGTCCATCGGAGCTGATCAAGCATGGTCAAAGGTTTGATGCTGGGGATGCTGGCCTGAGCAAGAACACTGAGAAAATCCTACATTACAACAGTGACTACACTCCAAAAGTACTTCATTGGCTGCAAAGCGCTTTTGGACATCCTGAGGTTGTGAAAGGCGCTATAGAAATGCAAGTCTTTCTTTTAAAGCCTTTACCTGTTAATTACAAACTTTATTACATTTGAACTAATTTTTTTTTAATTTTTTTTTAAAATAAACTGAACTGCACCATAATAAAGGTTAGAAAGTTAAATGCTCAACACTATCTATGGGCTCAGTCAATTCAAGGAGGCAAAAATTGGGTGCACTTCTTGTTCCTGATCACTATCCAATCATCCTCACTGGAGTTTAGCCGTTAGGTGAGGTCAGGATCCGGCTCAATTACGATTACAGTCGAATAGGCTTTTGACACGTTTAAAGCTCACATGTGAGTAATAGCACTTGCAGGAGATACTGGAGGCGTCTGTGGACCAGCAAGGATTGAGAGCAGGCAGGAGAGAAGGTGAGGGGAGAAAACTGGAGAGAGGAAATACACGAGCTATACACTTAGTGTCTCAGTTGCCTTTATTACCGTGTCTTATATTTCAGACCTAATGGCTCAATCGAACTTGGGAGTCAAAGGTCTGTAGGGCTCATGCACAAGAGGAATCTTTGAGGCCACGTGAGCCAGGACCTGGTTAGGCAGAGCCCGAGGCCCCGTTCAGAAATTCAGGTGGATTTGGACAGGGTGGATGGTGTCATCTACAAACGGAATGTATCGCTCTTCACTTGCACCCCAACACCCCTGAGCACCTGTGCATCCCTGGCCTTAGTGTTTCTGGGGGGAAAATGGAGGGGGAGAATTTAAAAGGCTGGTTTCCGCAAAAGAAACTGATCAGGAAACTGGCCTCGAGAAAGTGCCAATGATACTTGGCGTGAGGATGATCTTGGGTCAGCAATACTGGCCTACCCATGCTGCAAACAGACCCTGCAGCCAAAATTCTCTCCTTCAAATCTCCTCCAAGGCTGATGGTAGATTAATGCCAGAAATGTCCTGCCCACAATATTTAAAGGACCCTGCCCACAGATTTGGGACAGAGTCAAAGCACATCTGTGAGAAGAGAGTTCATAAGAACGTAAGAAATAGGAGCAGGAATAGCCCATTCGGCCCCTCGAACCTGCTCCACCATTCAATAAGATCATGGCTGATCTTCTACCTCATCTCCACTTTCCCGCACTATCCCCATATCCCTCGATTCCCTTAATATCCAAAAATCTAAATCGATCTCTGTCTTGAATATACTCAACGACTGAGCCTCCACAGCCCTCTGCGGTAGAGAATTCCAAAGATTCACCACCCTCAGTGAAGAAATTTCTCCTCATCTCAGTCCTAAAAGGCCGACCCCTTATTCTGAGACTGTGACCCCTGGTTCTAGACTCCCCAGCCAGGGGAAACATCCTCCCTACATCTACCTTGTCAAGCCCTTTAAAAATTGTGTATGTTTCAATCAGATCACCTCTCATTCTTCTAAACTCTAGAGAATATAGACCTAGTCTACTCAATCTCTCCTCATAGGACAATCCCCCCATCCCAGGAATCAGTCTGGTGAACCTTCGTTGCACTCCCTCTATAGCAAGTATATCCTTCCTTAGGTAAGGAGACCAAAATTGTACACAATACTCCAGGTGTGGTCTCACCAGGGCCCTATATAATTGCAGTAAGACATCTTTACTCTTATACTCAAATCCTTTTGTAATAAAGGCCAACATACCATAGAAACATAGAAGGTAGGAGCAGGAGTAGGCCATTCAGCCCTTCGAGCCTGCTCCGCCATTCAATGAGATCATGGCTGATCATCCAAATTCAGTACCCTGTCCCTGCCTTCTCCCCATATCCCTTGATCCCTTTAGCCTTAAGAAATATATCCAACTCTTTCTTGAATATATTTAATGAACTGGCCTCCACCGCCCTCTGTGGCAGAGAATTCCACAGGTTCACCACTCTCTGGGTGAAGAAATTCCTCCTCATTTCAGTCCTAAATGGCTTACCCCTTATCCTTAGACTATGACCCCTGGTTCTGGACTCCCCGACCATCAGGAACATCCTTCCAGCATCTAGTCTGTCCAGGCCTGACAGAATTTTATAGATTTCGATGAGATCCCCTCTCAATCTTCTAAACTCCAGTGAGTATAAGCCCAATCGACACAATCTCTCCTCATACATCATTCCTGCCATCCCAGGTATCAGCCTGGTGAACCTTCGCTGCACTTCTTCCATGGCAAGAACGTCCTTCCTCAGATAAGGCAACCAAAACTGCACACAATACTCAAGGTGCGGTCTCACCAAGGCCTTGTACAACTGTAGCAAGACATCCTTGTTCCTGTACTCGAACCCTCTTGCTACGAAGGCCAACATACCATTTGCCTTCTTAACCGCCTGCTGCACCTGCATGCTTACCTTCAGCGACTGGTGCACAAGAACACCCAGGTCTCTTTGCACTTCCCCTTCTCCCAATCTATTGCCATTCAAATAATAATCTGCCTTCCTGTTTTTGCCACCAAAGTGGATAACCTCACATTTATCCACATTATAGTGCATTTGCCATGTTTCTGCCCAATCACCTAACCTGTCCAAATCGTACTGGAATTTCATGACATCCTCCTCACAGCATACCCTCCCACCCAGCTTTGTGTCGTCTGCAAATTTGGAGATATTACATCCAATTCCCTCGTCCAGATCATTAATATATATTGTGAACAGCTGGGGTCCTAGGACCGATCCTTGCAGTACCCCACTAGTCACTGCCTGCCACTCGGAAAACGACCCGTTTATTCCAACTCTTTGCTTTCTGTCCGCCAACCAGTTCTCTATCCAAGTCAATACCTTGCCCCCAATCCCGTGTGCCTTAATTTTGCACGCTAATCTCTTATGCGGGACCTTATCGAAAGCCTTCTGAAAGTCCAAATACACCACATCCACTGGTTCTCCCTTATCTATTTTACCAGTTACATCCTCAAAAAATTCCAGTAGATTAGTCAAGCATGATTTACCTTTTGTAAATCCATGTTGACTTTGTCCGATCCTGTCACTGCTTTCCAAGTGCTCTGCTATTACATCTTTTATAATAGACTCTAGCATTTTCCCCACTACCCACATTTTCTCTGCCACCTTTTTTGAATAGTGGGGTAACATTAGCTACCCTCCAATCCATGGGTACTGTTCCAGAGTCTATTGAGTTCTGGAAGATGACCAGCAATGCATCTACTATTTCTAGGGCCACTTCCTTAAGTACCCTGGGATGTAGATTATTAGGTCCTGGAGATTTATCGGCCTTCAGTCCCATCAATTTTCCTAACACCATTTCCCTACAAATACTGATTTCTTTCAGTTCCACCCTTTTATCAGACCCTATGTTCCCTGGTATTTCCGGGAGGTTATTTGTGTCCTCCTTTGTGAAGACAGAACCAAAATATGTATTTAGTTGGTCTGCCATTTCTTTGTTCCCCATGATAAATTCCCCTGATTCTGACTGCAAGGGACCTACGCTTGACTTCACCAATCTTTTTCTCTTCACATATCTATTAAAGCTTTTACAGTCAGTTTTTATGTTCCCTGCAAGCTTACTCTCATATTCTATTTTCCCTTTCTTAATTAATCCCTTAGTCCTCCTTTGTTGAATCCTAAACTGCTCCCAATCCTCAGGATTATTGCTTTTTCTGGCCAATTTGTATGTCCTCTCCTTGGATCTTATGCTATCCCTAATTTCCCTTGTTAGCCACGGTTGAGTCACCTTTTTTGTTTTATTTTTATGCCAAACTGGGATGAACAACTTCTGTAGTCCATCCATTCGGTCTTTGAATGTTTGCCATTGCCTATCCACCGTCAACCCTTTGAGTGCCATTCCCCAATCAATCCTACCCAACTCGCTCCTCAGACCATCGTAGTTTCCTTTATTTAAATTGAGGACCCTAGTTTCTGAGTCAACTACTTCATTCTCCATCTTAATGAAGAATTCGATCATATTATGATCGCTCCGACCCAAGGGGCCTCGTACAACAAGATTGCTAATTAATCCTTTCTCGTTACATAATACCCAGTCTAAGATGGCCTGATCTCTGGTTGGTTCCTCAACATATTGGTCCAGGAAACCATCCCGTAAACACTCCAGGAATTCCTCCTCCACAGTATTGTTAGTAATTTGGTTAGCCCAATCTATATGTAGATTAAAGTCACCCATGATGACTGCTGTGCCCTTATTGCACGCTTCTTTTAATTTCCCTTCATATTTCTCTGCATTATATTCCATTTGCCATGTTCTTGTCCACTCATTTAGCCTGTCTATATCCCCTTGAAGCTCATTAATTATTTACATTTAATGGCTGAAATTATAAAGTGCAGAATAAAAATTAAATCTTTTTTAGAACATTTCTTCTTTCACTCATGTCCTATAATTGTTCATCACAAATGTTCTGCCTATTTGTCATACGTGACATAAAGGAAATAGATCATCTAGAAACCAAAACTATAATAATGAATAGTCAACATGGATTTCAAAAGGGAAAGTCTTGCTTGACCAACCTCATTGAATTTTTTGAAGAGGTAACAGAGAGAGCAGACAAGGGTAATGCAGTAGATGTAATTTATCTAGATTTTCAAAAGGCCTTCAATAAGGTTCCCCATAATAGACTGATGAACAAGGTCAGAGAATGCGGAGTCAGGGGACTAGTAGCAGAATGGATTGCTGGCTGGCTTCAGGACAGAAAGCAGAGAGTAGGGGTAAAGGGGAGCTAGTCACAGTGGCAGAAGGTGGGTAGTGGTGTTCCACAAGGGTCAGTGCTGGGACCACTGCTGTTCACAATTTACATTCAAAACACAATTTCTAAATTTGCAGATGACACCAAATTGGGGGGGGGGGGGGGGATAGTCAGTACTGAGGAGGACTGCAACAAATTACAGGAGGACATTAATAAACTTGCAGAGTGGGCATATAATTGGCAAATGAAGTTCAACACAGATAAATGTGAGATAGTACATTTTGGTAGGAAGAATAGGGAGGTCACTTATCACTTGGAGGGTGCGAGTTTAGATGGGGTAGAGAAACAAAGGGATCTCAGAATACAAATACACAAATCGCTAAAAGTTGCGACACAGGTTAGCAAGGCCATAAAAAAAGCAAACCAAGCACTAGGGTTTATTTCTAGAGGGATAGAATTGAAAAGTAGGGAAGTTATGCTAAATCTGTATCGAACCTTGGTTAGTCCACACTTGGAGTACTGTGTACAGTTCTGGTCGGCATATTATAAAAAGGATATAGAGGCACTGCAGAGGGTGCAGAGAAGATTTACAAGGATGATACCAGAAATGCGAGGGTATACATATCAGGAAAAGATGAACAGGCTGGGTCTCTTTACTCTTGAAAAAAGGCTGAGGGATGACCTAATAGAGGCCTTTAAAATTATGAAAGGTTTTGATAAGAGTGGATACAGAGTGTTTCCACTTGTGGGGAAGAGCATAACTAGAGGCCATCAATATAAGATAGTCACCAAGAAATCCAATAGGGAATTCAGAAGAAACTTCTTTACCCAGTGAGTGGTGAGAATGTGGACCTCGCTACCACAGGGAGTGGTTGAAGCGAATAGTTTAGATGCATTTAAGGGGAGGCTAGACAAGCATATTAGGGAGAAGGGAATAGAGGGTGATGCTGATAGATTTAGATGAGGAAAGACGGGAGGAGGCTCGAGTGGAGCATAAACGCCGGCATGGACTGGTTGGGCTGAATGGCTTGTTTCTGAGCCGTATATCCTGTGTAGTCCTATGCGAGGTTATCAGAGTACACCGCACTCTGACTACTGTAGTTCTACAGCTGTAGGGGATGAAAACTGCGATTCCGATTATGTATCTCTCTCTCTCATGCACAAAATCCGTCAACAAAGGGCTGGAATTTCCAGCTGAAGGATGCTTTCCCACCTGGCGGTCGTGTGATGTGGGTTATTGTGGACACTGTTCCACAGGAACAGACTGAAAACTCATTTCTGTCACTCAGTCACTGCCACACACAACTTGTCCAGTGTCGGAAATCCCCAACACTCCAGGCCTAAGGGAAAGCTCAAACTCTGGGACTGAAGCAAAACTGAATAGCCAGGTTGGGGGAGGGGGAAGATGAGTTGCAGGCATTTCTAACAGGAAATAACTAATTTTGTGCTAACATTTTTTTTCATAGCACAATCCATGTTATTAATGTTCACTTGAGTTGTGCATACTGGCCTGGGTGAAGGAGACTTTTTTTAAATTTGCTTATGGGATGTGGGCGTCGCTGGCAAGGCCAGCATTTATTGCCCATCCCTAATTGCCCTTGAATAGGTGGTGGTGAGCCACCTTCTTGAACCGCTGCAGTCCGTGTGGTGAAGGTGCTCCCACAGTGCTGTTAGGGAGGGAGTTCCAGGATTTTGACCCAGCGACGATGAAGGAACGGCCGATATACTTCTACGTCAGGATGGTGTGAGACTTGGAGGGGAACTTGGAGGTGGTGGTGTTCCCATGCGCCTGCTGCCCTTGTCCTTCTAGCTGGAAGAGGTCGCGGGTTTGGGAGGTGCTGCCGAAGAAGCCTTGGCGAGTTGCTGCAGTGCATCTTGCAGATGGTACACACTGCAGCCATGGTGCTCCAGTGGTGGAGGGAGTGAATGTTTAAGGTGGTGGATGGGGTGCCAATCAAGCGGGCTGCTTTGTCCTGGATGCTATCGAACTTGAAAGTAGCCTGAACACAGTTATTTTTCCACACCCAGCCACCACAAGCCAATGACTGATTTGACGAGATGGTTTTTGCAAAGCTTTTCCTACCTGGCTAGTGAACAGAAGTGATTTCCGATTGGCTCAGGTGTCTGACCCACTTGTTAACCATGTTTATTTGAGCAATCACCCATTGTTGCTCTGGCCACTGCAGTCAGGGTGGGGCAATGGAAGAGCTAGACTCAAAAGGTCAGCAAAGGGTCGCTCAACTTCCACATAGGCCTCCTCAATAATGCTGCAGACTGAGAGCCAAGACAAGCACTGCCCTTTATAAACAGATCAGGTAGCAGGGATAAAGCGGACTTTAAGCATTAGACACTGAGATCAGCTCTGCGCCACATTCCACTATAAAGAATTTACTAGCTCTACATTGGGAGATTGTCAACCCATTGCTAACAAATTAGGGGGCCTTGCATTTAGAACAAATACTTTGCATGAGTGGATTAAAGTGTGCGAGGTCAATAATGGGTCACCTCAAGATTATATAACCCACAGTGCGAAATATCTTTTAGGCAATATAATGAAGGCAGGGGAGGTGGAGCTGGGCTGAACGCCTGGAGGTCGCCTCATTAGTTGCTAGGAGAGAGCGTGTGAAGGGCTTGGCTCCGTCAAACACTCTCGGGTTCCAGGAGATGGAGATGATGATGAAGAATGTCACTGGCGATCACTCCAGCACTCCAATCCTTCAGGAGCTCTGGGATTATGTTCGACTTCACCACGAATCCACTGTGACGGCTCCAACCTTCCCTGTTCTTCTGGCTTTCTCCGGCTATCTTGCCTTCTGCATCCCCTTCACGCTCATGGACCTCATCGGCGAGAGGCTGCCGTTCGTCTATGAATACAAGATCCAGAAGAGCCGACCAAGTGTGCAGATGATGGGCCATTGCCTCTGGCAGGCAGTCTTCAACCATCTGGTGTACGTCCTTCCTGCGGTTGGCATCAATTGGTTATGGAAGCCACCAACCCCTCTACCAACCATGGCACCGACATTGGCCCAGTTCCTTTCTGGGGTGGTTAGCTGTCTGCTGGTGTTCGATTTCCAGTATTACATCTGGCACCGGCTCCACCACAATAATCGCTGGTTGTACAAGACCGTTCACGCCATCCACCATGATTACGTGGCTCCTTTTTCTTGGGCAACCCAATATCTTGGAGGATGGGAGCTCCTGACCGTTGGGTTTTGGAGCAACACCACGCCGCTCTTGTTTAAGTGTCACCCGTTAACCACCTGGGCCTTCATGCTGCTCAGTGTCTGGATGTCAGTGGAGGACCACATTGGATATGACCTGCCCTGGAGCCTCCACAACATCATCCCTTGGGGTCTGTACGGAGGGGCCCTAGCCCACAACCTGCACCATCAGAAGCCGAACACCAACTTTGCCCTTTCTTTACTCACCTGGACAGAGTGTTTGGTACTGCCAATACTGTGCAGAGTCGAGACAGAGTGAAACACGAGGGGAGAGACTCTAAACAGCAAATAGAGGCCAGTGTAGACTAAAGAGGAGAGGGCACCGACGTGGAAAGAGGGAGCGGCTACAGCGCGTGAACACTGGGCAGGACCAGGTGCTCAAAGTCTGTTCAATGCCATCTGGCTTCGGTCAATAGTTACACCTGTAGATTACCGTCCCTAAGTGTCATTTTAATCTCATCACTGGCCTAATGCTTAGGGCTGTTGGACACCTAGTTGGAATTTGCCACTGAAAGAGCAGAACCCAATTACTTGCAGTTTCTCCACCGGTTTCTCAATGTTACAGGGAAAGGGCTGCGGCAGGTAAGGGAAAGTAAACCAGTGGGCGAGACTGTGGAGATTAAATCACGGTTCATCCCCAATCCTTCTGTGCTCCCAACACTCAGACAGCCTGTGCCTAGTAAAACAGTAAAAATAGAAGCTGGGCTACTTTATTTTGCTGTAATTGGTATTCTGGCAGTGTGGAAATGTTTTTAAAGTTGTTACTAAAGAGAGAGCAACCTCCTCCCATAGCCCGAGGAGGATGGGGAAGGGGTGGGGGGGTCTGATCCAACCCAACCCTCCGGCCCAGAGAACCATTTCCCCCCCACCCCAGTCTGTCTACCGTGGGACGTATCAAAGCACATTGCAGCCAATGAAGTGTTTAAGTGTAGTCACTGTTGTAATGTAGGAAACGTGGCATCCAATTTGCGCACAGCAAGCTCCCACAAACAGCAATGCGATATATAACCAGTTAATTTGTTTTAGTAATGTTGGTTGAGGGATAATATATTGGTCAGGACACCGGAGAGAACTCCCCTGCTCTTGTTCGAAATAGTGCCGCGGGATCTTTTATGTCCACCTGAATGGACAGACGGGACAAGGTTTAGCAGCTCATCTGAAAGACTCCCTCAGCACGGCACTGGAGGGTCAGCCTAAGTTGCGTGCTCAAGTCTCCGGAGTGGGTCTTGAACACACCACCTTCCGACTCCAGGCGAGGTCGTCACCAACCGAGCCGCGGTTGACAGCTCCAAGGCCGAAGGAACCTAAAGATGGGAAAAGGTGAGCCAAAAAGAAAGCTTTTCTAATAACAGAAAATGCTGGAAAAACTCAGCAGGCCAGGCAACATCCGTGGAGAGAGAAATAGAGTCAACGTTTCAGGTCGAAACCCTTCATCAGGACTGAAAAAACACAGGGAATGAAACAGATTAAAAAGGCCAGTTTGGGGGCTGGGAAATGGGGATGAGAACAAAAGAGAAGTGAAGAGACATTAAGAGGTATTCAAAACCAGACGTGATGGTGATCGGACTAGTGGAGACAAAAGACGGCTCTAGATTAGGTGTGAAATGCGCTGGCAGAATGGGAGACAGCTGCCATGTGGGAGGGAGAAAAAAGGGGGGAAGGGCCAAAACAAAGGTGTGGATAAAAAATATATAAATATGTAATAGGGGCCGAGGTTATGATCTGAAATTGTTGAACTCGATATCGAGTCCGGAAGGCTGTAAAGTGCCTAATCGGAAGATGAGGTGCTGTTCCTTGAGCTTTTCTAATACATTGGATTGGAACGCTGACAAAAAGGGCAAACACAGCAAGTAGCAACGCTTAGCTCTAAACCCAACGCCAAGGTATTTTATTTACATACTTACTGGATTCCAGGCACAGATTTGGGGGGGGGGGGGGGGGGGGGGAGATCTGAGAGTTGCTGAAGAGCCCCGACTTCAGCAGGCTAATGCAAAGAGGGCATTCAGGCACCAGACTGAGGAAATCACTGCAAGGTCAAGAAGCAGGTACAGATTGAAGAGAGGCGTGCGACAAGCAGTGGTCACAAAGAACTGGAGGTCAATGTAAAGAAAAAAAAAACAGGGAAGGCTGGTGACCAAATACAAAATAAGGCAGGTAAGAAAAAAAAGTAAGAGAATGGAAAATGTAGTGCAGACCGAGAAAGGTACAATTAAAGAGAGAAGCTTACAGAAATAGAGTGTAAAAACGTGAAGAGTGAAACAAAGACAAAACAGAGGGCCTAAAGAAAGCCAGAGTAGGAAATCAGTCCTCAAGCAAAGAGGGGGAAATAGAATACAGGAGTTAAGTGTCAAGAGAGCGGAAGATAAAAGGATAAAGATAGTGTATTTAGTGAAGCTCGTTCCATTGTATGTAAACACAATCATATCTAAGGAAGCGTCACTTGTATTTGACATCAAGCCCACAATAATGATGCCCAGTTAAATTCACTATAACGTATGAAGCTCACGAATTGGAAAGAAAGGCGAACAGATAATGAAGGAAAGAAAACGGAAGTAAAAGAGGAAATCAGTTCTCCTTGTTCAGGAACAGTGAATCCAAAAAGGAAGATTGCACTACACTGGATAGCCAAAATATATTTAAGAAATAAAATGCAAGCAAAAAGATAAGAGCCTGAAAGAACATAAAGGGAGGTGATAAATCTGGAGTTATATTTCAATAAGTAGAACCAGGTCTGAAAGAGGGAGAAAAACAGGCACAGGGGACCATTAAACTGTACCAGGACTTTCAATTCTATTTCATTGAAGTTATTTAATCTCAAAGCTGCTCATTAAAAAATTCAATTTTATTAAATTTAAACCCAACTTCCCTCTAAGTCGCTGATTATTGAAAGATAGTACTCTACCCAGAGCTGTATTATTTGGATGGTCATTCAAATGATGCAGGAAAATAATCCAGTTAAATTATTTCAATAATGTGCAGCGAGCGAGCCTCAGTGATGGCATTCCTGCCCGAGTCAGAAGGTGCAGGTTCCAATCCCACTCCAGACAGTCCCCGTGGGGACCGGAGCTTCAGCTCTGAATTCTGGGTCGACATCCAGCAGGATACTCTGGTGGGTGCCACCATCCTTCCCCGCTGCTCCTGCCCCCCCAATCATACAGATTTGTAGGAGCCCATAAAACCCTCCTGCCATATAGCACTACCCACCTTATCGGGTGGTATAAAGATGGTTGTGGACTTCGAAGGAGAGTTCACACCTGTCAGACTGCTAATCAGCCTGCGAATCCTATTCGCCACCTGAGGCGGCAAATGGGGCCTCGGTTCAACAGCTCATGATCAGAGTGCTACAAAATATGGTGAAGCCATTACAACAACTTAAGACTTAATTTATTTGACATACCAGTCAGCAGATACACTTCTGACCAACATGTCAATCTGAACAGCCTTAGAAGGAGCCCAAATAAAAAGTCGATTATCTATAGAAAGGGTAGGTAAAGGAGTTTGGTTTAACACTATGAAGGGGAGATTCACAAAGGTAAAATAGTGGCTATCTCACAGTTTAAGGAACTATCATGATTATCCAGACACAAAGTGAATCTCTTCCACTTTACCATATACTTTAAGAAATGCAAGATTTGCTGGGTGCCAAAGAGAGTATTCATCACTGAAAGGAAAACCGCCAACAGTCTACTCTTCTCAAGAGTCCAACCCACCACTGGAGACTCTGAAAGAAATTGTCCTTGGTCTTGGCTTAGGAGAAAGAGCAAGAGGCTATTCGATGCTTAGCTGTGGGAGGACTCAAGAGCCAATCTTCCATCTTCCACCATGGGGTTATCAATTGACAGTGATCTCCCACCAAAACCGTCAGCAGGGTTCTTGAGATGTAGTTGACTGGAAGCAATGCAGAGAGAAACATTTCCTTTTCTTGATCTCTCTCCAAAAGAAACATCTGACAATTGAGACTCCCCAGTCCAGATTCCCAAAGAGGATCTCTCAAAACCACTGGATGCTATTTGGGTCTTGAAACTATCAAGTAATATTTGTCTAGAATGTGTTGAGATGTGACAGCTGGGGTCTCTTGCACCTCTGCTTCAATTCATAAGATCCCAAGGATTGCGTGATTCAGAGAAGACCCGTGGACCTCTGAATAGTTTGAAGCAGGGTCAATAAGCACCAATGAAGCATCAGAGCCCCAGCCAATGTAAAACACTACACTGGTTGGCTCACATAGCCATAGAGGAGATCAGGTCCATAAAAGCTGCAGTCATCGAGGTAAATGCTTCCATAATGAGGGGTTTGCTTTTTGAGCGAGATGGGAATTATTTTCAACTGAGGAAGTTTCAGAACAGACTGTAGTTTTTCATTATCTCAGAGACTCACCAACATTTGTGTTAAAATGTCCATGGAGTTAGAGGATTGGAGACCACATTGATGGCCTCTCCGAACAAGAAACATAAGAAAAGGCAAAGATTAGAAAGGGCCATTTGGGCCACTGACGCACACTGTGATATACCACGCTCTCCACCATAGGGTCGCAGTTGTAAGCCGACATCTGTGCAGGTGACTCATGGCACTGTTCTGCTTTCCCTCGATTCCAGCCCACAGAGGTTTCATGGTTGCTATGGATGGCGGGATAGCAAGATAGCCATGGGGCGAGGAAGGGATTGTGAAAGGATAAAGAATGAAGGCTGAACGGGGAGGAAGAAAAGGAGAGACAATGAAAAACAAGCAAGAAAACCCAAGGATGAGAAAAGCCATTCGGTCTGTTGAAGGTCATCAGCCCAACTCACCGGACCACCACTCAACTGCATTTTGAAAGCGCTGATTGTCTTACCTGGCTGTTCTTCATCCTTCGAGTAAATATATTTAACATTTGTTTTAAATGCATTTTTTGGTCATTTAAATTGAGATGGTGTAGTCTGATTGGTCGGTCTGACTTTGAAGTAATATTCAGGGTTCACTTCATTTACATCATTGAATGGTTTAATTCTCCATAACCGTTGCATTTGTGTATTAAAGTTTATTTGCCAGTTGTCTATCCAAAGGCATAATTGATCTAATCCCTTCTCCAAAGTAACTGCATCCTCTGTCCCTACTGTTCTCCCTCTTTTAGTGACATTTCCAAATTTAAGACGCTTACAATCTTGCATCGCCCACAACACTGGTGGCTTAGCCAAGACTCATTGAGCTCCTTGAAGCAGATGTTCTTCAGGGGCTACGGACGCCCTCAAGTCAGGCGTGAGAGCCACTTCTAACCAAGGTGTGAATTGGAGCAACCTCTGGAGCCTAAGGAACAGTTGAGGTTTTGGTATCATCAGTGCCAGAGTCATCTTTATGGTCGCTGATATTATTGTCTCAAAACAGAGCTGGAAAAAGTTCGGCAGGCTCAAAAAAAACAAATCCTACTGATTTAACCTGAGCCATCAGACCTTCCTTGACTAGCAGTCTTCCAATAATCACAAGATCTATTGGAACATTCTGTGCTAGACAAATCTCTCTCTCAACTGTGACTCCTGTGTTTTTATATTTGTACTGCAGATCCAACGACTTACTCGCCCGAGTCAGAAGGTCGTGGGTTCATGTTCCATCAGAGAGTTGAGCACTAAATCCAGCCCGACACTCCAGTGCAGTGCTGAGGGAGTGCTGCACTGTCGGAGGTGCCGTCTTTCAGATGAAATGTTAAACTGAGGCCCCGTCTGCCCCCTCAGGTGGACGTAAAAGATCCCGTGACCAACGTTCCCGTTAAGCTGCGTGGCCGCGCAGCGGTCTGGAGGTCCCGCACAGGTCGGTCACTGGTATTTGAATGGAAAAACCACGCATGCGCGGAAATTTGAATGGGCCACGCAGCCCCTTAAAGGGGTCACGTTCCCCCAAAATTAGAGGGAACATTGCCCATGACACTATTTGAAGAGGAGTAGGGGAATCCTGGACAATATTTATCCCTCAACCAACATCGCTAAAACAGATTATCTGGTCATTACCATATTGCTGTTTGTGGGAGCTTGCTGTGCACAAATTGCCGTGCTCTTGGAAGTTGTTTCAATTGGAACGAAACAAAATCACTGGTGGAGATCAGTGCTAGAAACAGCCCACAACAGAATGGGAAGAGTTTTAACTCCAGAACTGGCACTAACCCATTTACCAAGGAATGCTTTAATGCAACTGATAAAACACGAGAATACTCCAGTGTTGGAGAAATCTCACCGCAGAAGTTTTGAATAACTAGGCGAAAAACCACACAGAAACACAAAGGGCTGTGGCCGCAAATAGAATGGAGAAAACCCACCCAATTATCATTTAAAAATATAACTTTCCCAACTTGGGATTAAGTTCAAGAGTGCGCATCTGATGGGGGAGGAGTGAACCGAAACCTGATCTGGGGTTTGACGGACCAATGGGAGATCGCATAGGTTTCCGGGGCGACAGAAAGCAAAGTTCTTAAAGGGACACTGTCCCTGTGAATTCCACCCAACATATTGGGTGACAAACACACAAGAATCATGGTTCAGTGCTCAATGTGAGGACTAAGATGATTTCTGTGCAGACTGCAGGTTGAATTCAATAGGTTTACAAACTTTGGATTTATAAAATCTATGAAAGATCACAAATAACTGTGCATTCTTTTCACACCATGGCGCTGGTTGCTAGAGGGAAAAGGAATGGAAAACAGAGAAAGAAAATGGACTTTTACTCTGCAATCTCTTAAGATTTCAGAGTACCGTCTACGCTGTAACATAGGGGCAGGAGGAGGCCATTCAGTCCCTTGATCCTGTTCCGCAGGTATCATGGCCAAAGAAGGCATCGGCAAAGTTTTGGGAACACGAAGCTGCTGGTAAGAGGGGAGTGTCCAACCAGGCTCCCAGAAATATGGGACACTTTACAACAACAACTTGTATTTATATAGCGCCTTTAACGTAGTAAAACGTCCCAAGGCACTTCACAGGAGTGTTGGTACCAACGACATAGATAGGACAAGGAAGGAGGTTCTGCTGAGGGAGTTTGAGCAGCTAGGGGCCAAATTAAAAAGCAGAACCACAAGGGTAATAATCTCTGGATTATTACCTGAGCCACGAGCGAATTTGGCTAGGACAAATAAAATTAGAGAGTTAAATGCGTGGCTCAAAGACTGGTGTGGGAGAAATGGGTTTTGCTTCCTGGGACACTGGCACCAGTACTGGGGCAGGAGGGAGCTGTTCCGTTGGGACGGGCTTCACTTGGCCAGTGCTGGGACTAGAGTCCTGGCAGATCATATAACTAGGGCTGTAGAGAGGGCTTTAAACTAACTAGTGGGGGGGGGGAGGTTCCTAGAGAGCAAATAATAAAAATGACAACAGAGAAGGTCATAGACTTAGGTAGCAGTGGGGAAATTAAAAACCAGAGCGTGTCAGGAAGGGGCAGAAGGTATGGAGTAAAAGGTAAAGTAATAAAAAGGGCAAAAGCAGGAACTAAGTGTCACAAATCATATTTGAAAGTTCTCTATCTGAATGCACGTAGCATTTAACAAAATAGACGAGTTAATGGCACAAATAACTACATATGGGTATGATCTTGTGGCCATTACAGAAACATGGCTGCAGGGTGACAATGCCTGGGAATTAAACATACCAGGTTATTTAACGATCAGGAAGGAAGGGGAGGTGGGGTGGCTGTGTTAATAAAGGAAGGAATCACTGTAATACAGAGAAATGATATTGGGTCAAAAGATCAGGATAATGAAACAGTTTGGGTGGAGATAAGGAATAATAAGGGGAAAAAAACACTAGTGGGCGTAGTCTATAGGCCTCTGAACAGTTGCAACTCTGTTGGACGGAGTATCAATCAGGAAATAGTTGAGGCTTGTAATAAGGGAACATCTATAATTATGGGGGATTTTAACTATCATATTAATTGGACAAATCAAATTGGGCAGGGCTGCCTTGAGGATGAGTTCATTGAGTGTATTAGGGATGGGTTTCTTGAGCAGTATGTAACTGAACCGACCAGGGGGCAAGCAACCTTAGATCTGGTCCAGTGTAACGAGACAGGATTAATTAAAAATGTCCTAGTAAAGGATCCCCTTGGAATGAGTGACCATAACATGGTTGAATTCCATATTCAATTAGAGGGTGAGAAGGTTGGATCTCAAACAAGCGTGCTAAGCTTGAATAAAGGAGACTATGAAGGTATGAGAGCGGAATGGAGTACAGTGGATTGGGAAAATAGATTAAAGGGTAAGACGATACATGACCAGTGGTGTACATTTAAGGAGTTATTTTACAACTTCCAAAAAATATATATTCCACTGAGAAGAAAAGGGTGTAAAAGAAAAGACAGCCACCCATGGCTAAGTAAAGAAATTAAGGATAGTATTCGACTAAAAACAAGGGCATATAAGGTAGCCAAATCTAGTGGGAGGATAGAGGATTGGGAAAACTTTAAAAGACAGTAAAAAATAACAAAAAGATTGATTAAGAAAGGGAAGATAGATTATGAAAGTAAGAAGATAATTATGAAAGTAAATTAGCAAAAAATATAAAAACAGATAGTAAGAGTTTTTATAGTTATATAAAAAGAAAAAGGGTGGCTAAAGTAAATGTTGGTCCCTTAGAGGATGAGACTGGGAAATTAATGGTGGGAAATATGGAGATGGCAAAAACACTGAATGAATATTTTATATCAGTCTTTACAGTAGAAGACACTAAGAATATCCCAACACTGGACAAACAGGGGGCTAAAGGGGGGGAGGAGCTAAACACGATCAAAATCACTAAGGAAGTGGTACTCGGTAAAATAATGGGACTCAAGGCGAATAAATCACCTGGACCTGATGGCTTACATCCAAGGGTCTTGAGGGAAGTGGCGGTAGGGATTGTGGATGCATTAGTAATAATTTTCCAAAACTCCCTGGACTCAGCAAAGGTCCCGGCAGACTGGAAAACTGCTAATGTAACACCCTTATTTAAAAAGGGCAGTAGACAGAAGGCTGGAAACTATAGACCGGTTAGCCTAACATCTGTGGTAGGTAAAATTTTGGAGTCCATTATTAAGGAGACAGTAACAGGACATTTGGATAATCATAATTTAATAGAACAAAGTCAGCATGGTTTTATGAAGGGGAAGTCATGTTTGACAAATTTGCTGGAGTTCTTTGAGGAAGTAACATATAGGGTGGATAAAGGGGAATCAGTGGACGTATTTAGACTTCCAAAAGGCATTTGACAAGGTGCCACACAAAAGATTATTGCTAAAGATAAAAAATCACGGGATTGGGGGTAATATTCTGGCATGGATAGAGGATTGGCTATCTAACAGAAGGCAGAGAGTTGGGATAAATGGTTCATTCTCAGACTGGCAATCAGTAACAAGTGGTGTTCCGCAGGGGTCAGTGCTGGGTCCCCAACTCTTTACAATCTATATTAACGATTTGGAGGAGGGGACCGAGTGTAACATATCAAAGTTTGCAGATGATACTAAGATGGGAGGGAAAGTAGTGAGTGAGGAGGACATAAAAAACCTGCAAGGGGACATTGACAGGCTAAGTAAGTGGGCAGAGATTTGGCAGATGGAATACAATACTGGAAAGTGTGAGGTTATGCACTTTGGCAGGAAAAATCGTAGAGCAAGTTATTATCTTAATGGCAAGAAACTGGAAAGTACTGAAGTACAAAGGGATCTGGGGGTCCTGGTGCACGAAACTCAAAAGGTTAGTATGCAGGTGCAGCAAGTGATTAAGAAGGCCAATGGAATGTTGGCTTTCATTGCTAGGGGGATAGAATATAAAAATAGGGAGGTATTGCTTCAGTTGTACAAGGTATTGGTGAGACCGCACCTGGAATACTGCGTACAGTTTTGGTGTCCATACTTAAGAAAGGACATACTTGCTCTCGAGTCAGTACAAAGAAGGTTCACTCGGTTAATCCCGGGGATGAGGGGATGGACATATATGAGGAGAGGTTGAGTAGATTGGGACTCTACTCATTGGAGTTCAGAAGAATGAGAGGCGATCTTATTGAAACATATAAGATTGTGAAGGGGTTGGATCGGGTGGATGCGGGGAGGATGTTCCCGATGATGGGTGAAACTAGAACTAGGGGGCATAGTCTTAGAATAAGGGGCTGCTCTTTCAAAACTGAGATGAGGAGGAACTACTTCACTCAGAGGGTGGTAGGTCCATGGAATATGCTGCCCCAAAAAGCTGTAGAAGCTACATCATTACATAAATTTAAATCAGAAATAGACAGTTTCCTAGAAGTAAAGGGAATTAAGGGTTACGGGGAGCGGGCAGGAATTTGGACATGAGTCTAGGTTCGGATCGGTCATGGCCCTGTGGGTAGCGGAGCGGGCCCAGGGGCCGTGTAGCCTGATCCTGCTCCTATTTCGTGTGTCTAATTCTGTTAGATTCAGGAGATGGTTTTGTGATAGTAGATTGGCGGTTAGGATCAGATCAGCCATGATCTTATTGAATGGCGGAGCAGGCTCGAGGGGCCGATTGGCCTACTCCTGCTCCTATTTCTTATGTTCTTATAAAGCAAATGTGACGCCGAGCCACATAAGGAGATATTAGGGCAGACTTGGTCAAAGAGTATTAAGGCTTAAAGGTGAGGTAGAGAGGCGGAAAGGTTTAGGGAGGGAATTCCAGAGCTTAGGGCCTTGGCAGCTGAAGGCATGGCCACCAATGGTGGAGCGGTTAAAATCGGGGATGCTCAAGAGGCCAGAACTGGAGGAGCACAGAGATCTCGGAGGGTTGTAGGGCTGGAGGAATTGACAGAGATAGGGAGGGGCGAGGCCGCGGAGAGATTTGAAAATAAGGATGAGAATTTTTAAATACTTAATGTGGAAATGACTATTAAAAGCTCAACATGCTAAGTGTTTTTTGCTAAGCAGCATTAAGTGCAGACCCTGTACATCACAAAATAAAAAGTGCTGTAGAAATAACGTCAGTTTTAATTGGAATTTTACAATGGAACATTTCTACAGTACAATGATAAGACTGTGCAACCTTGCAGTTTCTACTTCCGAACACACAGAAGGTCCTATCCAACCCGAATGAAAGGGGCAAAGAAAACAAACGTAAGGACATTGGGCTGGCAAAGCTGGGCCTGGGTGAATACGGGCCTTCACTTTACATCACAGCACCAAACAAAGACAGTGTCAATTGACTGTTGCAACTCAAGATCAGGGAAAATGATTTTCTATCCATTGTGGAATAATACAAACTCCTGCACGCGAAGCCCAGGAAAACAAACGTCCCCATCAAAAATACAAGTAGCCCTGCTTCTTCGTGGACATCTAGGACTGGATGCAAAGCAGCTTTATCAATGAAGGCGTTCTTCTGAAAGGCGCATTCCAGAGACATGCTCCAAACACAGACTGTAGATCCCTGGGGGAGGGGGGCAGTGCTGGCAACACGCAGGATGAAATGTAGTGTCAAAGGTTATTGGGTAGAATTATCACAAGAGTAAAACACTGCGGATGCTGGAAATCTGAAAGAAGAACAGGAAACACTGAGCAAGTCAGGCAGCATCTGTGGGAGAGAAACAAGAGTTAACGTTTCAGGTCGACGACCTTTCATCACCAGAAACGTTAACGCCGTTTCCCTGTCTCCACAGGTGCTGCCTGTCCTGCTGAGTGTTACCAGCATTTTCTGTTCTTATTTTAGGTAGAATTATCATTTTGGAGTCAAAGACATTTGCCTTTTAAATTTTAAACTACAGAGCATTAATATCGACAAATCATTACAAAATAAGTGCACCCCCCAACTCTGAGCTACAAAGCAGTCCCTCGATAGTCAAGTATTTCATGCAATAACAATATTGATTTCCATATGCTTTTAGCCATCAGCACTCCAGATTTATTTTTTGGAGCCAGATGCCGCCAGACCATTTTTTTTTTTTTTTTTTTTTTGGAGGTGGGGTGGGAGGGGGGAGTTTAAAAGGCTGCACTCTTCTAGATTTGCCCTTCACAAAACAAGGGCAAAAGCTCAGGTTTCCAAACACTAATCTGCGAAGCTGCCTCTGCTGGGTTTAGATGGGCACATCACCTGACCACAACATCTATAATCCCACTCTGAGGTACAGGGGGGACCTGGGAGCGATGTGGAGACATGCGATTCTATCCTGGTTGTTCCAGAAATGTCACCACCTCCTCTCCCCCGCGCTCCCCCCCCCCCCCCCCCAAGCCTTCGGTAGATAGGCCAAGACAGGGGCTCCAAGTAAGGTGAGCAAAGTGCGCTTCCCCGCAATCAGCTGAACAAATGAATCCTGTATTTAATGCGAGTGACTTAATTAATTTTGGACTTCTTCTAGGAGTTCCGTAGAATTGAAGAATGCCAAGTATTTTAGTGAACGACCACATAATCCTGAATGCAGGGAGAAATAACTACACAGGGTTAGCTCGATTGCCATGGTTACCACCGTATAGGCTCGAGAACCTTGGGCAACCAGAGAACCTTTTGAACTCCCCTGCCGTACCATCAGGAGGTTCATGGGGTTGTTGGATTGAAATATTAGCGGGGCATCAGACGGAGTGCTCCTCAAAATGTCTGCTCTAACGGGGGCCATTTTAAGCCACAAAGCACAGCAATCAAGGGCGACAAGAGGTGCAAACAAGAGATGCTTACCTATATAACAATTCGAATTATGGTTGCAATTCGGTGGGACATTTCCCTTTCAATTACTGCGGGATGGGAAAGAGATCAAATGGTTCTCCAAAATCTCCAACTTGAAGGATGACTGAATGGGCTCGCTTCATTTCATCAGCGATCCCATCTCCTGTCCACCAATCAAATCTTGCATGTGAAGGACATTTGTAGTTGGTGTGGTTACATCGCAGGTTAGTGTTCCTGCACCATTGGTCAGTGACTAAGGCAGTTAAGTAAAATTCCATTGAAACCCGTTGTTTGGAGAGGGGAAGATGCTTTCATTTAAGAATTGTACATTATATTCTTAACCCATTCCGTGCAGGAGGAGTGTGCCTTATAACCAGCAAACTCTCGCAGCGTGCCAGAGATAGGCTCCTATCCTGCCGGGGTTAGAAACCATTGGCCTTATTGCCTGTTCCCGCCTAATGCCCACTTTGATACGAAAACACGCAAACCAATGCCGCATACCTTACAAACAAAAAAAAACATAATAAATATATTTACACAGCAGTGCCCATTGACCTCACTGCGTGACCTCAGGTTAATAACCGTGTCTCTGGCTGCAGCGTTGAGCATTGGACAATAATTGGCCATCAGGCTGGGAACAATGAACAGGCAACACTCAACCTGCAAAAACATCAGAGTCAAAAGCATATCACCCCCCCGCAGTCAAGCCCAACTGTGCAGCTTTAGCAGCTCAGCAAGCACTGGGTGACACAGCAGAACCTCGCACGTCAATCACTCCTGCTTCAAGACATTAAGACATACCAATTTAACCCGCTAAGCAGACCAGCCGCTATTCAGGAAGCGGACAACTTATTTTGGTCTCGATCTGTGTTTTTAAACCCCTCCTATTAACGGCCTGCCAGCTAAACAGGTACAGTATTTCAAATTGAACCTCGGTAGCAATGTTGGATCAGCTGTAGCCAGGCTATGGCTGTGTGAAAAGAAAAAGATTTGCATTTATATAGCGCCTTTCACGACCACCGGACGGCCCAAAGCTTTACAGCCAATGAAGTGCTTTTGAAGTGTAGTCACTGTTGTAATGTGGGAAACAAGGCAGCCAATTGCCACACAGCAAAATCCCGCCAATAGCAATGTGATAATGACCTGATAATCTTTTTTTTGGTTACGTTGATTGAGGGATAAATATTGACCCCAGGTATCCGAGGATAACGCCCCTGCTCCTCTTCGAAATAGTGCCATGGGGTTTTTTAACCTCCACCTGAGAGAGCAGACAGGATCTCAGTTTAACGTCTGTGAGACGGCACCTCCGACAGTGCGGCACTCCCTCAGCACTGCACTGGAGTGTCGGCCTAGATTTTTGTGCTCAAGTCTCTGGAGTGGGACTTGAACCCACGACCTTCTGACTCTGAGGCGAGGGTGCTACCCACTGACTGACATGGTAACATTACAGCGCACTGTAAAGACTGAACCTCAGAAGAGAGCTTTGCAATTTCTGATAAATAAATAAATCCCTCGTGTTCCATCTGCACAAGGTCAGTTGGAGCGCGGTGGGGAGAACCAGCTGGTATGGGGGCCCAGGAGGGACCAGCTGGCGCGGGCCGTTTACACTTGCAGTTTAAGATCAATCGTAGAACCAACTGTATAGTGCCAAGGGCCAGCAGTAGTGCGAGTGATCCTGAGCTCACTACACTGCAAATACTGTACCGGCTAACCACCACCTTGAGCACACCACTTTTGATCAGCACCTTAAGGTGGTGGTTAGCTGGTACAGTATTTGTCTCCAAGCGGATATGCTGGTACAGACTTAGTAAGGTTTCACTGCAGTTTGTTGGGTGCCCGACAGCATTTACGACATGGCTGCAAGGACGGTAGACTTTTAATTGGATGAGGAATTGCTAATATTTCCACCAACCATTTGGAGGAAAAAAAATTGTAGTTAAGTTTTGAAGGAATTGCAAGCTGATCAGCATCTGTTACCATGACATTCGAGTGCAGGTGGGCTCATGGAATCGCAGCTGCGGGGTTTTGCTAAACCCACCTGCAGCCAAATCCCCTTTCCTAGGGCAGCACCTGCTGCGCAGGGGTCACTCTGGCTGACTTGCTGAGACGGGACAATTAGGGTTCGAGATCAACTTATTTTAGCACCGAAGATCAGTATTGCTGCTCTTTCACCCCGTGGAACTCGGGTTTGAATCCAGCCCAGACCCATGGCTTGAACGACCTTGGTCGCGCTTGAACCGTCACTTCAGTTGCTAGTGGGCACCCACTCGAACAAATGTGGTAAGCTCGTGTTTAGCACAAATTGGCATTCCCATTCAGAATGGTCACTGCTACTACAGTTATACATGGCCTTGGTGAGACCACACCTGGAGTACTGTGTGCAGTTTTGGTCTCCTTACCTATGAAAGGATATACTTGCCATTGAGTGCAGCGAAGGTTCACCAGACGGATTCCTGGGATGGCAGGACTGTCATATGAGGAGAGATTGGGTCGACTAGGCCTGTATTCACTAGAGTTTAGAAGAATGAGGGGATCTCATTGAAATGTATAAAATTCTGACAGGGCTAGACAGACTGGATGCAGGGAGGATGTTTCCCCTGGCTGGGGGGGTCTAGAACGAGGGGTCACAGTCTCAGGAAAAGGGGTAGGACATTTAGGACTGAGATGAGAAATTTCTTCACTCAGAGGGTGGTGAACCTGTGGAATTCTCTACCACAGAAGGCTGTGGAGGCCAAGTCACTGAATATATTTAAGGAGATAGATAGATTTCTGGACACAAAAGGCATCAAGGGGTATGAGGAGAGAGCGGGAATATGGTATTGAGATGGAGGATCAGCCATGATCATACTGAATGGCGGAGTAGGCTCGAAGGGCCAAATGGCCAACTCCTGCTCCTATTTTTCTATGTTTCTGTGGGAGGGTGGGGTATGGCAGATGTCGGAAATCAAAACGTCACATTGTACAGTGGGCAAGGACTTTGAGGTTGGGGTTAAGGCACATTGCTGGGGGGGGGGGACGCAAAGTGGAGACTACTTCATTCAACTGACCCATGCCGTACCCAACTGAGGGCGGCTCAGGTCTGATGCCAGGTGCAAAAAGTGAGGCGGGGGGTGGGAAAGAGTGCTTCAGTCCCCAGCGCTGACATCCTGCACCTTAATGAACACAAATATATATTTAAAGAAAAACGACCCTCAAAGAGTTAAGGGTACATTATACTCCTGTTAAAATGTTAAAGCAACGCAATTTTGCACTCGCTCCCTGTAACGTATCAGGAGTATTATTAGATCTCAGTTGGCTCACTAAATAAGACACTCTGCAGAACCAGATACCTCAGGGGTAGGGGGATTGGGACATACTGAGCACATCGCTTTGCGCAGTGCTGGCAGTGGGTGTATTGCTAATCTGTTTGGAGGTAAGAGCCCGCCAGGAGGAAAAGGCTGTTCAGGTGCAGATTTTTGTCAATTGGTTTACGTTGCAAGAGACTGGACAAACCCGTGTATCTGACCCCTGGTAAGAGGCAATATTCTGAGCAACAAGCACAGCAAGAGAAATGTTAATGGCATTTGGGCCTGTTTCAACTTGGAGACAAGCTCTGCAACTCAGCTTATAATTCTGCACATTTCTAAGTAACATTATCGGTATTTCCCCAGAGACTGATGCCAGCAAAGGCTCAATCAGGCCACTACTTAGGAGCTTTCACATACACACAGTTCAGAGAGAGAGACCGTTCCAGCTTTCACAGCAGGTTTAGCAGGCGAGCGCCAGGACTGCACATATAAACTATTTAATTCTCAAATTTAGAAAAAAATTAAATACTAAAAAAAAATCAGAACAAAAGGTCATTTCAGCAAGAAAAGGAGACACACATTCAAGCATTCATTTAAAAAAAAACAGATTTCCACGGTTGCATTTTATACAGTTTACAAAAACAAAACTGTGGCCCAACTCCTGAAATCCCTTCCCCACGGATACAGAACGAGCAGCACAAAGGGCAACAGTTATAAAAGATGAACACAAACCAAAAAATAGATACTTACGGTTTTGTGTGTGATTATTAGAGTCTGGAATTTAGTGAATTTTATTTAGAAACTCATGCAGAACTACCATTCGAGTGCTATATTTACAACAGCACAGTGAGTAAAAACACAGTTTTTACTCGCACTCTCAAGGACAGAACAAAAAAAAAGTCCCATTGATAGTGAAACCTGATCACCCAGTCACTTTGATTAAATAAAAGCTTTCCCGTCTAAGCAGACCCACTGGTTTTGGTTGCTTTAGAAAAAGTTAGGACAATACTTAAAGGAACCTGGTCCTGACTAATCAGTTAATTGGGGGGGGGGGGGGGGGGGGAAAGAGAGAGAGAGAGAACGAAACTTGCAATGTTGTCTAGTCTAAATAATGTTACACCTGAAAGCTACAATTGTAAGCAGATTCAGGGAATGTTTCGGGATTGGTTTCGTCCTGAAGTGACCGGATATTATAGGCTCCACTGTAGCGATAAACGATTAAGGTTGCACGATCTTGTTCAAGTATGAGTTCTTACAGCACTGATCAAAGAACAAAGCCCCAAACACCGACATTTTAAGGAATCTCTGATGGGTCTGTACTGGGCCCCTAAAATAAAAAAAATCAATTCTGTACATTACCTCAGGTAGTTCCAAGCCTCTCCCAACAGTGCAACTCAGGAACGATTAATACAAATGGAGAAAAGAAAACACTTAACAAGGCAGAGAGAGAATCTGAGACAGAGGCCAAGGCCACTCGAAAGAGTTGGTCTGACCTGCCCCTTTAAGAGGTCATTGCCAGTGTTTTTTTGTGGGCCTTCCATTTCATAACATTTTCCACTACTGGAATGTCACAAAGTGTTAAAAATAAAACACACGCACAGCTACTAATCTGTATTTTGTAAAAGGTAGTTTATAAGTTGCTCTACCCGGCAGAAATTTTAGCACTATTTACTTTCAGCAATGTGGAAGTCATCTCATCGGGAAACATTAAAACTCCCGAAAGTGGATAGACCCTCCCAAATGGGCCAAATCTATTTTCGAATCTTGGTAGACACTCATGTGCTCCTTTAAGGAACCAACATAGGAGCTTCTGGGAAAGCTGGAATGTCTTAAAGGGGCATGCCAAGGTGTTCGGAGTTTTTGTTTTATGAGAAGTGGAGAAAAAATATAAACAGATAAACATTTTCAACAAAACTTTTAAAAAATAAAATTTGCACGGAATTCATAAGACTATAAGAAAGGCGTACTAATTAAATAACAAAAAAAAACACATTGTAAGATTAAGTTGCAGCTAATGCCCTGTGCAATCATTTTGTTCTTTTCGATTCTTATGGAGCTGCCTCCTGGAACGCATAACCCGTGCGTCTGTCTGGGTTGCCGGGGAGGTGACAAGGCGCCTCGTGCTTTAACTGCGCTACCAGCACTGCAGTAAGAAGCCAGCGGTGTTCGCAGCGCTCCCAGCGCGCTCACCTCTTGAAGGGCAAGAAAGCGGAGCTCCCTGCCGGCTCAGGGCATCGTGGGCCCAGAGACGTGCAAGGGTCTGTGAAACATTTCAAGCTCGAGCACTTGGGAGTGCTTCCTAGCCTCAAGAATGCAATCTCCCTCCAACGCTAACGGAGCTCTGTGAATGCAATGCGGGTAATATATTGCACTTGTACCTGTACAGTCCCAACGCGGAGTGTTTGTTTTTTTTGCTGTTGTTGCTGGGGGGCGGTCTTTCTCAGTTTCCTGATTTAGTTTTTTTGTCTCTCTGTTGCTCCATTAGTTACTTTCACAAAAAAAACTTAAGTCCTTTCGAAGTTACAGCATGGAATGGTTAAATACAAGTAGAATCGATACAGGTGTGAGGTTCCTGATCTCACAAATTAAAGTACAGTCTACTGTTAATTCAAGGTTGTATTTTGCTTGGGAAAAAAAAGTTGAATTAACCAGTGGTTTGAATTAAGCAATTTAAATAAAATTGCACAGCAGGCATTAACATAATTCAAGTTATGCATTAAGAGTAGATTGTACTTATTGAGTCAACAGGTTGGGCACAGAGTTAGCCACACCAATAAGTTAACCTGTCAGACTGGCAGGATACCTGGATATAGGGCTGGAGAATTTGGATCGGAACTGTCCAGACCAGACAGCTGGGATTTTGGTTCCTGTACTCGGACCAACCTGTTTCTATGCAGTGCAGTCAGTCACAGTTTAACAGCTCCCCAAAGCTCTTGGGGCTTTCATGTTTTGAGTGGGAACATCTCGAAGCGTGTAAGCTGCTGGCCTGAGGAACTGACCGTTTTAAGGAATAACGTCTCGTTCAGAAAATCGTGACTCCCCCCCCCCCGAGCCTTTAAAAAGCTGTATTTCTTTTTCTCGCAGAAAAATTGTCAATTAAAATAATTAATTATTTTCCGACAAGCCATTAAAACAGTGTCGCTGCACAATCTGGTAATTAAAACCAGCACCTTTTTTTCAGTGTTAAAAAGAGCAGAATATTAAACAGATAACAGTGTTAACATTTTTGTATGATGAGACCACAAAAGGACATTCAAATCATTTGCGCATCTCTTGAGAACATTACTTCAGATTGCTTCCTCCCAGCCCCTGAGCACGGTCCTGTGCTTCTATCTACTAAATCTAAACTCCAGGACAGATTAAGGAGTGCGTGTGGCAATACGAGCTGGCCAACGCCAGCCTTTTCTTCCTATGCAATGGAATGTTTGGCTTCCTGTCGTGCTCTACTTACACCAGGAGGTCACCAGGTGAAGTGATAATCAGCCGTAGAACTCGCACCCAGTCTTCTGGATAGAGAGGAGCATTCTTCGTCACGCGAGCTACTGACTGCCCTCGGTAAAGATTTTTTTTTTTTTTTAGTTTCCTGGTGCAAAGCCCGCTTCTACCCCAGGTCAACGCAGATACTTATCCCGACAGTGACGCAGGCGGAACTGCAACAAAAGGGCTTTGTGGGTCTCCCGCCTACAGATATCTCTTCAGGATCTTTACGTGCCTTGCTACACCTATTTGGATTTCTGAAGTGAGCTGGACCTCGTGATGTCCACGGTGACATTGCATCGCTTCAGTCTAAGGGCTTCAGAGGGGGTAACCGGGGCTCGGTGATGTTACAGCCAATAATCACAACCTGGTCCAGTCTGTTAGATTGGAATCTGGAGAAACTCCAGGCGGAGACGGAATTGAGGACAAGTTCAGAATTTATTAAAACCAAGAGAACTTGTGCACACAAGGGAGAGTGCACCCCTAGCTTGAGGAAGCTGGGTGGCTCTCCCTTGTGCACAAGTTCTCTTGGTTGTTTTAATAAATTCTGAACTTGTCCTCAATTTCGTCTCCGTCTAGAGTTTCTCCAAATTCAAATCTAACAAGTCCAATGAGTCACATATGAATGGCCAGAACTACCCAAACTCGATGAGCTCACTGCATTTTGGAAATACTTTGGTTGCGTTTACGTTGCTATGGAAAGGTAACTGCATTGTACCCTGCTTGGGGCACCAGTTATGGCATGGTTAATGTCTGAAACCAAGCCAAGGCCCAGTGATGTCACGTCCAGGCGTTATAGGTTCGATGTTGGGGGGGGGGGGGGGGGGAGGGCGACATCTCATTGCTCAAATTTGCGTCAAGTGTTTCTGCATCAACCGAGCTTCCTAACCCTTGTAAAACTAGGGGGGACGGTTTCTGGCAAATAGTCAGTTGCCGTGCGCTCGCCTTTAACGCTCAATGCTTGGCCAACCTTGGGGGGCACAGCAGCACGAGGATGGCGAGTAAAGCCACAGGCACTTTGCGGCTTCCTGAGGATACAGCAGCCTTAAGCAAGAATCTCCGCAGTCACTGGCCAGCAGGGACGGAGTCTGCTTAAGGATCGAATTTCTGAATACATCACAGAGGGTAAATTACTCTGCTCCCAGCCCCACCCCAACCCACCCCGCCGCCACCACCCCCCCAACCCACTTCCCATCAAACACTGGAAATAATCCCAATGAATTCAATCCTTTCAAGTTGGTACTTGCATGTTATGAAAAGAACGCTACTCTTTGGGACCTTAGAAAGATTGAGAACATTCGTACATTAACCACAATGAGAGAGAACATGAATGTTTTCCAATGCTTTGGCAACATAAGATGTAACTTGTCATGCCAATAAAGCGATTTGAATTGAATTGAATTGAGATGGAGACGGAAAAGCTTCGAGTCTACCTGGCCGGAGTCAGAAGAGTGCATCCCTTGAGAAGACACCACCCCACCCCTGCAGTGCTAATACCTACTTTTCTTTTTTGTCCAGTGAAACTACCTCAAACATTTAAAAAAAGCTGTTCATTCAATTTTGGCAACCGATTCGCAGTAGTTCTTAAATCAGGTGCTCTTGTCGAAGGCTTGTGACATTTGTAGGCATCCCACTTACGAGAAGCAAAAAATAAATCAACTCTCAGGGAGGGAGGGGGGGTGGGGGAATTAATGCTGTTTTCTGCTCTTTGGATATAACCCGTCAAGATTTCAAACTAAAAACACATTTAAAAAGTGGCAGTACTGGCTTGAAAATTACTGCAGCAGCCAGTGTGTGTTCACAATCCACATTGCGTTTGCTCTTTGATTGATTCTGGATACCAGCGACAATACACACCCACCCACCCCTACATTTAAGTGCACCTTAAGAAAGCAAAAGAGCCCACCTCTTTTTTTTCTTAAAAAAATTACTTCAGACGACATACACAAAAAAACACATCTGCCAGCGGCCTGAAAGTTGCAAACGAAGTCAAGAAAAGGCTGAATAGTGGGGGGAGGGAGGGGGGAAATAAAACAGTAGATTGTAAATTTCTCACAGCTTGTATGCTACATCACAAAATAGAACAACCATTTTTTTTGTTGCGACAAATGCACCTATTTCCGCCCGTGCCGCCACTGTCAGTTTGGCTGACTTCTCGTGCTCTGGTGGGAGTCTCTGCACAGAGAGTCTATCTGTACCCACGGTGAGTCTCTCGGCCCCCCCCCCCCCCGGCAGTTCGGGGTGGAGGGTGGGTGGTAATAGCCTGGGTTCTCCCCTTTCCCCTCCGGCCCCCCCTCCCCTCCACCCGCAGCCAAGAAAACAGAAAAGCCCAGGACGAGTGTCTTGTGTCGGTCTCGCCGGGAATTGGTCATTTTAAGAAGTGCAATTGAGCCTGAGTGTTGAAGGAGAAAAAAAAAAGGATCCTTTTCCCCAGCGGAGGACACACAGGCACAGGCAAAAAAAACAAAAACAAAATAAAGATCAGTCCTGAAGCTTCTCAACCAGTCAGGTGGCATTCTCATCCAGAATGAAAGGAGTTGAACATGCAAGCAGAGCCTCGCAGTCCCTTGAGAGCTGCAGTCATTTGTGCCTATTTGCGGCCTTCTTCCTTTTCCTCTTGAAGAAACAGCAACACCTGGAGGAGACGGGAGAAAAAAAAAGCCGTTAATAAAACTTCCAGAAGTTTTGCTCGTGAATGATTCGTTGATCAAAGGCCATTGATCATCATCTTCTGACAAGGGCTCAAGGATCATACACCTTACGCTGGATGTCCGCTCTTCCTTAATCTCCCCCAGATCAAAAATATCCAATTAGTACAGCTGATCTAGTCATTCATTCAGAAATAAACCTGCTCAAAAAAACGGAAAATACCAAACCGAAATGTTATATTTCATACCCAAATCAAGGGGAAGCTAGATAAGTACACGAGGGAGAAAGGAATAGGATATGCTGACAGGGTTAGATAAAGTAGGGTGGGAGGAGGCTCGTGTGGAGCATAAACACCGGCACAGACCAGTTGGGCCGAATGGCCTGTTTTTGTGTCGTAAATTCTAAAAACTATATACTGTAGTTCCATAGGTAAGTCGAACACTGATCTACAAATCCACGTGAGACCTAAAAAGGTCAGCACTGGATTACAGGCCTATTAAGGAGGATTGGCCGCGGACTGAGGTAAAATCCTTATATTGGCAACCCTTTCCACCCTCCCAGGATGATACCAACAGTCACCGTAGAAAATAATTAACCTCTGGTAGATTTTTGACTGCACTTAACAAATACAGGAAACTTTCGTTTAACCGGAGGTTAAATGTCCGGAAAGCTCTATCTACCGGCAAAATTCAGGAGCCGTTTCCTATAAGTTTTTTTACTTCTCGTTGCTTTTTTTTTTTTCCAGTCAGGCTCTGCAAGGTCTAGCTGAAGCTGTTGCTTAGCTACAGAGATGCCTTTAAGCTGCGGCCGACTGTTTTGAAGCTGTTGCTAAGCAACAGGGTTTGTTGATTCACACGGCGCTCAAAAGCTCCGTATGTTTTAACATTAGCGCTGGTTTCTACGGCAGTTTTGATGGTACGGCACCAGCTCGGTCCCGTCAGTGCCGGATACCAGAAAGTTTTCTGTAAATGGCCCTCGAGGACTCGGGTGGCAAAATATACCGGTTACGGGGCTGTAGTGGTTATGTTACTGGACTAGTGATCCAGGGGCCTGGACTAAATCCAAATGAAAATGAGTTCAAATCCCACCACGGCAGTCTGAGGATATGGATTAAGTTTAGAAGATCTGGAAATAAAAAGGTGGTGTCAGTAAAAGTGACCATGAAGCCATTAGGTTGTTGAAAAAAACACCCAACTGGTTCACTAATGCACTTTAGGGAAGGAAACCTGCCGTCCTTATCCGGTCTGGGCCTATTTGTGACTCCAGTCCCACACTAATGTGGTTGACTCTTAACTGGCAGTTGTATCAGGGTAATTAGAGACGGGCAATAAATGCCGGCCTTGCCAGCGACGCCCACATCCCGGGAATGAACTTTAAAAAAGTCAGACAGCAGAAGAAGCAGTTGAGGCGATTATTAACCGTCATGGTCCCTGGAGGGGCGGGGTAGGGTGGGGTGAAGGGAGGTCAATCAGGCTACCTGCCCGCGATCGCCAATCATTGGCTTCTGATGGAAGGGGCTGCGTCTGGGTAGCCGGCGAGAACAGGAGAAAAGCTCGGCCAGGATTCAATCTCAGTTGAACAGCTCACTCACACTCGCTATTTGAGTCACTCATGCAGAATGGCCGCTCGGGGGGCGAGGTTACTGGGGACTGGTTGGTATTGGTAGAACCATCTCCAGGACAACTCAGGGTGGTCGAGAGAGAGGTGGAAAAGAATTTGGAAGGACACTAACACTTTTCTCTGAGGGGAGGGCAAAGACTTCATTGGAAATTCAGAGAGGCAACAAAAATGGACTCAAAGTATCAGCCACATACAGGAAACTTTGTGCTATCCGGCACCGACGGGACCGAGCTGTTACCGATCTATCAAAACTGCCGGACAAACCAGCGCTAATGTTGAAACATACGGAGATTTTGAGCTCCGTATCTGGCAACAAACCCTGTTGCTTAGCAACAGCTTCTAAACAGTCGGCCGTACCTTGCAAGCGGTCTCTGTAGCTTAGCAACAGCTTCAACGAGACCTTGCAGAGCCTGACTGTTGAGAAAAAAGCAACGAAAAGAAAAAAAAACTAACGAAACGGCTCCTGATTTTTGCCGGTGGCTCGAGCATTCCGGACAGTTAACCTCCGGATAAACCAAAGTTTCCTGTAACATACTATGTATAAATTCAATGGTCCAGTCATGTTAAAAATGTAAATTTTCTGGGGGGGAGAGGGACGTGGAAATAACAGCATCTCAACATATATAAGAAAGATGATGCACAGGGGGAGCTGGATGCACGTGAGAAATTAAACTTCTTATCCTGGCAGTTAAGGAAATAAAATCTTCTGCCACTAGCTCAGTACTGGCATAAACTGAGCATAAAACAGAGGTGCAAACCAAACAGGGATTGAAAGAGCGTCAACGCACAAAATAGTTAGAAAGATGCAAGCTGTAATTTCTATTCAACAAGTTAAGAACTCAGTTGGCCAGCAGATGAAGTTATTTACGAAGCACCAGGATTGATCACAATGGCCTCTACAAGGGTGGGACGGTCGATCAGTTAGCCGACTGCCTCATAGTCATGTGCTTGGGGAGGTGGCAAGGATACGACAATTGGTCTACAGACGCTTCACGGCAGGTTCTGGCTACATTCTAAAACCAGAGAGCAGCCGATTTGCACTGGGGGTTCTCCACATCTTGTCCCGAGTTGTTGGACTCCATTCTGACAGCCAGACTAGTTAGTGCTTGATCAATCAGAAGGGTGCCTTGCCTACAGGGAGCTTAGAGCGGGGTGGAAGATGAGGGGAAGCCGACAGGGTGGGGGAGCAGGGTCTCGTGACACCTCCCTCCCCAACCACCACCACCAACTGGCAACACAGCATCAACAGGCCGCCTGGCCTGTATGCACAGCCACCCATCTGCATTTTCAACTGGAGCCCAGGGAGTGCGGCCTAGGAGGCAGTTGAGAAAAAGTTGTGCTTGCACAGTTGATCTGAGCTATTCCACAGGCATATTACCATTAACACCTAGGGAAAATCTATTCATTGCTGGATTAGTATGGATGCAAGTGTATGCAAATATCTGTCCTTAGTGTTCTCAGATGGTGATCTGAATACTGGTCTAGTAACACAATACTCAGACTGCGATGAGTCTATTACAGCACTCTTCGTACACAATATGTGGACAATAATTGCTTTCATCGTTTGTCAAGTAGTTTAATGTCTGAAGGGAGTGTAACCAGGAAAGTGTGAAGGTTGTGATCAGAATCCTGGGCAGTCTTTTTTGGCATCATTACTGACTTGGTCAACTCAGCATGAAAAGTAACACCATCTGCGTGCGAGCTTTCCCATTCTGCCTCTGTCTGCTGCAGAGATTTTGTTTTATTCATTAGCAACTGATCCTCTCCGCGGTCGTCTCAGTCTCCTGTACACTGTGTCTAACGCAGCAGTGCAGTCGTTGCCTTTTCAGTGTTTGCAGAGTTGTAGCACCCAAGGGTACTTTTTGTCTTTGGCCTAATCTACCGCAGACAAAGGGATTCTAGCATGAACACGACACAGTGCCACTACACTGAGAAAACGATAGCAGTCCTTTACACAGCATGCAACTAAACATTCTTGTAATACAACTAGGACTTCTGTGGCATGCTCAGGGTTGTGCCACAGTGCAACAGCTAAACTGTGCCATTTACCAATGTATATTATGGATTCTAAATTTCTTTTACACTATAGGCTGCTTGTTCGACTGACCTGTTACACTGCAGCTATCTGCTTTGTCGGTATCTGTGAAGCCCAGTACCTGGAGTTTCCTACTCTGTGTACAGCACCGCACACTCGGTGCTGTAGCAGCTGCTTATTCTGAATCCTGTGCACAGTCTTCTTCCCTTCCGCACCCAACGCCACGTGAGACAACCTATTTCTTCCACTGCTTTACACCGAGCAGATCGTGATCTGGGTTTCCACAACAGTCTCTTTTACGTGGAAGGTTGTTAGCCTGACACACACACCTCACCAGCAGAAATGCTAGATATGATGGTTGCGGGGGAAATCACCACCCCACTCCCATTGGATGTGGGTACCCCGCTAGATATTCTCGGCGGGACCCTGGACACAGTATCTAACTATAATTTTTTTTTTTTTTTTTAAATTATCAGAGTAAACAAAAAGATTTCCTTCAAATATTAAACAAAAAGCGAACTACTGCAGATGCTGGAAATCTGAAACAAAATACAAAGTGCTGGAAACACTCAGCAGGTCAGGCAGCATCTGCGGAGAGAACAAAAGTCAAGGTTTCGGTAACGAACCCATCTACTGAATTGAGAAAGGGTCTATACCAGAATCACCGACTTTTGCACTCTCTCTCTCTATACAGATGCTGCCCGGCCTGCTGAGCGTTTCCAGCCTTTTCTGTATTTTGCTTCTCGCAAGTTCAAGTCCTGAGAGAAACGCAAAGACTTGGAGAAGTTGCAGTGGGGCTGTCAACGGGCCAGCCGCAGGGTGTAAGAAATCGTGGATTGAAAGAAATAAGAGTCTGTTACGGGTTCCCTAGATCAGCAGTTTGCCTAAGTTTATGACACAGAAAGATTCCAGTCACGTCAGAAGAATAGCTGTACAGAGAGTTGAATCACAAGGTCAGAACAGAAAAAACAGGCCTTCGAATGGGCATAACTAGGCCTGATACGGGATGCAGCAAGGAGCTGTAGGATAAAGAAGCTGTCTATAAAGAGAGCAACAAGACCTTTAGAACAGAGATGAGGAAAATGACATCATGAGGCTGAGAGGGGGCTGTCATGGGTAGCTTCTCCCTTGTAATTGGACAAGAGGATGGGGAACAAATGATTGACACCAGGTATCCACCAGCCCACCGAAATAACTATAAATATAGATCACCGAGAGAGAAAATCAGGCAAAGGCTTCCCCGAGGTGGCTACGGCCTAACACCTTATTTAAGTTTAGCCTCTGAGGTGGCGGACGGCCTAACACCTCCAACAGCTCGAGGGATGACCCAATGGAAGTGACCGCTGCAGCAGACTGCAGGAATCCACCCAATCCGAGGCCACCGTACTGCCTCACCGTCCGTCCGGTCGTGGCATTCTGCTTCAGGAGTCGTAGATCGCGCTCTACCGTCATGGGTTATATGTTTACTTAGCTTAAGCCACATGTAATATCTGATTATGCTTTAAAACTGTAGCTCTTTAATAAAAAAGTCTTACAACTTCTAAGACCCTTTGGGTGACCTGTGATCCTAATCCTACAAGGGTCTGAGACAGGCAATGCACCCTCCAACAACTCTGATCAGCAGGTGATTGATAATGACACTCTTGAATTTCTGCCATGCAAAATGTTTGCTGAGCTTGAGCACTGGAGCTCGGTGCAGCCTTCGTGCATTTGCTGAATGTTTAAGTACATCTGCAGCAGATTCTCAGTTTCCTGCATTAATACAACTTAAAACGGTAACACTTTTTGTGGTGCAGTCAATGTAATCCTGTAGAGGGCGGACAACACAGCCAACATCTCTCCGACTCTAGAAGGATCATTGCCAGGCAATGTACGACATGGCCCGGAGTCCAGGGATTGCTCTGCACCTGGTAAATAGGGCGACAATACCCCAAGCAGGTTGGCGCTTGGGGCGGGCACCCTTGCTCAGAACACCAGTCTGGCAGAAAAGTCTGTGCCCTTGTTGCGTCTCTTCAGGCTTTTAGACCCCACCTTGTTTTAGCGTCTCCTGTTTCAATTTCAGATCCATTTACTTCGCACAACCTCAGCTGTTCAGATGGTGCTTTGTTTCTCTTATTTCAGCCATGCTTCTTCCCATCATCTGATGGGAAGATCGTCTACACCATCTCCGCTTATTCTTTGAAGCAGTTGACCGATAACTCCATTATGTTTTTTTTCTTTTTCGACCCCGCTACTTTGTTCCGATTATTTAAATGCTTGTTCATTTTTTTCCGGTTCTGATGCACCTGAAACGGCGACTTATTTCTTCCTTCCACAGAGGCGGACCTCATTTCTCTAGCATTTTCTGGTTTGGTTTCAGGTCTCCGGCATGTGCTCCTTTTTTTGTTTATGTTTTTTTCCTGCACTATTCTATGACTGGGTAGGATTGAGGCTTTGCACAACACTGAAGCTACTGACTGGATAGAGGCCCTTCAGCTTCCTCCAGGATTCACAGACTTACCAGGTTTCCAGCTTTCTTTGATGCTCCTTCCCTCCGACGTAGATTGGATGCGATTACCAAGTCTGAACAGGGTTCACAGCCGATATAGTGGGAAGGCTGCCGGTCAATATCCTGGGCAATCTTTCTTGACAATATTAATGACATGGCCCTCTCAGCACACAATCTATCTGTAAACTATACAAATCTGTTTATAACCGTTGCGATTTAGCTTTATTCAGTACCTAGTGACCCCTGTCGCTCTGTATATTCTCTTATACACTGTATCTAACAGTGTGGTGCAGTTTCTGTTGTTTCAGTATTTGTAAAGTTAGCGATATCGACTACTTATTTTTCTTTGACCCAATTAACTGCATATAAACAGAGTGCAGCCGACAGTGACATCTATTTTAAAATTTGGGAGGCACTGCACTTTTGATCAGTTGGAGCATTCATGAGATTTCAGAAGTCAATATTTCTCTAACCTGCAGCTATTCTTTCACAAAGTATTAAAGCTCCATAATTGCGATGCACGTTAAAGGAGACGACCGTTCTCCCAAGTGCGAGGGGGAACATCTGGAAAGTATCTCATTACCAGTGGAACAAACATCTGGAAGGTATCTCATTACCAGTGGAATAGGTTTTACTAAGTGCTTTCGCCCTTTAGGGAATCTCCAACATCCTATTTTTCTTAGGTTACAAGCATCAGGCAAGCAATCTCTGGGTCCATTCACAATTAGATGGCTGGTTTTAGCTTTCATGTGAGAAATTTGCTCGTCAGCCGCTCACTAGAAAAACTGATGTTAACTCAAAGTAAGCCTTGGTGCATAACTAATGTTTGGGGAAAGCCATCATTCAAGCCACATACTGTCAGAGTGGAGATAAATGGCATCAGAATAGCAGTGGTAATTTCCTGGAAACTCAATATTCTCTCTCTCTACTCTTGGAGTGTTCTAGAACAAGAGACCTCACTGCGCAGATTTCATTTACAATGGCGACAAGTTAAAAATAAATAAACCAGGCATATTGTTTATTCAGGGAATGGTGGTAACCAACAAGTGAAGCTGTTGGTCATTATGTGAAGTGATGAGTTGATCCTGGCTACTCGAAGGACAAGTACCATTCAGGCCTTTTTTTTTATTAAAAGATTAAAAATTCCGTCAACGTACCACAGTGATAATACTGTAGATTTCAAATGTTCTGTATAGAATAGAAATTTAGGTCTGGCGGGTTTGATGCTTTGCACTGGATTTCTACACTCAACTGAAAGTCCGCATTTGAGTTTTGCCCCTGCTGCTGTTAAACTCGGCGATTCACTGCGTTACACAATCCACTGAACTCCGTTACAATTCTTTGAGCCACATAAGGAGATAGTAGGGCAGATGACCAAAAGCCTGGCAGGTTTTAAGGAGGTCTTAAAGGAGGAAAGAGAGGTAGAGAGGCGAAGAGGTTTAGGGAGGGAATTCCAGAGCTCAGGGCCTTGGGAGTGATTAAAATCAAGGATGCGCAAGAGGCCAGAATTGGAGGAGCGCAGATATCTTGGAGGTCTGGAGGAGATGAGAGAGATAAGGAGGGGCGAGGACATGGAGGGATTTGAAAACGATGAGAAATTTTAAATTGAGGTGCTGCTGACAATGTGGGTCAGCGAGCACAGGGGCGACAGGTAAACGGGACTTGGTGCGAGTTAGGACACGGGCAGCATATTTATGGATGAGCTTAAGCTTAGGGAGGCTGGAAGATGGGAGGCCGGCCAGGAGTGCATTGGAAGAGTCAAGTCTCAGAGGTAACAAAGTCATGGGTGAGGGCTTCAGCAGCGGATGAGCCGAGGCAGGGGCGGGAGTCCCTTTGTCGGGGCAAATGCGTGGTGGAAATTACCAGCTAATCACACAATCAACGTGCAAACGTTCGGTCCCCTTTAATTCAAACTAATTTTAAACAGCGGCAGTGAGTGGAACGGAGCATGGGTTAACTTAGACCAGCTGATGCCTGATTGAATGTAGAGTGCTGGCGAGCATCAGAAACATTAGCACAGCATAAAGCACTTAATTTCAAGCTAAAAAAAAAAATCATTTTCATAGGACGAGCGGTCTGCGCAAATATCGCAAAAAATGAATCCGTTCCATACTGTCTTACTGGATTGGAAAGCAGCTTAGTGATAAAATGAAGCTAGATGAAATGGTTAGGGGCAGTAATTAGTGAAACTCCGCAGGCAATTGTTCTAGATCTATACTGTTTTAACTATTAATGCACGACATGGAGAAGGAACCTTCTATGAAATCTGTTGACAAACAATATGGCCTGACTATGGGGGAGCTATAGAATTCTCACGTATCAATGATTAATTAATTGCATGGGGTAGGACACATCTAGATAAATGCAACAATCTATATATTGGAAAGCAAATGCAAAATATGGGTACAGTAAAAAGGAATATCCATTAGCAAAGATCACAAAGTGCAGATGAGGGAAGCCATGTGACCCATCTAGCTCGCCTTTCTGTAGAAACCTGTGATCCTACAGTGGTTAAGGAAAAGGAATTTGCTGCATTTGTTCGCTATTCCCTTAGGTAATTGAATGTGAAGCAACCAACAAGGTTGATATTAAAGGCATGATGTCAAAATAAATAATTTGAAGCGTGTGCAGTGGTTATGGTATTAGATTAGCATCCCAGATGTTGAGTTCAAATCATGGCATATGCGAAAGCGAATACAATTAAGTCTGGCAACAGGAAAAAAATCACATCAAAAGCTACTGGATTGTCCTAAAAACCCAACTGGTTCTCTCATGTCTTTCAGGGAAGGGAACCTTCCACCTCTACGCAGGCTGGCCTACATGTGACTCCAGTCCCATACGGCATGGATGACACTTCAATGACCTCCGAAGTAGCTCGGCAAGCCAGTCAGTCATACAAACTAGAAGGGTCACCACCATCTTCTCAGGGTAACTTGGGATGGGTGACAAGCACAGCTTTACCAGAGTCACGCACATTCCAAGAACAAATTAGAGAGCGAGGCCACATCTGAATCATTTGAGAGAAATTTTGGGTGTATAGTGATTCTGGGATTTGGAGCCTTGTGTTACGAATTAACACTCTCAGAACTAGATGCGTTTTCATTTGTGAAACGGTTAAGAGAAATGATCCAAATTTTTAAAATGCCAAGAGGAATGGAGAATACAGAATTCATTGGGCGAGTGAACCAGTGTAGGTCAGCAAGAATGGGAGTAATGGGCAAGCAGAACTTGAAGTGGGACAGGATACCCGCGGCAGAGTTTTGATCAAGTTGAAGTTTATAGAGGGTGGCGGATGAATGGCCAGCAAGGAGAATATTGGAATAGTTAAGTCTGAAACTAACAACGGCAGCATAAGAGTTTCATTAGGGCAGGGGCTGAGGTAGGGGCAGAGACTGGCTGCAATGGTGGACATAAGCGGTTATGGTGGTGGATAGAAGGTAAGGTTTCAAGCTTAACAGTCAAATGAGGCACCAAGATTGCGAAAAGCCTGGTTCAGCCTTAGTGTGGCCAGGAGGGGGTGGAGTCAGCGGATTAGGAAGCAGAGCTTGTGATGGAGACAGAAGACAAAAGCTTCGGTCTTCCCGATGTTAAGCTGGAGGAAGTTTTGACTCATCCATGACTTGCTGTCAGATAAGGACAGTCAAGGGATCCAGACATATGGCGGAGATAGACAGCTGGGTATCATCATTTCACATGCGAAAATTGACCCCGTGTCTATGAATGATGTCACTGTTGAGCAGCAGAAGAAGATAGATGGATGGATGGATGCTTGCAGGTCCTTGAAGGTAATGGTGTGAGGGAGGGATGAGAAACCATTGCTGGCGATGTGCTGGCTGCTTTTGCATAGGTAGGAATAGAACCATCGAGAGTAGTCCCTTGGAGCTGGTACAGGTCCAGAGGATCAACTACTCAATGGTTCCCAAGCTGAGGAGTCATGGAAATGTTATACCAAGGAAAGCAACCGAAGAGAAGGAAGTTTGAGCAGATATTCTAGAATTTCACTTGATTCACTTTTTGGGCAGTATGCAAGGATAAACTTTGTAAGGCATTTCCCAGGAGATTAAATATAGTACATAACCCAGAAAGCACATGGGCCTAGAAATTCAGCGGCGCCCCATTTGGGGTGCCAGCCTCGCCAGGACGCTAAAAGCAGCGCCCCGGAAGTAGTGGCGGCCGCCCACCGGAAATTGACTTTGCGCGCCCCAGAGGGAAGCGTGGCGCTACTGGAGGCGCCCCGCATCCCTCTTGGGGCGCTGCAACTCAATATCGCTGCACAACGTGCCGCAGCGCCACATGCTGCAGCACGGCACACTGTGGTACCGCAGGCCTTCCTCCCCTTCTTAAAAGGGGAGGGGCCTGCTGCAGTGCGATCAAAGATCGCGAGTGCTGGCAAAAGAGCCCGGCACCGAGAAGTGCCGGGCTCTTGGAACACAGCCGGCACTCCGCGGTGTTGGGGGGGGGGGGGGGGGGCTCAGGAGGCCAGGGACGGCGGCGCGGAGAGGTGCTGGCAGGCGGCCAGCAAAAAAAATGGCCGCCCCGCACCTCAGCGCCTCTACCGCCGCAGGTAGACCCCCCCCGAACCGGTCGCAAATAGCGACCGCCGTTAAAGCAGGGGGCGCAACTACATTTCGCGATCGGGGCGCTGCGCACACCGATGAAGTCATCGGTGGCGGCACAGCACTAACGGCTAGTGCCGCCATAAGCGTACCGCTAAATTTAGCGGGAGGCGTGGCCAGTGGCGTCCAATCCACTAAGTGCCCTCTTAAGGCGCTAACGGGTGCCACAGCCCACTGAATTTCTAGGCCTTGGTCTTTGGAAGGAATTAAGTGGTTGGGCTCAAAGACCTTTTTGCATTTAATAATTTAGGTTTCATATTCCAAATCAGTAGCATCTGTCTAAGGCATGCAATTTTTCTTTCCTTTCCAAATTATATCTCATCTTCAATCCAACTGACGTGCCCTCTCTGTTGCTGAGGCAGATGGCACGCTCCCAGATCACTGGTAATGACCTCGCTGGCCAGCTACCAGGAGGCACTATGGATTACTCACAACTCACTATCTTCTCCGAGTTCCTGCCATCCAGCAGATCTTGGCATGGCTCAGGTCAGGAACTTAAGTCAACAGGATTGAACTTAAGGCCATCTCTGCTCCACGACACTGAGCACATCAGTACAGGAAACTCTCGATTTACCGGCACCTAAACAACCAGAAATCTCTGTTAACCGGCAAAATTCAGGAGTAGGTGCAGGTAAGTTTTACTTCATATTAGTGGCCGTTCCTGGATCTGTGGCCGGGTTCCTGCACCTGTTGCTAAGCAACAGGGACGCTTGGATCTCGTGGCCGGGTTCCTGCACCTGTTGCTAAGTAACAGGGACGCTTGGATCTCGTGGCCGGGTTCCTGCACCTGTTGCTAAGCAACAGGGACACTTGGATCTTGTAGCCGGAGTTCCTGCACCTGTTGCTAAGCAACAGGGAAGCCTGGATTTGTTGCTGTGTACGGAGCTCTCGTACCTTTTAACTATACCTCTCTGTAATCTGGACTTTTTGATAAACTGGCACCACGCCGGTCCTGTTGGTGCCGGATAAAAAAAAGAGTTTCCTGTACTCTAACAATGAGTGCCACCTGATTTAAAGCTACCTTTTAAAGAACAGAACACTTTTATTGTACAATGTGCTGCTCTTTATCTTCTAAGATCACCATCGCTTACATACTTGTTACACAAGTTTAGAAAGGGATGAGACAGCCCATAAATGCACGTACATTGCTTGCGCACGTACACAAAGCACAGCTACACACACAGATCCTGCGCACAGAAGTGGGCGCAATATTTGCTTCTACAAAGGTGTTTCACAAATTCTGGTCATTAACCCATTTCATGGTTGTAGGGCTATCAACATATGACCTAAAAATTGCCATACTATTAATGAACAAAACATAAAATCTGTATCTTGACAAGGAAGCAGATGAAAACTTTCTACTCCAACACAATGAACTATTAAACTGATATATTATTAAACGGTTATGCTCCACAAGTCAAGCAGGATTTCTTCATAAAATTATATAGAGTCATAGCTCAAAAGCTTCTCTGCTTAGTGATTAGAGACTTTATGCCTAAGTTTGTAGGAACAGCTGGAAAAAGAATTGCTCTCGTCTACAACATACAAAGCAATACAATGTTAATATTGGAAAGACGAGATGTGGGTCAGAAGCCCCACGCACCTGCGCCCATATTCAGTAAATGCAGACTAACTGAAGGCTATAGACCATTGCTACAATCCCTCCCGATTCTTAGCCTTGAATTATCATTTGACTGCCATATTGATTAAAAACACTATGGGGCAGCTTTGTGGCCATGAGATTCAACAGAACAATTTTAAGTGTCTTTTGCAGGAGAAATGGGCCGTCAAGGCTGTGTCCTCGCTTAAGAGAGGCAATTTACTAACAAAAAGCTGGGAAGGAAGCAAAGTCAATACTTGACCATCTTGAATGACCATTTGTGGTTTGTTAAACTCAATTTACTTTAAATAGCACATTAACCTGCTATGTAAAGGCAGGTGTGTTTTCATATTTGTCGGAGAAGCTGTCACCTTTTGCAGACTGACCCAGCATTAGGACTGCTGGGGCAACTGTCGAGAACCCGAGCCAAGAGATTCAAACAGACATCTCTGCATAGTCTCTGATCAAGAGCCGAGCCCGAGGTGGCATCCACAGGAGCGCCAATGGTATCGGGCTCTGAATGGAACAACCTTCCTTCACCGGTGCCTCGATAACATTGGGAGCGGAGCCTGGGGCAGTCTCTGGGACATGAGATACATGGCCCAGACAAGTGCCGGTACTAGGAGCCAAATTTGGAGCAATCTCCAACTGCAAGATCAGAAGCTGAGTCGAGGCATTGGGCAAAGGTTTGACGGTAGGTGTGCATCTGACTGCAAGAAAACCGCTCTGTCTCAAAAGGTCAAGTCTCTAAGCTACTTAAATTTTAAATATTTTATTAAAGGCCAAAGGATAGACTTGGCTTCTGTTGCTAATGCAATGTGTACCGCAAATTTAAAGATAGGTTAATGACCCTGTTCACATTTACATGGTAGTTGGGCCTAAGAGCCAACCACCGGTTCACACAACAGCCATCCAATGTGGATAGATTGTCACTTTTTTTTTTGTTTAGATTATTCTAGCCTGGTCCGCTCCCTCTTTCCCTGACCAAAGAGAGGGACTCACCACATGTTGAGCACTTTGACGCAGCTACAAAGAGTTTAAAGAGAAAAGACAACAGATTAATCCAAAGGAGAAAGCCCCGCTGTTAGGCTCATCATGCACATGACTCACATTGGGGGGGGAGGTGGAAGAGAGGGAAGAGGGAGAAGTAGCTGTAGGAGGAGAGGGCTGCAGAGGAGAGCGAGGGTTAAGTTGCCGGGATGGAATGAGGGAAGCAAAGAGCGAGACAAGGAAAGGAAGCACAGGAGAAGGAAGCAAAACAGAGATTCAACTAAACAAAAATCCCTGGTCGCGGGGGAAAAAAAAAAAAAAAAATCGGCCAATTAAAATACAGAAGCTGTATAAGTGACAAGCTGTTTGTAAACTAGGAAACGTAAAATGTCCTCCAAACCCTGAAAATGAATGGAACCAGTCACATGACCGGATCACACGGACATTCATGGCAGAGGCCATTTTGTTGCACTCTGATTTGGCCTGTCTCACTCTTCAGGTGTTTTTCTCAAATGCTTTAACCACTGCAGCTAATTGAGGGAGAATCTAAGCTAAAGTTTCTTCATTGTACTACAGTGATTATTCCCCACAGGATGATAAATGAAACGTTCCCTATTAACTGGTAATTATATTTTTCCCACAGACTAATGTGGGGGGGAGGGGGAGGAATTCAAAAAAGGCTTTTAGCAGCAAACTTTATACGGTCTTCAAAAGGAGCTTTATTCCATCAAATGATTTGATGTTCAAGGCCCCGTATCTGAATTGGGCTCATGGATTTTCTCTTCCCTCAGCATTGCCAAGGCTGCCGTTTTGAATGAGGAAGTCAAGCAACTTGGCCAAGCATTTGGTCCAGCACGCAACGACCTGCATCAGAGAGTCACGCTCAACAAAAATGGATCTTCCTGCTGGACATTGCTGCAGGTAAACATCCAGCAATTCAATTACAAAGACATTTTTAAGAGTCATTTTAATGGCTTCGAGCTCCTTTAACCCAGAGATCACCAAGCACTGGTCGGAAACCCCTTATACACCCACAGAACCTGGACTGAGTTCACTATTTTTCAACTGGATGCTTTAGAACTGTAAACTTTCTCCAAAGCATAAAATGGCATTCCCTCTCCTGCACTTTGCTATTGTCTCTCTCCCTTTTTACTTTACTGCAGCATTTTATTGATGCGGTTAAGTATGCACTGCTCCTGGACCAATGCAACCTGCATTGGTCAAACTCTTAACCTAGGATGTTCTGACAGCGGGGTGTGGGTGGGAGTGGGGGGAAATGGGAGAGAGGGTATTGGGGAGGTCTCGAACAAACTATCTTAAAATGCAGATAGTAAAGGGCAAACATGATCTGACAGGGTTAGCGGTTAAAGGTCAACTGCAGTGTAGACAATGTAATCTCCTTCAAGGCAGAGGTACGTCGAGATTGTTCCAATGACGCTGGCATGAAAGCATATCAGGAGAAAATGATGGAAATGCAGGAATCATTAACCCTTTCACTGGCACACAGCAATATATACACATCAGCAAGTTGCCTCCTCTGTGCCTATACACAATGACAGGCAGTAACAGGTGAAAATGAAACTTTTTACTGCATGCACAGGACACCAACAAACATAATCTAGTAGATCGCTGCAGATACCAATTTGATTTAAATCACTTTTTGGTTTTTTTTTAAACTCGTGTTTTGTTTATGTTGGTAAAATGCATGGTTTTCAAAAGCTCATTCCCCCCCCACCCCCCCAGACAGAGGCTGAATTCAGTCAACTGTAGAATAAGGGCCCCACAATTAGCACGGAGACATTTTGCCATCCAGATCCCCATTTTGTCAGAGATGCTCTTGGGTGTTAATCATTCAGCTGCCTTTGATTCCGTAAGCTACTACAGTTAGTATTTACAAGCCAGAAATTCTTGATGAACATTCGCCTTGAGAAACAAAAACCCGAGATGAAAGCCTCCTTTCTCATTCCTGATGAACAATACTGCAGGTTCCGTGTTAAGGTGGCAGCACCTTCAATCACTGTAATCCCTGCTCAGTCTGTGTTAATGGGTTATCCATAACCTTTTCCACCAATGATGCTCCAATTATCATTCAAATAAGAACTCACAATAGGGAAAAGCACCATTAACCAAATGAGACAGTGAAAGGGTTAAAAGGATCAAGGGAAACTGCTGTTCCATCCACGTGAATTATAGTCTGCATGCAGTAATCAGCCAGATACATTTCAACGAAGGTTAATGCTCCACACTTTCAGAATCCATCACCCACGAATGACGATGGGTGCCAGCTAGCTTATAAAGGTGGCCAGTGTTGGTCTTGGAATATATAATAAACTTGGGAAATGAATAGAAAAAAGCATCCTCCCATTTCAGCCAACCTAATGGTGCCAGGATATTTAACATAGTGCGCAGAGCTATTGGGTGATATCAGGAATATAATGATTGCTTTTTACTGCTAATTTTCATTTTGGAGACGTAGACTATACATGTAAGCACGGCAGAGTAATGCTGAGATTCAGGGCGTTTTCCCATTCCTTTGCTGAATTGGCAAGGGGAAGATCACAGCATTAGTTTGCCGATCAAGAAATCATATCAATGCACTTCTTCTGCTGGAAAGTAAGTTCAAAGTTGCCCTTTTAGTCAACTGAAGTGGTGCTTCATTAGTTTCTTTCGTAACCAAGTGATGCTGGGGGGGAGGGGGGGGGGGGGAAAGTAGGGGGAAAGAGAATGTGAGTTTAGAAAAATTACCACAATTAAAATTTCCTTTCTCAATTTTCGAATTTCATCAGCCGAAATTAACAGAAAACTTCAACCGGCTTAAAACAAATCCACTCGCTGTTGAGTCTCGGAATTCCATTGGGACCTTTTGTAGAATAGTCTACTAAAGTTGAGCGTGTGTACACCAATACTGCAACAACCAATGAAAGGTCATGAATAGTGTAAGGTGGAGCATTCACCAAGCACCAGGTTGCACAAATGTATCATAGGGCACATACTTGGTATCTTCTGCAAGTTCCACCTCTGGCTGGGCTGCGATTGGTGCACTGGAGTGTGCCGCTGTTGGGTCATCGACGTTGAGCTCGCCATTGGTTGAGCTGACCACCTGTCAAGATGGATGGGGATAAAAACTTTACACAGGTACAGATCACACAGAGTGCCAACACTACTGCGATTTATTCTATGGACATTGTTACATCATCTCTTCACTCCCTACCTTTCCCGCACCTCCCCCACCCCCGCAACCCCCCAACCTTTCCCTCCATCCCAAGATAACACACACAATTATAGAGTCATGAAAACATAAACAAACAGTTAATGGGGGGCCCAGTCACAGTGGGATTGCCAATATTCAGACCTAGGAATGGCAGAAAATTAATGTTTGCCCGACGATAACGTGTCTAAACGGAGCAGAGTGCCAGCGGGACTCCGCTGTTGCAGCGCGGAGCTGCTTCCGAAAGCAGATCTCGCACATCTGGAGTTTTGTCGCTGTGGCAACTTTGCTCCCCTTTGTAGTGTGGGCGTGGAAGGGAGAAATCTGCAGCTAAAACACACAGCCCGCTGCCAACCTGAGTATCTCGACCTCTCCCACCCCTCCTATACCGATAAGAAGTTGGGGAAATCATTTTTTTTTTAAATTCCAATAGTTTTAGAGAAACTGCATAGGTGCTGGTCACTGTGCACATATAGTTGTTAAAAAAAAATGTAATCCTAATTTGGAGGAGTCATGCTGTCGATACATACTCCAAAAGCTGCCTCAATTCCTTTATGGGCACAAGTGGTAGGTCTTGAGGCAGTTTTTATTTCCAGTCGTCACTGACTTTGCTTTCATTGCTACAGTCTTACAGCGGCAGGAAAGCAACGTCATCATTGGGTCTACTGCTGACTTTTGGAAAGCTGCCACCTGCTTTGTTTATAGCGGCAAAATAGGATGCCAATTCTCTGCCGATTTGGTGCTTGATTGCTGGTCCTTGCTCCTTTACGCACAAGGACAATCTTCATTATGCCAAGCTGGCGTTATATCCGGATAATATACTATACACGTCCTTCAGGTGTCAGCCTTGGCTCAGTGGTTGCATTCTCGCCTGGGATTTAAGCACATAATCCATGCTGACACTCCAATGCAGCACTGAGGGAGTGTCGTACAGTCGGAGGTGCCGTGTGCCCTCTCAGGTGGGTATAAAAGATCGCACGGCACTATTTCGAAGAAGAGCAGCTCTGTGTCCTGGCCAATATTTATCCCTCAACCAACATCACTAAAAAACAGATTATCTGGTCATGATCACACTGCTGTTTGTGGGAGCTTGCTGTGTGCAACATTACTACAGTGACTATACAGTACTTCAAAAATTATTTAATTGGCAATGAAGCACTTTGGGTTGTTCCGAGCACATGAAAGGCACTGTATAAGTACGTCCTTTCTTTCTTATCAATACATACTATACTGAAAGGACTTCCTGAGGGAATTCTGTTCAAGTTTCTTAATGTTACATTAAGACAGAGCTAATCAAAAAGAAACTCTCCTAAAGCAGAAGAACTAAGTCTAAAGAGGGTTTGTGCTGTTGGAAAAAAATATAAAACATTTGGCATTATGGAGAATTCTTGGTCTTGAATTTAGCTTAATCCCCAATCCCATTTTAAGATCGCCATGAGTATGCAAGATATCCTTCTTAGTTTTATAGGGAATTCTGGCCCAGCCACAGACATCTTCAATGCTGCTCTTTGGGCAGTAGTTTTGCTCCCAAAAGATAAAGAAGTTGACCTCGTGAGCTAGTACTGGCACACACTTGCGGTCGACATGCCGTTCAAGGACAACCAGCATGAAATCCCGCGGCTACTGCCAATCCTGCTCTGATCAGCCAACAGTAGTAAAGTGCTGGAGGGGAAGCCCTTGTACATGTAAGCAGGATAATGTCCCAAAGAGCAGCCGGAAAAATAGAATGCAGCAAGATTGGGAATGCCCATTTTCCCATTGTACCATGGTAGAAATGATTTGCAAAGGAATCAACCATTCTTCCTACGGGTTCTAAAAGCTCATCACATATACTTTTTGGGCACACCTCTGAAAAAAGGCACAGTGACACAGTCTATTGTCCAAATATTCAAAAAAGGGATCTCCAAACAGCACAGTACATTGGCCCCGTGCACTAAATCACCGACCCTTCTGCTTCACACAATTGTAGGCTGCAGCTGGTTCTCGACAGGAACTTTCCTCTTCCTATAACTACCTTTTGAAAAACAATAGACTCACGGAATCTATACCTCGTTCTTAAACCGAATGGCCTTGTCGGAAAGTCCGAGGTGTTTTAAAAGGTGCGCGTACTTTATTTAGCATTCACTTTATTAAGAGGGCAGAGCAGTGGTTCTGGTGCACCAACGGAAAGCAGTAGACTGGCACAAGGAGGATGTGTGCCAAGTGATCAGTAAAGCATTGGGTTCGTGTTAGTATGTTACAAAATATAACAAAAGGAATGTTCCAGGATAATCTTACCTTTGAGCAGTTACACAAACAGCGCTTGACATGAATCAGTCATTCATGAAAGAAAGACTTATGAAGTAATACTGAACGGCCTGCGGGTGGCGCTGTCCAGGGAGAGTATAAATACTCAGGCACGGGCCCAGCTTGCGCAGGACATTCTTAACAGGAACTAGTGAAGGACACAACTAGACCTCCATCTTGTAAAACAGTTGATTAAAGCTTTGCTTAACGCTTAGACCAAGTGCCTAGCAGTTTTCATACGTCAGCGCTTTCTCGTACTATTCATTTTTTTTCAAAGACACATGCCCTTATTAGCATGTCTTAGCTGCTCCCTGTCCTCTCCCTTTTTCGCCTTTAGCTACCCCTCCCCATTGCGTCCACCTCTGCATCAGAGAGAGGACTGCTGGCAGTCGCACTGTTTGCCCGTCACCTCCCAGTCAGAAAGTTGTGGGTTCAGGTCACATTTCAGAGACCGGAGCACAAAATCTAGGCCGACATTCCCAGTGCCAGTACTGAGGGAGTGCTGCACTGTCGGAGGTGCCGTCTTTTGGACGAGACTTTAAACAGAGGCCCCTGTCGACGTAAAAGATCCCACGGCACTATTTCTAAGAAGAGCAGGGGAGTTATCCCCGGTGTCCTGGCCAATATTTATCCCTCAACCAACATCACCAAAAACAGATTATCTGGTCATTATCACATTGCAGTTTGTGGGAGCATGCCGTGTTCAAATTGGCTGCCGTGTTTCCTCAATTACAACAGTGACTACACTTCAAAATACTTCACTGGTCATAGAGCACTTAAGGATGTCCTGAGGTCATGAAAGACACTATAAAAATGCGTCTCTCTTACTTCTCTTTTTTTCCACTTGGCACTCCCATAAGACACGGAGAACAACTCGAGATTTAGTGGAATCAACTTGCCTGCCCTTGAACATTTTAAAAATTCGTTCAGGGGATGTGGCCGTCGCTGGCAAGGCCAGCATTTATTGCCCATTGTCCTTGAGGTGGTGGTGGTGAGCCGCCTTCTTGAACCGCTGCAGTCCATGTGGTGAAGATACTCCCACAGTGCTGTTAGGGAGGGAGTGCCAGGATTTTGACCCAGCGACGATGAAGGATCGGCAATATACTTCCTAGTCAGGATGGTGTGTGACTTGGAGGGGAACATGGAGGTGGTGGTGGTAGAGGTCGCGGGTTTGCGAGGTGCTGCCGAAGAAGCCTTGGCGAGTTGCTGCGGTGCATCTTGTAGATGGTACACACTGCAGCCACGGTACGCCGGTGGTGGAGGGAGTGAATGTTTATGGTGGCGGATGGGGTGCCAATCAAGCGGGCTGCTTTGTCCTGGATGGTGTAGAGCTTCTCGAGTGTTGTTGGAGCTGCATTCATCCAGGCAAGTGGAGAGTATTCCATCACACTCCTGACTTGTGCCTTGTAGATGGTGGAAAGGCTTTGGGGAGTCAGGAGGCGAGATACTCACCTCACAATACCTAGCCTCTGACCTGCTCTTGTTACCACAGTATTTATGTGGTTGGTCCAGTTAAGTTTCTGAACAATGGTGACCCCCCCAGGATGTGATGGTGGGGGATTCAGCGATGGTAATGCCATTGAATGTCAAGACTCTCGCTTGTTGGAGATAGTCATTGTCTGGCACTTCTGTGGTGTGAATGTTACCTGCCACTTATCAGCCCAAGCCTGAATGTCATCCAGGTCTTGTTGCATGCGGGCATGGACTGCTTCATTATCTGAGAAGTTGCGAATGGCGCTGAACACTGTGCAGTCATCAGCAAACATCCCCATTTCTGACCTTATGTTGGAGGGAAGGTCATTGATGAAGCAGCTGAAGATGGTTGGGCCTAGGATACTGCCCTGTAGAACTCTTGCAGCGATGTCCTGGGGCTGTGATGATTGACCTCCAATCACCACAACCATCTTCCTTTGTGCTAGATATGACTCCAGCCAGTGAAGAGTTTTCCCCCCCGATTCCCATTGACTTCAGTTTTACTAGGGCTCCTTGATGTCACACTCCGTCAAATGCTGCCTTGATGTCAAGGGCAGTCACTCTCACCTCACCGCTGGAATTCAGCTCTTTTGTCCATGTTTGGACCACGGCTGTAATGAGGTCTGGAGCCACGTGGTCCTGGCGGAACCCAAACTGGTCATCAGTGAGCAGGTTATTGGTGAGTAAGTGCCGCTTGATAGCACTGTCGACAACACCTTCCATCCCTTTGCTGATGATTGAGGGTAGACTGGTGGGGGTGGTAATTGGCCAGATTGGATTTGTCCTGCTTTTTGTGGACAGGACCTACCTGGGCAGATTTTCACATTGTCGAATAGATGCCAATGTTGTAGCTGTACTGGAACAGCTTGGTTAGAGGCGCGGCTAGTTCTGGAGCACAAGTCTTCAGCACGACAGCCGGGATGTTGTCGGGGCCCATAGTCTTTGCTGTATCCAGTGCGCTCAGCCGTTTCTTGATATCACGTGGAGTGAATCGAATTGGCTGAAGACTGCCTTCTGTGATGAAGACCTCAGGAGGAGGCCGACATGGATCATCCAGTCGTCACTTCTGGCTGAAGATGGTTGCAAATGCTTTAGCCTCGTCTTTTGCACTCACGTGCTGGGTTCCACCATCATTGAGGATGGGGATATTCATGGAGCCTCCTCCTCCTGTTAGTTGTTAAATGGTCCACCACCATTCACGACTGGATGTGGCAGGACTGCAGAGCTTTGATCTGGTCCGTTGATTGTGGGATTGCTTAGCCCTGTCTATAGCATGCTGCTTCTGCTTTTTAGCATGCATGCAGTCCTGTGTTGTCATGGACAGATGCATCTGCAACAGGTAGACTGGTGAGGATGCAGTCAAGTAGGTTTTTCCCTCGTGTTGGTTCTCACCTGTCACAGGCCCAGACTGGCAGCTATGTCATAAAAACATAAGAAATAGGAGCAGGAATATGCCATTTGGCCCTTCGAGCCTGCTCTGCCATTCAATAAGATCGCGGCTGATCATCTAAGTCATCTCCACTTTCCTGCACTATCCCCATATCCCTTGATTCCCTTAATATTCAAATATCTAGCGATCTCTGTCTTGAATATACTCAACGACTGAGCCTCCACAGCCCTCTAGGGGTAGAGAAGTCCAAAGATTCACCACTCAGTGAAGAAATTTCTCCTCATCTCAGTCCTAAATGGCTGAACCCTTATTCTGAGACTGTGACCCCTGGTTCTAGACTCTCCAGCCAAGGGGAAACATTCTTCCTGCATCTATCCTGTTAAGTCCTGTAAGAATTTTGTATGATTCAATGAGATCACCTCTCATTCTTCTAAACTCTGGCGAATATAGGACTAGTCTACTCAATCTCTCCTCATAGGACAACCCCCCCATCCCAGGAACCAGTCTGGTGAACCTTCGTTGCACTCCCTCTATGGCAAGTATATCCTTCCTTAGGTAAGGAGACCAAAGCTGTGCACAATACTCCAGGTGTGGTCTCACCAGGGCCCTATATAATTTGACTTTCGTACTCAAATCCTCTTGTAATAAAGGTCAACATACCATTTGCTTTCCTAATTGCTTGCTGTACCTGCATGTTAACTGTCAGTGATTTGTGTACAAGGACACCCAGGTCCCTCTGAACACCAACATTTCCCAATCTCTCACCATTTAACTAAATACCCTGCTTTTCTATTTTTCCTACCAAAGTGGATAACTTCACATTTCTCCACATTATATTCCATTTGCCATGTTCTGGCCCACTCACTTAGACTGTCTATATCCCCTTGAAGCCTCCTTGCATCCTCCTCACAACTTACATTCCCACCCAGCTTTGTATCAGCAGCAAACTTGGATATATTACATTTAGTCCCCTCATCCAAATCATTGATGTAGATTGTGAATAGCTGAGGCCCAAGCACTGATCCTTGCGGTACCCCACTAGTCACAGCCTGCCAACCTGAAAATGACCCGTTTATTCCTACTCTGTTTTCTGTCCATTAACCAATCTTCAATCCATGCTAGTATATTACCCCCAATCCCATGAGCCCTCATTTTATTTAATAACCTCTTGTGGCACCTTATCGAATGCCTTCTGAAAATCCAAATACACCACATCCACTGGTTCCCTTTACAACCTCAAAAAACTCCAACAGATTCGTCAAACACAATTTCCCTTTCATAAATCCATGTTGACTCTGCCCAATTCTATTATTATTTTCTAAGTGCCCTGTTACCACATCCTTATTAATAGATTCTAGCATTTTCCCTACTACTGATGTCAGGCTAACTGGTCTGTAGTTCCCCGTTTTCTCTCTCCCTCCTTTCTTAAATAGTGGGGTTACATTTGCTACTTTCCAATCCGCGGGAACCGTTCTAGAATCAATGGAATTTTGGAAAATGACAACCAATGCATCCACTATCTCTATAGCCAACTCTTTCAAAACCCTAGGATGTAGGCCATCAGGTCCAGGGGATTTATTGACTTTCAGTCCCATTAATTTCTCCAGTACTACTTTTTTACAAATACTAATTTCTTTCAGTTCCTCATTCTCGCTAGACCCTTGGTTCTCCACTATTTCCGGGAAGTTTTTTGCGTCTTCTTCCGTGAAGACAGACACAAAGTATTTGTTTAATTTCCCTGCCATTTCCTTATTCCCCATTGTAATTTCTCCTGTCTCAGCCTGCTAGGGACCCACATTTACTTGCGCTAATCTTTTCCTTTTTACATACCTCTTCCTTCTTAGGCAGTCCCTCGGATGACTTGCTTCCACACTAAAAATGAGTTCTCAGGTGACTGAGGAGTCCAATGCGAGATCTACAGTCTCTGTTACAGGTGGGGCAGACGGTGGTTGAAGGGGCGGGTGGGTGGGGTGCTTGGGTTGACGTGTGCTCCTTGCGCTTGGCTTCTACTTGCTCCCAGCGAAGAGACTAAAGGTGTTCGGTGCCTTCCCAGATGCTTTTCCTCCACTTTGTGCGGCCTTGGACCAGGGATTCCCAGGTGTCGGTGGGGATGTTGCACTTTTTCAAGGAGGCGTTGAGGGCGTCCTTGAAGCGTTTCCTCTGCCCACTTGGGGTTCTCTCGCCGTGTCGGAGCTCCAAGTAGAGCGCTTGTTTTGGGAGTCTCGTCTCGGGCATGCGGACAATGTGACCCGTCCATCGGAGCTGATTGAGCGTGGTCAAAGCTTCAATGCTGGGTAGGTTGGCCTGAGCAAGAACACTGACGTTGGTGCGCCTACCCTGCCAATGGATTTGCAGGATCTTGCGGAGGCAGCGTTGGTGGTACCTCTTCAGTGCTTTGAGGTGCCTGCTGTACATGGTCCATGTCTCTGAAGCATACAGGCGGGTGGGTATCACTACTGCTCTGCAGACCATGAGCTTGGTGCTGGGTTTGAGGTCCTGGTCTTCAAACACTCTCTTCCTCAGGCGACCGAAGGCTGCACTGGCACACTGAAGGCGGTGTTGGACTTCGTCGTCGACATCTGCCCTTGTTGACAGTAGGCTCCTGAGGTATGGAAAGTGGTCCACGTTGTCCAAGGCCTCGTCACGGATTTTGATAATCGGGGGGGGCAGCACTGTGTGGCGGGGGCAGGTTGGTAGAGGACCTTTGTCTTACGGATGTTTAGTGTAAGGCCCATGCTCTCGTACGCTTCGGTGAAGGTGTTGACGATGGTTTGGAGTTCAGCCTCCGAGTGTGCGCAGATGCAAGCGTCGTCTGCACACTGTAATTCGATGACAGAGGAAGGGACGACCTTGGATCTGGACTGGAGGCGACGGAGGTTGAAGAGTTTCCCGTTTGTTTTGTAAAAGCTTTTACAGTCTGTTTTTATGTCTCTCACTAGTTTACTCTCATACTCTATTTTCCTTTACTTTATCAATTTCTTGGTCCTCCTTTGCTGAATTCTAAAATCCTCCCAATCCTCAGGCTGACTACTCTTTTTGGCAGCATTATATACCTCTTCCTTTGCTCTAATACTACCTTTAATTTCTCGTTAGCCACGGATGGACCACTTTTCCTGTGGGGTTTTTGTGCCTTAAAGGAACATACATTTGTTGTAAATTATTTATTAATTCTTTACATGCTAGCCATTGCTCGTCCACTGTGTTACCTTTTAATGTAGTTTCCCAATCTACCTTAGCCAACTCGCTCCTCATACCTACAGTTTGCTTTATTTAGATTTAAGACCCCAGCTTCGGATTTAACTAAATCACTTTTGAACTTAATATAAAATTCTGTCATATTATGGTCATTCTTCCCTAAAGGGCTCTTTACTACAAGGTTATTAATTAACCCTTTCTCGTTGCACAATACTAGATCTAAAATCTATATTCCGGGGTATAGAATCTTCAGGCGAGACAGAGGGGGGTCGCAATATTAATCAAGGAGTCAATTATTGCTGTAAGGAGAGATGATACCTTAGCAGGTTCCTCTAATGAGGCCATATGGGTAGAACTTAAAAACAAAGAGGGGGCAAGCACTTTGCTGGGAGTGTACTATAGGCCCCCAAACAGTCAGGGGGAGATAGAGGAACAGATATGTAGGCAAATCTCAGAGAAGTGTAGAAATAATAGGGTAATAATAGTAGGGGGATTTCAAATTCCCCAATATTAACTGAGATAGTCAGAGTGTGAAAGGCTTAGAGGGTGCGGAATTCTTAAAGTGCATCCAGGAGAGCTTTTTGAGCCAGCATGTAGAAGGTCCTACAAGAGAGGGGGCGGTACTGGACCTAATTCTAGGGAATGTAGCCGGGCAAGTGGTAGAAGTGTCAGTAGGAGAGCATTTTGGTGACAGTGACCATAATTCGGTGAGATTTAAGGTAGTCATGGAAAAGGACAAAGATGGACCGGAAATAAAGGTTCTAAATTGGGGGAAGGCCAATTTTAATATGATAAGGCAGGATCTAGCCAAAGTGGACTGGGATCAGCTACTTGTAGGAAAACCCACATCAGAGCAGTGGGAGTCTTTCAGAAAGGAAAGAGAGAGAGTACAACGCCAACATGTTCCCGTAAAGGTCAAGCATGGGACCAACAAGCCCAGGGAACCCTGGATGTCAAGGGATATACAAGAATGGATTAGGAAAAAAATGGAGGCTTTTGGCAGATGCAAAGGACTGAAAACAGTGGAAGCCCTAGAGGAGTATAGAAAGTGCAGGGGCATACTTAAAAAATAAATTAGGAGAGCGAAGAGGGGGCATGAAAAAACACTGGCGGGCAGAATAAAGGAAAATCCCATGGTGTTTTATAAGTATATTAAGGGCAAGAGGATAACCAGGGAAAGAGTAGGGCCCATTAGGGACCAAAGTGGCAATTTGTGTGTCGAGCCGGAAGATGTAGGTGAGGTTTTAAATGAATATTTTGCATCTGTGTTCACTATGGAGAAGGACGATGTAGGCATAGAAATCGGGCAGGGAGATTGAGATATACGTGAACAAATTAGTATTGAGAGGGAGGAGGTACTTGCGGATTTAGTGGGCTTAAAAGTGGATAAATCCCCAGGCCCAGACGAGATGTATCCCAGGCTGCTGTGTGAGGCAAGGGAGGAGATTGCAGGGGCTCCGACACAAATTTTCAGAACTTCTCTGGCCACAGGGGAGGTGCCAGAGGACTGGAGAACAGCTAACGTAGTACCATTATTCAAGAAGGGTAGTAGGGATAAACTAGGGAATTACAGGCCAGTGAGCCTAACATCAGTGGTAGGGAAATTATTGGAAAAAATTCTGAGACACAGAATTAGTCTCCACTTGGAGAGGCAAGGATTAATCAAGGATAGTCAGCATGGCTTTGTCAGGGGGAGATCGTGTCTGACCAATTTGACTGAATTTTGAGAGGGGTGACGAGGTGTGTGGATGAGGGTAGTGCAGTTGATGTAGTCTACATGGATTTCACTAAGGCTTTTGACAAAGTCCCGCATGGGAGACATGTCAAAAAGGTAAGAGCCCATGGGATCCAGGGCAATTTGGCACATTGGATCCAAAATTGGCTTAGTGGCAGGAGGCAGAGGGTGATGGTCAAAGGTTGTTTTTGTGACTGGAAGCCTGTGTCCAGTGGTGTACCGCAGGGATCGGTGCTGGGTCCTTTGCTGTTTGTAGCGTAGATTAATGATTTAGATAAGAATGTAGGAGGTATGATCAGTATGTTTGCAGATGACATGAAAATTGGTGGAGTGGTAAATAGCGAGGAGGGAAGCCTCAGGATACAGGACAATATAGACGGGTTGGTTAGATGGGCAGAACAGTGGCAAATGGAATTTAACCCTAAAAAGTGGGAGGTGATGCATTTTGGGAGGACTAACAAAGCAAGGGAATACACAATGAATGGTAGGACCATAGGAAGGACAGAGGATCAGAGGGACCTTAGTGTGCGTGTACATAGATCCCTGAAGGCAACAGGACAGGTAGATAAAAAGGCATATGGGATTCTTATATTCTATGCCTCGGCTAATGAAGGCAAGAGCAGGGAGGTTATGATGGAGCTGTACAAAACGCTGGTTAGGCCACAGCTGGAATACTGTGTGCAGTTCTGGTCGCCACACTATAGGAAGGATGTGATTGCATTGGAGAGGGTGCAGAGGAGATTCACCAGGATGTTACCTGGGCTGGAACGCTTCAGCTATGAAGGGAGACTGGACAGGCTGGGGTTGTTTTCCTTGGAGCAAAGAAGACTGAGGGGGGGCCTGATTGAGGTGTACAAAATGATGAGGGGCATAGATAGGGTAGATAAAGAGGAACTTTTCCCCTTAGTAGGGGGGTCAATAACAAGGGGGCATAGATTCAGGGTAAGTGGCAGGAGATTTAGAGGGGATTTGAGGAGGAACTTTTTCACCCAGAGGGTGGTTGGAATCTGGAACTCACTGCCTGAAAGGGTGGTAGAGGCAGGAACCCTCACAACATTCAAGAAGCATTTAGATGAGCACTTGAAACGCCATAGCATACAAGGCTACGGACCAAGTGCTGGAAAATGGGATTAGAATAGACAGGGCTTGATGGCCAGCGCGGACACGATGGGCCGAAGGGCCTCTTTCTGTGCTGTATAACTATGACTCTAAAATAGCCTGTTCCCTAGTTGGTTCCTCAACATACTGATCTAGAAAACTATCTTGCATACATTCCATGAATTTGTCCTCCACACTATTACTGCAAATTTGGTTTCCCAGTCTACATGTAGATTAAAGTCCCCCATGATCACTGTATTATCCTTGTTACATGCGCCTCTAATTTCCTGATTTATACTCTGCTCTTCAGGACTCGGCCAGCTCGATCAGTAGTAGTGCTACCGAGCCACTCTTGGTGATGGACATTGAAGCCCCCCACCCAGAGTACATTGTGCTTTTGCATGGAGGAGTACTGATTCATCAGCTGAGGGAGGGCGGTAGGCGGTAATTAGCAGGAGGTTTCCTTGCCCATGCTTGATATGAAGCCATGTGACTTCATGGGGTCCGGAGTCAATGTTGAGGATTCCCAGGGCCACTCCTTCCCGACTGTATACCAGTGTGCCGCAACCCCTGGTGAGTCGGTTCTGCCAGTGGGACAGGACGTATCCAGGGATGGTGATGGAAGAGTTTGGGGCATTGGCTGAAAGGTATGATTCTGTGAGTATGACTATGTCAGGCTGTTGCTTGACTAGTCTGTGGGACAGCTCTCCCAATTTTGGCACAAATCCCCAGATACTGGTGAGGAGGGATTTGCAGGGTCGACTGGGCTGGGTGTGCCGTTGCCGTGTCCGTAGCCGAGGTCGATGCCGGGTGGTCCGTCCGGTTTTATTCTTACTATGTTTCGTGGCGGTTTGTTACAACTGAGTGGCTCACTAGGCCATTTCAGAGGGCAGTTAAGAGTCAACCACATTGCTGTGGGTCTGGAGTCACATATAGACCAGACCAGATGAGGCAAATTTCCTTCCCTAAAGAACATTAATGAACCAGATGGGTCGTTAGGACATTCCGATAGTTTCATGGTCACCATTACTGATACTAGCTTTTTAAAAAAAAATTCCAGATTTATTGAATTAACTGAATTTAAATTCCCCAGCTGCCGTGGTGGGATTTGAACTCACGTCTCTGGATCATTGGTCCAGGCCTCTGGATTACCAGCCCAGTAACATTACCACTACGCTGCCGTTCTTGTAATTTACAATTTTCTGGAAGGTCTGTCCCACCCCCTGCCACCAGTGTGGACAACCCTTACTGGAAACCTGAAGCAAATCTGGCCCACAAAGACAGAAGCCTGGGACAACCCTGATCTAGGATATTGGGAGACACGCAGCAACATGGATTGGCTTTAACCCGGAACAGCAAATCTCGATCCGGCAATGAAATCACACAAGAAGATTCTATACCTGGACTGAGCCCCCGTGTCTGTCTGACGCCAGCTGGGAGGTCAGGTAGGAAGGATTTTGCTGCCGATTTGGCTGAATTTCCCATGCTCCTCTGCGATCAGCTCCTCCTGTCTACTCATTGATTACAACACAGGGAAAGGGGTGGCAAACGTGGGCTCCATGCAGCACAGCGGGCCCAAGCAAAGCAGTGAAAGAAAAAGTTAGTCATTAGGGATTAGTAAACTGGTTAGCAAAGCACAAATGGTGTAGTTCTTAGGTATGCCATGACACACAGGTTTGCCACTGTATATTTTGAAGAAAATGAAAACGAATCTGCTTTAAACTAAATGTTTCTTTTTCTAAGAAGTGTGACGCAACAGGAATGGCACAGCTGCGGAACGCAAGAGGATTTCTTCGCCGCAGGAGACCCAGGGCTGAACTTCCTTGGGGCTCCACCGGCGTAATCCCCAGCTGCGCACGTTGATGGGGGTTCCCAAGATATGACGGCGGAGCAGGTGAAGCTCCAGAGGGAATTCCCCCTCCACCCCACAGTCCAAGGCAGACAAGAGGACATGCTACTCTGCAGAGGTCACGTCTCCCATCAATAGGTGTGCAGAGAGAGTGTCACCGACAGCTGAAAAGCTGTGGAGTCTTTTCGCTTCCCAGCAGAACAAACTGTACCTGCAGGAAAAGACTAGACAGCGAAGGGAGACGAGGAAAGGAAAATGCGGCACAAATAAAAGGCCCGATGGAATCCAAATGAAATTTTTTAATGGGCTTTTGTGAAAAGGTCAGATTGGAGGTGTGTGGTATGTGCTCCTGAAACTTGGAGCCAAATATATAAAATTGTATTGCACAACATTAACTTGGGACCTAAACCCTTTTTGAAAACACCTGTGATTACCAACATACCTAATATTGCACCAGAGCAACTTAAGCGATTAATCGGTTCATACACAGCAGCGTTCAACTGTGAAACTTTGTATCGGTTCAAATGGCGACCAAAGTTCCATTCGGGATGAAGTTGGCAAAAAAAAGCGTTTCTGCTTAGTGTGGGTTTCACCTGCGCCAGAATGAATCGCCACGGAGATCTGCCAGTCCAACTCTCTGGAGGAGCCGCTCTGCTCACGATAAGCTACGGGCGTGATGGGGAAACCGATGAATTAGTGTAGGGCCTGGTTCTAAATGGGGAGGGTGGGAGTCAGGGCCAGTTGGGGACTGAGCCATGACTGGACTTCCTCAGTTCAATGTCACCCTACTGATGTTGAGGGCGTTGAAGTTATGCCGACCCGTCGCATTTTCCCAGCTCTGTAACTGTCATTGGCTGAGAGGCGCACCATAGGAAGGGACCATCAGAAATGGCAGATCCCCATTAATTTGGGGGGGGGGGGGGGGGGGGGTGGAAATCGAAAGTAAAATGAGGATATGTCCCAAGAGGTGGAAAGGTTATGGGGAATACTTAATGCAAGCACATTTCCCCCTCCCTTTAATAAAAGCGGGTTCCAGCACTATTTCATTCGTATATGTGGGTTAATGTTTTTAACCTCCGACACCATATTTTGAGTAACTTAGGTCAATCCAGCTTCTGAATGGCCCCCGCCTGTCGGGGCGCAGTGACCAAAGAGTCAATGGAAAATGGAGAAAAGGCCGAAACAAACAGGAGTGCCCGCAATCCTTGCACCGACCTGGTTTCGGAGTGGCTGCTGTTGTGTGGCTTTTTCTCGGTGCACATGGCCCTCTCTGCTGGCTCCGTGCTCCACGTGACTGGATCCGACCGGCGTGGGCTGGGGAACAAAAACAAAAGGCCCGTTCGGGTCAGACCAAAATAATCCGCAGCACTGTTTCCTACAACTCGCTTTGCGCACACGCACACGAAGCAGCGAATGTGATCCAACAGAAGCTTCGGTCAGCTGTGGCTCAGTGGGTAGCACACTCGCCGCCGAGTCCAGAAGTTGTGGGGCTCAAGTCCCACTCCAGGGACTTGAGCACATAAAGCTAGGCTGACACTCCCAGTGCAGTGCTGAGGGAGCGCGGCACTGTCTGAGGTGCCGTCTTTTGGATGAGACGTTAAACCGAAGCCCCGTCTGCGCTCTCAGGTGGACGTAAAAGATCCCACGGCACTATTTCAAAGAAGAGCAGGGGAGTTATCCCCGGTGACCTGGCCAATATTTATCCCTCAATCAACATAACAAAAAACAGTTTATCGGGTCATTATCACATTGCTGTTTGTGGGAGCTTGCTGCGCGCAAATTGGCTGCCGCGTTTCCCACATTACAACAGTGACTACACTTCAAAAGTACTTCATTGGCTGTAAAGTGTTTTGAGACGTCTGGTGCTATATAAATGTAAGGCGCTATATAAATGTAAGTCTCTCTTTCTTTCAATCTAATTTATATATTGAAACTGTGTGGCTCTATCTGCCATCTCCTTTGCCGTCTCCTCCCCTGTGGCTTGCTACATCACTTCTCAAGGGCGCGGCAGCGGTGAGCTACGGTATTCTCAAGAGCTTCCTAGTTTAACGTTGCTTTGTGTTCAACTGCAACGTAAATCTCTTCACCCCCTCAGTTTCTGAGAGAATACAGTCTCCTGCGAGTTGTCCCACCAAGCGGTTCAATGCAGAACAGGTTCAAATGACTACATCACTGGTAAAAAGTCTGGGGCATCTACACCTTCAAATCGACAGCACCAGAGATTCAGAACAAGTATCTTCACTGCTTAGGCTATCCAAACAGTTTTTTTGGGGGCAGGTGGGGGAGAACTGAAATCCTTCAATTTCTCATTAAACTCAATGAAGAATATCTTTAGGTCATTGTCAGCCAATCCAGTTGCAAGGGTAGGATTGGTTCATTTTTGGGGTCGCCTTTACTCTTTTTACTCTGTATTTTTCAGCTGTGGTATCTTAGATCCCAACTCCCTCGGGCACTTACAGGAAACTTTGTGATATCCGGCACCGACGGGACGGCGTGTTGCCGATCTATCAAAACTGCCGGACATACAAAGTTAATGTTGAAGCATACGGAGGTTTTCATCTCTGTATCTGACAACAAACACTGTTGCTTAGCAATAGTTTCTAAAGAGTCGCCTGCAGCTGCAAGCGGCTCTAGCTGAAGCTGTTGCTATAGCTACGGACCTTGTAGTGCCTGACTGGGGAAAAAAAAAGAACGAGATCTAAAAAAAACTTACAGAAAACGGCTCCTGATTTTTGCCGTTAGATCGAGTATTCCGGACATACAACCTCCGGATAAACCAAAGTTTCCTTCACTAAGAGTATTACTACTTGGGTAAATGTTCAGTAACCCACCAGGGAATATGAACAGAAACCCTGGTCTGGCTCAATTCATTTCCCTCGACAACATCTATCTCCGATCTTCAAGACAGCACATCAGACCTCATTCCAGTTTGAAACTGTTATGCAAATTTAGTAAATTAACGAACAAACGGAACAGCACCTCATCTTTCGATTAGGCACTCGACAGCCCTCTGGACTCAACATAGAGTTCAACAATTTCAGATCATAACCTCGGCCCCACACTTTTTATTTGGCCCCCTTTTTTTTCTTCCCTCCCACAGGGCAGCTGTCCTTCATTCCACCAGCGCAATTCACACCTCATCTAGAGCCATCCTTTGTTCCTCAACCTGTCCCATTACCACCGCCCCTTGCCTTGAATATCTCTTAATCTCTCCCGCTTTCTATCCTATCACTGACCTTCCCTTTTGTTCTTTCATCCCCTCCCCCTTTTCCCAGCCCCTAAACTTGCTTTCCATTTCCTGCTTTTTTTCCAGTTCTGACGAAGGGTCCTCGACCTGAAACGTTAACTCTGTTTCTCTCTCCACGGACGCTGCCTGGCCTGCTGAGTTTTTCCAGCGTTTTCTGTTATAAGCGAATACATAATATTTATTTATGGTAAATATAGATTCGCAGTTGAAATTTTATCTACTGCCCCAAAGGGAAAAATAAAAGGTCACAAATTTGAATACTAACTGTATCTCTAAGTACACAGCTTCCTACTCCATGTCTCCTAGTGAGTTGGGGGAACCAGCTAAAATCTATCTACCTTCCTATCAAGGTTAGAGTGTGTTTAATTCAAATACACCCACGGGACTTTGCTCTACGTACTTTATTTCAAAACTTAACAGCCCGTAATTTCCGATAGGAGTCTTCCTGCGTGCGGATGCCTCATCGGAGAAAAATCTACGAACTTACCTGAGGACTCCCGAGGTCCAGACACTTCCGCTCCTGGGCCTCTCCACAGCCGAAATGCGCAGGGCCCACGTATCCCGGGGCGCAGGCGGTTCGCAAGCGTCCCTGGGGTCACGTGGGCCAGGCCAGCTAATAGGAGAAGGGAATCTCCCTTCATACTTTTGACAGATAAACCTGTCAAATATATGAATGGAGATCACCCCAAAAAGACACTAAAACATGAAATAAATTTTTAAAAAACCATCACGTTTTTAAAATCAGTTAAAATAACATTAAATTAAATATTTTAAACAAAAATTTAATTTTTTGAAAAAACTAATTAAAGTTTTTTTTACGGGGCTAAAAATAAACTTACCTTTTCTCAAAGTATTTTTAAATTATAAATGTGTGGAAATTTTTAAAAAACTTTTTTTCAAACTCATACGCTGGTAAAAGCAGGCCTTACGCAGGCTTTTACCAGGTGTAAGATTTTTAAGGGTTTTCAGCGGGCGGAGGTTCTGCAGAAAGTGGAACTCTCCCCCCCGCAGAGGCCCTTCTCCAGGGCAGGCGTCCGATCTGTCGCATACCTGAAACCGGAATTTCCGATGTCCCTACGGTTGTGTACACAGCTCGTACACACCCATAGGCATCGGAAAATACGGGCCATTCTGTTGCCAGGGCTCATTAGAAAGTCTCAACAACCAGAACTGAGCCAATCACAAAGTCTGTATGTACTTGAAACATAATTCCCTCACCAGCCTGTTATTATGGAAAAAAAAACAGAAACTTTGCAACATATAACAGCGTAGGCGACACAGGTGATCTTTTAGAATCTCCAGCATTGCGTCTGATTTAAGGGGACAGCCCCCAGACCAACACGAGAGAGAACGGCTTCATATTTGTCAGAAGGACTTCCCGCCAAAGCCCCATTTAACCTGGTGGCGTTGAGACAAAAGTTCATGGTAAGGTCCTTGATATTTACGGTCATGTAAAATCCATTGTGCGTGTGGCATCACCCTGCGGGGTTTTGTAACCAGACCGGCAGATTTTTGGAGCCGAATCCACACATCCTTAAAAATTAGTCTCTCACTGGAGACTGCCTCCAAAGGTCAATTTTTCAGCACTGAGTTTCTCCTGATCGCATTGTTTGGGATAACCGATTCAAACTTTTTTTGCTGGTTGGTTTCAGGCACTCTAATAAGCACATGGCAAATTATCTTGGCAACCAGGGAGCAATACACACAATTGAAACAAGTTCTCTCATCAGCAGTTAAGACTCTTAAAGAATTAAAAACATGTGGTATTTTAGAAAAAGGTTACATATTTGGGCTAGCTCTGCAGTATAACGTCAGCGTCCTTCCAAAATAAATATTAAACATTTTAGGGCCGTAAATATAAGATAATCACTATTAAATCTAATAAAGAAACCCTTTCTCCCCGCCACCGCCCCCCCTACCACATGGGAGTACTTGAGGCAAATAGCATAGATGCCTTTATGGGGAAACTAAATAATTACATGAGGGAGAAAGGAATAGGTTATGCAGATAGGGTGAGATGAAGTAGGGTGGGAGGAGACATAAGAAATAGGAGCAGGAGTCGGCCATTCGGCCCTTCGAGCCTGCTCCGCCATTCAATGAGATCATGGCTGATCTTCTGCCTCAACTCCATTCACCGGCCCTATCGCCATATCCCTTGATGCCTGATGGGCCTTCAATAACCACAAAACTAGAAGTTATAGACTTAAACAAGTTGGCTTTTAATCACTAAGATCAGAGCTAACATCTCAACACGCCGACTGGTTCACAGGAATGAGTCATACAGATCCTGGGATCTTTATGTAAGAGAAGTCAGGGGCGGAGCCAAGACCTGGAACCTCCCAGGTTAGTCGGGAAAGAGGAAGTGAAACTATACACAGTGGGGGAGGGTAATATACATGAGTGCAAAACGAATACAGGATCAAGACAAACAGATTTCATTACAATGCCCTTACTAGTCAGAAATCTATCGACTTCTGTTTTGAATATACCCAATGACTGAGCCTCCACAGCCCTCTGGGGTAGAGAATTCCAAAGATTCACCACCCTCGGAGTGAAGAAATTTCTTCTCATCTCAGTCCTGAATGGCCTACCCTTTATCCTGAGGCTGTGGCCCCTGGTTCTAGACTCCCCAGCCAAGGGAAACATTCTCCCAGCATCCATCCTATCAAGCCCTGTAAAAATTTTGTATGCTTCAATGAGATCCCCTCTCATTCTTCTGAATTCAAGAGAATACAGGCCTAGTTTACTCAATCTCTTCTCATACGACAGTCCCGCCATCCCAGGAATCAATCTCGTGAACCTTCGTTGCACTCCCTCTATGGCAAGTATATCCTTCCTTAGGTAAGGAGACCAAACTTGTACACAGTACTCCAGGTCTCACCAAGGCCTTATATAATTGGAGTAAGACTTCTTTACTCCTGTACTCAAATCCTCTTGTAATGAAGGCCAGCATACCATTTGCCTTCCTAATGGCTTGCTGCACCTGCACATTCACTTTCAGTGACTCATGTACAAGGACACCCAGGTCCCTTTGAGCATCTGCATTCCCCAATCTTTCACCATTTAGGAAATACTCTCTGCCGTTCTGTTTTTTCTACCAAAGTGGATAACTTCACATTTATCCACATTATATTCCACTTGCCACATTCTCACCCACTCATGTGGAGCATAAACGCTGGCATAGGCCAGTTGGGCCAAATGGCCTGTTTCTGTGCTGTAAATGTTATGTGAATCTATGAAGAAAAAAAAGCTATTTTCTCCCGTCGTGCTACAGACCATTGGGTTAGCCCACCTGATCCAAAGCTCCTGTTAACCACCCACCTAAGGCAGCTGCTACGAGACGGGAAAGTACTGTACAGCTCAATGACTCGACCTCCAGTATTCACCCGCCACTCCCTCTCCATTTTGAAGAGTCCTTGATGCCTCTGCCCAGTGTGTTAAGATTGGGAACTCACTGTATTCAGAATCACGGAGGCCTAAAATGCATTTCCTACCATTCTGCAGCATATGAATGGGAGCATCAATCCCCGTCATCACAGGCCTCTGACTGTTTTTGCTTAATCATCTATTTACTGATCCGACAGAGGCTGCGGGGGTCTGAATTAATCAAATACAAAAAGGATTGCTGCTTGAGCAACTGCGCATTTATAAAATGAACCTACGAGTTAAATCAGGATCCCTTGAGCAAGCTTGCGAAATTTAAATTCCCAACATCCCCAAAACAATCACCTTCTCCCCACCCATTCTGAAGCAGCAAGTAGGTTAAATACACTGAGCTGCTTATTTTTCTGATGTTAGCAAAAGATTAATCAAAGGCACAACATCAAACACTGTGCCAATTTCAAACATCCGGTTAGTCAGGTTTCACTCATTAAACAACATTTATGCCGTCTGCAACCCGACCTTAATTTGCCATCTGTTGTTGCTAATTCTCTCCCCTTTCAGATTTTGCTCAATTAAATTAAAATATAAGTTGGTTATTTTGCTGATTTCAGCGTCGATATAAACTTTATTGAAAGTCTTTTGCACCCAATACTACATTTAAACAACGTTCTAGAGCCTTAATCTGGATTAATAGCAAACCCAAAATGTCAGCTCAAGTAGTGGGTCTGAACAGGGAAGCTCTGTGGGAGAATTCTTTTAGCACACCTCAAAGGGAGAGAGGGAGCGAGGGCGCAAGAGAGGGAGCGAGGGCGCAAGAGAGGGAGCGAGGGCGCAAGAGAGGGAGCGAGGGCGCAAGAGAGGGAGCGAGAGAGAGAGAGCGTACACATGCACATTTCGCTCTGGAAACACAAGGAGCAGTCGGCCATCTGGCTCAGCAAGCCTGCTCAATCAGGATCCTTGCATCCTCCCCGTCTTGGAGACTGGTGACCAGAGTACTGCCTACTTTCTGCACAGGTGAAATGTCCCAGCTCATTCCACCACATCACCTAGCCACATTCAAGGCCTGCCTCCACATCGGATGCATCAACTTTAGCAGACAGCTAAACGCCCAGCAACTTTCCCTATGACCACTGAACAATGTGCCCAATGTATGCTACCTTTCTCATCATAATCAACCTCATCATTTATTTCCTATTCTAGCTCTAGGACCCTCTCGTCATTCTGCTGGTCCAACACACTTTCAACATAAGACTGTAGCACTTTACTCAGTGCCATAAACAGCCACTTCCAATTGCTTTGACAGAATGAAGCCATTATGGCAACAGATCTGTTGATATTTGATACTGCACAACCTCTAAATGAATTGGTCCTAGCATGGAATGCGTGCAAAGTCAGTGTTTACCTTTACCAGTCCCAAAGTTGGAATTCAGAAGACATCAGCAGTTGGAAGCTGGATTTGGACAGACATCAGATCCCCCTCAACTGCAGTGTAAAAACAACAAAACAGCAACCTTCTTGCAACTCACTGGTTTCAGCTCCTACAGGAGGCGAGCTTCTTTCGAACTAGCTTCAAATTTATCAAGCGTGCAACATTGATATCAAACATCCGTTAGGAAAGGAGGAAAATTACAAATCACCACACACATCACACCTTGGTCTCTCCCCCGCTCCTCTGGCATCTTCTCTTCCTTTTAGCACCTTGCATTGTTCCACCTCTTAACGCCGCTCCTTGACAATCATCATTCTCTACCAACCCCGCCACCCCCTCCCAAACCCCACCCAGAGTTTCTCCCCTAGATATCCTTCCTCCTTCAACCTCTGCACTGAGCGACTCCTTATCCTTTGAGGCCGTGGTCCCAGAAAAACCTTCACTGTCTCTCATCTGTTGTTTCTCCCGGTATGGCTCCCCAGCTTTGCTCCCTCAAGTACAAGAGGCACAGACATGAGCACCTCTGGCACGGCCACCCATCACCAAATCTGGCTGGACCATATCCACTACTTTATCATCATTCTGGAGAGCAAATTTAACTCTGAGCTTCTTTTCTCCACTACCAACCTCCTCTTTAAACCCATCTCCCCTCTCCTCTAACACAAGAAGCCTAACGTAATAAAACTCACTACACACTTGGTTTGAGTATAAAGCAAGGCTTTAATCAATTTGTTTCAGAACATGGAGGTCTAGTTGTACTTCACTAGTTCCTTGTCTTACAAAATGTCCCTGGCAAGCTGGGGCCCACGCCCGAGTATTTATACTCCTTGGAGGGCGCCACCAGCTGGCCGTCCAGCGTTATTTCATAAGTAGTTTCTTGATGATGAGATTTATAACATTGCCCATGGACTTTTTTTTGTTACAAATATTGAGACCATCCGTTCAGCTGCCTCTGCAGCTTCCCTCTTCTTTCTCAACAAGCCAAACCTCCCCCAGGCTCCCACCTGCCCACGTCCATTGCAAAGACTCCCTACTTCCACCTGCGTCACATCGCCCACCTCCATCCCTACCTCAGCACATCTTTGTCGCCTCCAGAGACGATTGTTCCAATGTTCCACGTCTTGGTTACCTCTAGACTTGACTGTTCCCACGCTCTCCTGGCCGACCTCCCATCCTCCACAAACGTCAGCTCATCCAAAATTCTGTCGCCCGCATCCTACCCACGCTCGTCACTGGCTCATCACGCAACACACCAAATTGAAAATATGCTTCTTCCTTTAGAAGTCCCACCGTAAGACGTGGAGGTTTCTCTACAACCTCCACCAGCCCAATGTCCTGTCCTGTGCAGCTCCTCCTCCCCCCTTGCAATCTTCAGCTGACATAGCCCTTTTCTCTGGAATTCCCTTCATAAATGCCTCTGCCTTATGACCCCTCTCCCCCATTTTAAAATGTTTTGGTGCTTTCAATGCCCATTTCTCCTTTGCAAAGTTTTAACCTGCTATTTAAATTGATTTGCCAATTTGTGCACATTAGCATTTCACTTAAGTTGCCACAGTTACGGAAACAATTTTCTCGGAGGTTAGTTTAGTTTAATTTAATTTTTGAACAAAGACAGACACGCTACTCGTCCAAGCCAATAACTCCTCAGTGAATACGACGATAGGTCTGACTAGTTCTGGATATTGGTCAATGCTCCCCAGGAACAATGACATAAGTGGTGTCAGCCATGGCAGCACTCTCACCTCTAAGTCAGAAGATTGTAAGTTAAAGCCCTTTTCCAAAGATTTAAGTACATCATTTCGGCTGACACTCCAGTGCAGTACTGAGGGGGTGCAGGCACTGGCAGAGAGGGGCCATATTTCGGATGAGACGTTAAACCGAGTCCCCGTCCGCCCTTTGGGGTGGATGTAAAATGTCCCATGCCACTATTCAAAGACGAGCAGGGGAGTTCTCCCGGTGTTCTGGCCATTATTTATTCCTCAACCAACATCACTGAAACAGGTTCTCTAGTCGCCTATCTCTCTGCTGTTTGTGGGGCCTTGTTGTGCACAAGTTGGCTTTATGACGTTTCCCTACGTTTCAACAGTGACCACACTTCAAAAGTACATTGGGGAGACCAAACGCAGCTTGGGTGGCCGCTTTGCGGAACACCTCCGTTCAGTCCGTAAGGGTGACCCCGAGCTTCCGGTCGCCTGTCATTTTAATTCACCGCCCCATTCCCACTCAGACCTCACCGTACTCGGGCTCTTGCATTGTTCCACGGAAGCTCAGCGTAAACTCGAGGAACAGCACCTCATCTTCCGATTAGGCACTTTACAGCCTTCCGGACTCAATATCGAGTTCAACAATTTCAGATCATAACCTCAGCCCCTATTACATTTTTATATATATTTTTTATCCACACCTTTGTTTTGTGTCCTTCCCCCTTTTTTTCTCTCCCACATGGCAGCTGTCTCCCATTCTGCCAGCGCATTTCACACCTAATCTAGAGCTGTCTTTTGTCTCCACTAGTCCTATCACCATCTCATCTGGTTTTGAATACCTCTTAATGTCTCTTCACTTCTCTTTTGTTCTCATCCCCATTTCCCAGCCCCCAAACTGGCCTTTTAATCCGTTTCATTTCCTGTGCTTTTTCAGTCCTGACGAAGGGTTTCGACCTGAGACGTTGACTCTGTTTCTCTCTCCACGGATGTTGCCTGACCTGCTGAGTTTTTCCAGCGTTTTCTGTTGTTATTTCAAAAGTACCTATGGCTGCAAAGCATTTTGGGACATCCGGGGGTGGGGGGGGGGGGGGGGGGGGTCATGAAAGGCACTATATAAAGGCAAATCCTTTCCAAGTCCTTTCCTTAAAATTCTAAAATGTGGGCTATTTTACCACACATACGCTAATTTATATCTGAAACCTTGAGTTTCATTCCTTTTGGTGGAAGCTTGCTGTTTGGTTAGTGGATGAAATGTTGTCCACTTCATGCCTTACGGAATGGACATCTTATCCACAACAGGGTAATTTGTTCCATGTTCACAGAGTCATGATAGCTGCTGTGGTACTTACTATTTGCCTGCCAACCCAGTCGTATGCATAATCAAAAGCGTAGCCCTTGCTTTCAAAAAGATCTGTGAACAGTGTGCGTAAATACTGGTAGTCTGGTTTTTCAAAGAAGTCTAGCCTCCTCACATAGCGGAGGTATGTCGCCAGCTCCTCTGCAAAGAAAAAAAAACAAGGCGGTCAAAAATAAAACCAGAAAATGCGGGAAAACACTCAGCAGGTCGGGCAGCATCTGTGGAGAGAGAAACAGAGTCAACGGTTCAGGTCGACGACCTTTCATCAGAACTGTAAAAAGTTAAGAGATTTAACAGTTTATAAGCAAGTACAGAGCCAGGGAAAATTGGGAAGGGACAAGGGAGGAAATGTTCTGTGATATCTGGGATGGCAGGAATGACGCATGAGGAGAGATTGGGTTGATTGAGCTTACACTCGCTGGAGTTTAGAAGAATGAGAGGGGATCTCATTGAAACTTATAAAATTCTAACAGGACTAGACAGACTAGATGCAGGAAGGATGTTCCCGATGGCGGGGAGTCCAGGACCAGGGGTCACAGTCTAAGGATAAGGGGTAAGCCATTTAGGACAGAGATGAGGAGGAATTTCTTCACCCAGAGAGAGTGGTGAACCTGTGGAATTCTCTACTATAGAAGGCAGTTGAGGCCAATTCATTAAATATATTCTAGAAGGAGTTAGATATATTTCTTAAGGCTAAAGGGATCAAGGGATATGGGGAGAAGGCAGGGACAGGGTACTGAGTTTGGATGATCAGCCATGATCTCATTGAATGGCGGAGCAGGCTCGAGGGGCCGAATGGCCTACTCCTGCTCCTATCTTCTATGTTTCTATAGCGTGGAGATCAGAAGTGATTACTTGACAAGAGGGATGATGGTGCAAGGCCAAAGGGGGTGGTAATGGGACTCGAACGAAACAAAACAAAACATGGGTCCAGAGGAGGCGTAAGTGGCAACAGCAGAACCACTGCTGTCCGAGAAAACGGGAGCAGTGGTTAGGATCTGAAGTTGTTGAATGTGCCTAACCAAAAGATGAGGTGCTGTTCCTCGAGCTTGCTCAAGCAAATAATCCCAACTCAGTGGGCTCGACAAGGTAGATGCAGAGAGGATGTTTCCCCTCGTGGGGAAATCTAGAACTTGGGGGCAGAGTTTCAGAATAAAGGGTCGCCCTTTCAGAACTGATATGAGGAGGGATTTCTTCTGAGGGTCGTAAATCTGTGGAATTCTCTGCCCCAGAGAGCCGTGGAGGCTGGGTCATTAAATACATTTACGGTGGAGATAGACAGATTTTTGCAAGATAAGGGAGTGAAGGGTTATGTGGAGCGGGCAGGGAAGTGGCTTTGAGCCCATGATCAGCCATGATCTTATTGAATGGCGGAACAGACTCGAGGGGCCAAATGGCCTATTCCTGCTCCTATTTCTTATGTTTCCCAACCTTCTAACCACTGCATTATTTGGGGTGGGAAAGAGGAGAAATAAAATTTGTTATCAGCTTATCTAAACAGAAATGCTCAGGTACTTCTGTGAGAGACATCTATTGCCATGAAAGGAATACACTGTATTCAGTGGAGACTGTCTCAAGACCATAATATCTGGTCAGTCAAACACAGTTGAGTGAACTGGGCTGAAATCCAACCCAGAAATCCACTCGTGTGGCACAAGGAGTGAGGACACAGTCCTGTCTACTGAACAGGTTCAAAGTTAGATCACAAATTATACCGTAACTCCTGCAAGACAACTCAGTAAAGGTGCTATAAGCTTTCCAAACTTCAAGTTACAGGGATTTCACAAGTAGCGCAAAAGGAACTAATGGAGAAAAATTGAATTTTCAACTTCTGCGGTGAATATTGTTCTCTATTATATTCTACACAATCCAATTATTTCAAATCAATCAATGAAAGGGAACAGCATTAAGCACTTATCCAAAAGTTCCTCTCTGCAGTCAGATCTTTGTTCCTTTGAGTTTCAGTTTTAAAATTCTTTCTTAAAAGGGGCTTGTCCATGGAGCCCCATAAATAGCCACATTGAGGTGGTCAAGGGGTCGTGGGAGAACATAGGAACAGGAGGAGGCCATTTAGCCCCTTGAGCCTGTTCCGCCATTCAATGAGATCATGGCTGATCTGTGACCTAACTCCATAAACCCGCCTTTGCCCCATAACTTCTACCAGCCTTTGTGTGTGTAGAAGCGTTTCCTAACTTCACTCCTGAAAGGCCTGGCTCTAATCTTTAGGCTCTGTCCCCGAGTCCTGGACTCCCCAACTAGTGAAAAGAGTTGCTCTTTATCTACCCCATAATTTCCCCTTAATATCTTGAAAAGTTCGATCAAATCACCCGCAACCTTCTAAATTCCTCGGAATACAATCCTAGTTTGTGCAATCTCTCTTCGTAATTTAACCCTTGGAGTCCGGTTGTCATTCTGGTAATTCTACGCTGCACTCCCTCCAAGGCCAATATATCCTTCCTAAGGAGGGGATTACCGCTCTACCTTAATGGATCCACTGCACAGAACCAGGATCTGTTTCACTAATCTCATATGGAAATCAATCTGGGCTGAGGTTTTAATGGTCTTCAAGTATCCGCTGAACAATAGTTTACCTTTCAAATCGGGAGACGGGGAAGAACGCTACTGCTCCTTTTTTTATTGCCGTTTCGACATCGGTGCACCAGCCCAATGGCAAAGTGCAGTATAAAACAGATGTATACCCGGACATGTAATGACACCCCCAGCGGCTGTAGCAAATAATGCAGCCTGTGCAAAGATGTGCAAAAATGTTTTCAAATACTCTACTACTCTGAACTCATATTTTCATGTCAAAGACCAATAAACATGGGCCTCTGCTTCCCGACTACAACATGACACAATAGACAGTATAACTGCAGTCTTCCTACTCACACTATTGTTAAAATGCACTTTAGGATATTGGTGGCACCTTTGTCCCTGCAACACCTCCTTCCTTTTGATTTGCCAGACACTGTTCCTTCCTTAGCACTCAGCTAGCATCGATCCCACCCACGAGCTGCCCATGTAGTGGTGCCAGCCACACCGGGGACAACTATCCCAGCTGACAGGCTAAACTAGGTCATATTGGCTTGTGGCACTGCCATCAATTAATATAGGAGAGCAGCAGCAGATCTGGCAGAGTCATAGAGTTATACAGCACAGAAAGAGACCCTTCGGCCCATCGCGTCCGCGCCGGCCATCAAGCCCTGTCTAATCTAATCCCATTTTCCAGCACTTGGTCCGTAGCCTTGTATGCTATGGCATTTCAAGTGCTCATCCAAATGCTTCTTGAATGTTGTGAGGGTTCCTGCCTCTACCACCCTTTCAGGCAGTGAGTTCCAGATTCCAACCACCCCCTGGGTGAAAAGGTTTTTCCTCAAATCCCCTCTAAACCTCCTGCCCCTTACCCTGAAACTATGCCCCCTTGTTATTGACCCCTCTACTAAGGGGAAAAGTTCCTTTCTATCTACCCTATCTATGCCCCTCATAATTTTGTACACCTCAATCAGGTCCCCCCTCAGCCTTCTCTGCTCCAAGGAAAACAACCCCAGCCTGTCCAGTCTTTCTTCATAGCTGAAGCGCTCCAGCCCAGGTAACATCCTGGTGAATCTCCTCTGCACCCTCTCCAAAGCAATCACATCCTTCCTATAGTGTGGCGACCAGAACTGCACACAGTACTCCAGCTGTGGCCTTACCAGCGTTTTGTACAACTCCATTATATCCTCCCTGCTCTTATATTATGCCTCGGCTAATCCCCATATACCTTTTTAACCACCTTATCCACCTGTTCTGCTGCCTTCAGGGATCTATGTACTTGCACACCAAGGTCCCTCTGATCCTCTGTCTTTCCTAGGGTCTTACCATTCATTGTGTATTCCCTTGCCTCGTTAGTCCATCCAAAATGCATCACCTCACACTTTTCAGGGTTAAATTCCATTTGCCACTGTACCACCCATCTGACCAACCCATCTATATCGTCCTGTAGCCCGAGGCTTCCCTTCTCGCTATTTACCACCCCACCAATTTTCATGTCATCTGTGAACTTACTGATCATACCTTTTACATTCACATCCAAATCATTAATGTAGACCACAAACAGCAAGGGACCCAGCACCGATCCCGGAGGAATCTTCATCTTGGCGTCAGCCTTGGTTCAGTGGTAGCACTCTCACTGAAGTCAGAACGTTGTGCGTTCAACCCACTCCAGGCCGAGTGCAGTACGGAGGAAATGCTGCATTGCTGGAGGTGCCGTCTTTCTGGTGAGACATTAAACCAAGGGCCCGTCTGTCCGAGTTAGGTGGACATGACTAGATCCCGTGGCAACATTCAAAGACAAGCAGGGGAGTTCGCTGTGCCCTAGTCAACATTTATCCTTCAACCAACACCAAACAGATTAACCGGTCATTCACCTCACTGTTGTTTCAAGGACCATGCTGTGCACACATTGGCTGCCATACTTGCCAACAAAACAACAGTGAGTGCACTTTAAAAGAAACTGATTCGCTGTCAAGTGCTCGGGGACATCCTGAGGACATGAAAGGCACTATTTTAAATCGAAGTTGGTTCTTTCTTTCCAAGTTTAGCAGCAGTGGAGGAGGTGTAGCAAGGTGTTGTGGAGCAGCCAAGGCAATGACTCAGGCACATAAGATTTCAATGACTACCCACTATAGCCAATCATGGCTCCAGTTGTCTTGGCTGCCTTGCCATTGGAACAGGGCATATCTGGCCGTGACGGTCAGGTCGATCCCCATGCTCAATTTAATGATTCTGAAAAACACACGCAGGCTGTTGATCGAGGGGGAGGGGGGAAGAGAGAGAGAGAGAGAGAGAGAGAGAGAGAGAGAGAGAGAGAGAGAGAGAGAGAGAAAAAGAGAGAGAGAGAGAAAAAAGACTCACTTTTCACGACCATCGGACATCCCAAATCGCTTAACAGCCAATGAAGTACCTTTTGAAGTGTAGTCACTGTTGTAATGTGGGAAACGCAGCAGCCAAATTGCACACAGCAAGCTCCCGCAGACAGCAATGTGATAACGACCAGATAATCTGTATTTTAGTGATGTTGATTGAGGGATAAATATTGGTCAGGAAACCGTGGAGAACTCCCCTGCTCTTCCTTGAAATAGTGCCGTGGGATCTTTTACGTAGAGAGCAGACAGGGCCTCGGTTTTACGTCTCATCCGAAAGACGGCACCTCCAACAGTGCAGCATTCCTTCGGCACTGCACTGGGAGTGTCGGCCTAGATTTTTTGTGCTCAAGTCTCTGGAGTGGGACTTGAACCCACAACATTCTGACTCAGAGGCGAGGGCGCTGCCCACTGAGCCACAGCGGACACTGCGCATATGGGTGGCCAGGACTTTGTCACTGCGGTTGGTTTGAGTGTTCGGCAGCACCCCTGGATGTATAAACAGTTCCTTTTTGAACACTGCTCACCCTGAAGAGAGGCGGCTGCGTAAGGTGTCTTAAAAATTGGCCACCAGCCACCCTAGTCAGCTTGTTGCAGCTGGTAGCTCATTTCCTAAGCAGTTGAGAAACAGAAAAGAAAATCACTCACTGTTGCAGCATGGAACATCTACACTGTAAAGGGCAGGCAGCAGATCTCTGGCTATCCAGAGAGATGGCCCGCCCTATTGGCCAAAGAGCTTCCTATATCCAACAGACATCAATACCATCAGCAAAACCAGACAACCTGAAGGCTAGCTCATGCGGAGACTGGAATTGGATATACCTTCTTCTGGATAGAGAAGGCAGTAGAAGCAGGCATGAGCTTGGTGTTGGATTTTCCACCAACTCCAAATGTGCGTCTAGGCCAGAAGACGTCTCCAAACGAATCAACAACTATCTCATGGTGATGAGGCTGCCATTAATATCAAACTACCATAAGTGCTTAAACATCGACCATGACGGCACCAAGGAGAAATTCTACAAACATCTGAAGCACAACATGTCCATTGTTCCAAACAAACTCATCCTCCTTGGAAGACTTCTATGCTCCTATAAGCCATGGCATTGATGGCCATCACTGGGATCATGCAACAGCAATGGCCTGCTCCTGCTGGCCAAGAGTGATCAGCTGGCTATTTCACCAAGTAGATACAAACAAAACCTTCTGCATACATCCTCACTCAAAGCACTGGCATCTACTCCGCTATACTATTGTGAGACATCACAACATCCAATGTACACTGCACTCACGTCATTCAGCTGAGGGCTGGGCCGGTCGACACCTAACCAGGTTTAAGCTGCCTCACCATCAAGGGGCTTCCAAGCTTGAATGGAATGGATGCGAGCCACCTAAAATCCCCTTGCGTCATGTCAGGAATTCACTGGGGCCGTCACAGGGGCACTAAGTAATCGCCTCTAATGGAAAATGAGTGAGCAAAGTTCAAGGAGGCCATCTGCAATATCTAAGCCAAAGTCACTGGCTTCACCATTCATCTAACAGCACAGGGGTGAAGAAAACAATGGAGACCCACCTCTAAATTAGAGAATGGTCTCGCTGCTGCTAGCTGTAAGGATGATGCAAATTTCTCCTGACAAAGAACTCTTGGTGGGAGAAGAATGTGGAGCAGAGCTAGTCATACGCAGAACAGCAAGATTGAAACAATTTCCACAGGGCACTGAAGGAACAATCCCCCTAAAGTCCAGGTTACGTCCTGATCAAGGTGTCAGTCATTCTGATGGACAACCATCAGTAAAATCCAAGTGTTGCTGAACATTTACTGCACTACGAAAACAAATGTGAAAACAGCCATCAGCTTCACCAATACAAAGCCCTGGTTAGACCACACCTGGAGCACGGTGAGCAGTTCTGGGCACCACACCTTAGGAAGGATATATTGGCTTTGGAGGGAGTGCAGCGTAGGTTTACCAGAATGATACCCGGACTTCAAGGCTTAAGTTATGAGGCGAGATTACACAAACTAGGGTTGTATTGCCTGGAATTTAGAAGGTTATGGGATGATTTGATCAAAGTTCTCAAGATATTAAGGGGAACAGATAGGGTAGATAGAGAGAAACTATTTCCGCTGGTTGGGGATTCTAGGACTGGGGGCATAGTCTAAACATTAGAGCCAGACCTTTCAGGAGTGAAATTAGGAAATACTTCGACACACAAAGGCTAGATCATTTGTTAATTTTAAATCTGAGCTTGATAGATTTTTGTTAACCAAAGGTATCAAGGGATATGGGGCAAAGGCAGGTATATGGAGTTAGGTCGCAGATCAGTCATGATCTCACTGAATGGAGGAACAGGCTCGAGGGGCTAAATGGCCTCCCCTGTTCCTTTGTTTAGCAGTGGTTCTTAATGGCTGAATGACTTTCCCCTTTAAGATTCACAAATCTATTTCCCTGTATTTTATCCAGTGACAAACAATAATCTAATTTACGATGGTTATACATTGTGCATGCCATTGCTTGGTGTTTCTGATTGATCTCAATCCAGTTCAAGATTGACATGATTCTCTGGCACAAAAGACGTTGGTTTAAAACTGGTGCAAAAATTGTCAACAGCCCAGTAGTGTGATGTTCGCTCCTCAGCCATAAACATAGCTTCATGTGTGATGGGCTCCATAATTACTCAGTGGGGTGCCTAGGAGAGGAAAACTGAAGGTGGTTAACAACAGGAGCGCCCAGCAGCAGAGTTTAGTATCAAGGACAGAACACAACAAGCTTTTTGAGGGGGTTTAGGGGCGCAGCATTAAGAGAAGAGATATACCAAACTGCAGCCTCTTTCTTAACTAAAATACCTTGCACTTTGACTCAAGTCCTTCCATATTATGAATCCAAGACACAGTGACATGAATCCTGTCATTCATGTGGAAATGACTTATGAAATAATACTGGGCGGCCTGCTGGTGGCGCTGTCCAGGGAGAGTATAAATACTCGGGCACGGGCTCAGCTTGCTCAGGACATTCTTTTACAGGAACTAGTGAAGGACACAACTAGACCTCCATGTTGTAAAACAGTTGATTAAAGCTTTGTTTAACGCTTAGACCAAGTGCCTAGTAGTTTTCTTACGTCACACAGCATACGGCAAACCTAGCTTGTGCTACTCTGCACGAGCCCTTTGATGAATCTGTAAGAGGTCAGGCCCGTGCTAAGCATACCTGGAAAGTTCTCACAGAGAACTTCAATCGGAGTGTTTCGTTTCGTATCCCCAATTTTCTGGTAGCGTTCTTTCAACGTGTCTGCCTGCAACCAAAGAGAGTCGATTTAACCACGTGCATGCAATTCACTGGCTGCAGGGGCTGAAAAACCGGGACAAACTCGATTAGTCAACATCGGAGAGGAAATCAACCGTGTAATTTTAGTAGATTTTAGGGAAAACCCAGTAGGGCAAAGATTGCACGTGCAGAGAAGTACTGATCGGGACAATTACTGTGCGGCAAAACATCAGCAATGTGAGTATATTTACTACACATTTACTGGTTGGGTGGGGTGGGGGGTGGTGGAGGGAGAAGACAAGTACCTAACGTGCGCACACACTCAAGCTACTTTCTGGAAGGTGAAGTTCTGCAGCAAAACTGAACAGAGACGTAGTGCTTTTGAAAGCTATGGGACAAGCGAGGCACAAGTGCTGTGCTCAGACGCCTCTCAACAGTGAAACTATATTCGGAGTGTAATGAACTGTGAATTGGCAAGCAAAGCTCAAATAACTTCTTTACTCGAGCTGTGACAGCCAGCAAAACAACTGAATGGCTATCCTGAGGAATGGAGTTGACAGTGAGTGAAATCATGGAGAGACTCCATCACTAATGCACTGAATTCAACATTGATGACTTGGGGAAAATTGATCAAACCTTCCAAGAGCCTCCAACATGGGCACAGGGCAAGCTGAAATCTGGACCATTGTATTACGGACTGTTAAAAATAAATTATATTATTACAGTACCTATCGTGGGATTGTATTACCCTTCAGGACACACTTTAAACCAACTCTGGCCCTTTCTCCCATGCTCCAACACATTAGCCACATAACCCTGCCTAACAGAGTCAGGTATGCAGCAGTACAAAGATGAGCTGGTGCACGGCACACGCACTCTCTTTTCTTTCCCCAAATCCTATACAGTATTAGCAACGTTCTCGACTGTGTCCTTTTTCATTTCTGACCACAGTCAAGTTTCTTGGGGTGGAAAGTTATTTCCTCTCTCCCGGAGCAAAACGGAGGGCTAAGCAGGAAGAATACGCGTGCCAGTGGAGGAGTTCGGCCCTCAGATTCCCGAACAGCCTTTCTGATTCGGACACAGGGTTCAAACTGATTCACAGTGCAAGCAAACCCCATTTGTTCAGGTACATCGCTGCAGTCTTAAACTGCAGGATGCAACCTCACGGGGAGCACAAGTTAATGTTTCTACAGCAACAGGATTCAGAAAGTTAAATTGCTTCCTGCCACAAGGACAAAGCTGAAACTAGAAGGAACTTAAATGCATAAACACCGAGCATCTTTCTGACAACCGAAACTGAGAGATGTCTTTTACACCAAACCAGCAAACAAATGGGAGGCTATCGCAGGCTGTAGTACAGTTGACTAAACTTCAGTCCAATAGTCTCGTTCCTTTCAGACCCACTCACTCTCATCTCCCCAATCACCCCACCATGTTTGGCTAAGAGCCTTGTTAAAGCAAAATTATTTATCCCACGTTTTTCTCCATACCTACACCTGGGCTTTAATTTATTGCACGTACGCTGGCTCAGAAATCAAGTTCACCAATAGCTCGTTCAGCATTGGATTGTCAGCGTTCCTGCAGCTTGTGAATCTACCCAGCACGGGCGCGATGGGCCAAGTGGCCTGCTTCTGTGCTGTAAGATTCTATGGTTCTACTTTTGTGGGTCAGCAGATAGGGACATAGAAGATAGGAACAGGAGTAGGCCATTCGGCCCCTCGAGCCTGCTCCACCATTCAATGAGATCATGGCTGATCATCCAAACCCAGTACCCTGTCCCTGCCTTCTCCCCATATCCCTTGATCTCTTTAGCCTTTAGAAATATATCTAACTCCTTCTTGAATATATTTAATGAATTGGCCTCAACTGCCTTCTGTGGTAGAGAATGCCACAGGTTCACCACTCTCTGGGTGAAGAAATTCCTCCTCATCTCTGTCCTAAATGGCTTACCCCTTATCTTTAGACTGTGGCCCCTGGTTCTGGACTCCCCCGCCATCGGGAACATCCTTCCTGCATCTAGTTTGTCTAGTCCTGTTAGAATTTTATGTTTCAATGAGATCCCCTCTCATTCTTCTAAACTCCAGCGAGTATAAGCCCAATCGACCCAATCTCTCCTCATACATCATTCCTGCCATCCCAGGTATCAGTCTGGTGAATCTTCGCTGCACTCCCTCCATGACAAGAACATCCTTCCTCAGATAAGATGACCAAAACAATACTCAAGGTGTGGTCTCACCAAGGCCCTGTACAACTGCAGCAAGACATCCTTGCTCCTGTACTCAAACCCTCTCGCTACGAAGACCAACATACCATTTGCCTTCTTAACCACCTGCTGCACCTGGGACAGAATGGCCTTTACTGTCTTCAACCTCTCGCATCCTCCTATGACTGGCTTGCTTTCCTGTTTGGTGGTTCTCTCCTACTTGCCTTGCCACGTGGAAACCAGCCAAAGGAAGCTTGTACGAAATGCTAGAAAAATGAATATTGTTCATATGTTCATTTGTTTCGGCAGATCTTCACGTAGCAACCAAGGCAAGTACAGAAAATGTCTGCACAGTAGTGTGTCCCAGCTAAGGCAGGTGAAAGGTGGATGTGGAATTAGCATTGTAAATCAGACATCTATTTGAAATAATAAATCCAAGTGTTACATACCCACGCTCAAGACTCTCAGCGGGTGGTGTTTACCAGTCATGTGTAAACCTCACAAGAGGTTGGTAAACAAGCTTGCGTGTCTCTCTAGAAGGCTTCCCTTTGATAAACAGAGACTACTACAGGGAGCAATTGCCACTGATTGACCAGAGGTGGCTCAATATCTGAAGGTTTATATTAAAACTGTGCAACCGCTGAGGACGGAACCAGTCAAGTTAAGAAAAAACAATTTCATAAAGTGATGTAAAGCCTGGTGAATGCGGAAACAAATATCCAGATCAGAAATTAAAAACAAAAGTTTCAAAATTAAGATTTCGGTCCGGAAATGAGCAGGAACAAAGACTGACAAGTGAAGTGGCAAAGCCTAAGACAAAGTTCAAGTATGAAGAGCTCTCATAACATGCAGATCTGAACAGGTGTCTGAACAAATTCTCTCTTATCTTGTAGAAATAAAATCACTCGAATCTCTGAGCCATCAGGTGCTAACCTAAATCGTCTCACCTTAGGACCTGCCCCCTTCCCCGTTAAAAATTAAACAGAGACAAGCTATTAACATCCTTTTGCTTTACTCCACCCACTTCTTCATGGTATTTTTCCTAAACTGCGAGCAGTAGCGAGTTATCGAGGGTGGTTGTTAGGGAGCTGGGTTGTCATTAGTGCAGATACAGTCATAAACCCAGGGATGATTCAACCCATTAACTCCCCACTCCATGTCTGCCTCCTGCTCGGAAGCCCTTCCGCTCCTTCTCACAGCACAACAGTGCCTAAAGATCAACTAGTAATTGTCTTGAGGAAAGGGGCGGGGGTGGGAGGTTAAGGAAATAAGCAGGGTCTCTGAGGTTGGGATGGCTCCATGCTGAAATGCCAAACGACGGAAGATTGGTACTGAGTCGACCCTCAGCGTCAGTACTCAGTGATCCAATAAGTCAGCCACGCAGATCCACAGTGCTCCAGGGCACTGCTGATAATCGACCAACCCAACACATCAGTGGGAGCTGAAGGGATACAACGGTCACTAAGGCTGGGATTCTTCATACTTGGCTCCAAATAACTGGCAAACCTATTGCCCTAAGGATAGGTGGTCCTGCCTGTACATGCAATGGGAAGCTTGCCAGCGTTATGTCCTTGCAAGTCTTTTGCCAACCTCCTCCTCTTTGGACTTCAGTTAAGCGGTGTGCGGCCCCTAGAGGGAGAGAATGCATACTCCACATCAGGCAAAGAGAAGTTCCACCTGCGTAAACTTCTCAGGAACTCGGTTCCCAGATGCAATATGGCGACGGGTTCAGTGTGTTCAGGCGTCCAGTTGTTTAAAATAAAACAACTTAAGTGACTCTGAGAACACTTATGAACACCGTGCCTCTGCACTAAAGAGTTTAAAACTGGGAGAAATTATTTTAAAAAAAGCAAAAATTGCACAAATGCCAGGGACTGATTACGCAGGTTCCAACGCTGTTTTCTTGTCCTAGTTTTAAATCACTTGCTCTAGTGCCAGCACTGCTCCTGAAACTGGTTCAAGTGTACTAATTAATCTCCCGTGGTGTTACACATAGGGAGTCAAGTAGTAGTGGAATCTTTAGATGAAGCGGAGTTAAAGGGCAGGGGATAATTGGACCAGATGCAGGGAATGTAATTCATTCCCCATTATACAATCATAAATACTGCCCTTATTTTTAAACAATGTTATAATTCTAGTTAAACAGCAAAACATTATGGCTATTAGGGAGGCAGATTTCATTTACACAAAGGAATTTCTCTCTAGTACAGGCCGAGGAGCTGGGACAGGCAAAAATCAAGGCAAAACTGCAGTGCCACCTCCAATGGGAGGGTGTCATTACAATGTGACAAGCTTACAGAAGTCACAGAAAGTCACAGAAACCTCACAGTGCAGATAGAGGCCATTTCGGCCCATCGAGCCTGCACCGACACATATCCCACCCGATCCCCGTAACCCCTACACCAACACATATCCCACCCTATCCCCGTAACCCCACGTATTTAATCCCCCTAACACTAAGGGTCAATTTTTTTATCATAGCCAATCAACCTAACCCGCACATCTTTGGACTGTGGGAGGAAACCGGAGCACCCGGAGAAAACCCACGCAAACACGGGGAGAATGTGCAAACTCCACACAGACAGTCACCCGAGGCCGGATTCGAACCCGGGTCCCTGGCGCTGTGAGGCAACAGTGCTAACCACTATGCCACCGTAGTTCCCATTATAAAATGTGGACACAGGAACTTTTTTTCCCCCCAGTCACAGGATGTGGGCGTCGTTGGCAAGGCCAGCATTTATTGCCCATCCCTAGTTGTCCTCGAGAAGGTGGTGGTGAGCCACCTTCTTGAACCACAGCAGTCCGTGTGGTGAAGGTGCTCCCACTGTGCTGTTAGGGAGGGAGTTCCAGGATTTTGACCCAGCGACGATGAAGGATCGGCAATATACTTCCAAGTCAGGATGGTGTGTGACTTGGAGGGGAACTTGCAGGTGGTGGTGTTTCCAAGCGCCTGCTGCCCTTGTTCTTCTAGGTACTTACAACAGAAAAAGCTGGCAAAAAGTATGATAAAAACGTGACAACATTAAGGTTTTGTAGACAGGAAGCTTATTCAGGCGCGAGAGATTTATTATATATATTCTGGGAAGCAGAAGAAGAGTTGGAAGCAGCTGTGTTATTTGGCCACAACTTCCTTCCTCCCTTTGATAATAACACGTACATCCCACAAAAGAGGCAGCTCAACCACTCAGGAGGTCACAACTGCAAACATGAAGAACCACTTTCAATGCTATAAATGCAACATCAATGTTCTGGACCAGCCGCCAGCATTTTTTAACATCAACTTTTTGCCGCAACTTAAGACTCAAACTGCATGCAAATCTCAAAGTGTCCCCAGAAATATCAGAACGCCTTCGCACTGGGACCCTGTGAAGAGCGAATACAGGTACTAGCACGTTCTCATTACCTACACCCACCCCCTCCCCCCCCACCCTCACTCTATTCAAATCACTTACAGCAACGGAGGACAATCCAAGGAAAATTATTCAAAATTTGTAAGAAACATCAAGTCGGAATTTCCGAGCAGATATTTTCTATAATGAACAAACTCGGGTTACACATGCCACTAGAATTATAAAGCAAGAACACAAGCTTTAAAATAAAATACATGAACAAATGGAGATTAGTGAGTTTTACAAGCGTCAGTGAGGCTGGACAAGTCAGACCCATTGGTAAGCAGGACCAATGATAGTAAGGCTGGACACAGGTGCAATAACATATGGTCAGATGCCCCAGTAAGTTCTATTATTACCAATATGGCTGGGTACTGTTCTACACAGACCAGCATTAAACGGAGTGCACGTAAACAGTGTTTCATTTGGGAATTTGAAGAGGAGGGGGAAGGAGTTGCTGCTTTTTGCCTACACTACTTGTAGTGCTTTGTGTTACAGGTAGATATTTAACTTCATAGCCCATAACTTAATCTAGATCAAGTAAGCAGTCAAGAAACTAAACTGTAAACTAAGTTACTTAAATACAAATTTAATTAAATAAATCAAGGTCATATAGGGATGGCAGTGCAGGCGGTGCGCCACAACTGCAGCATGTGGGAGTTTGTGGAGAGCATTGTGATCCCGGACAACCACGTTTGCAGTAAGTGCCTGCATCTTGAGGAACTTCAGCTCAGAGTTTTTGAGCTGGAGTCTGAGGTGCAGACACTGCAGGGCATCAGGGAGGGGGAGAGTTACCTGGACACTTTGATCCAGGAGGCAGTCACACCCCTTAGGTTAAGTAGTGGTACAGGTCTGGTTAGTGGTCAGGGACAGGAGGGTGTGACTGCAACTCAGGCAGGTAAGGGGACCCCAGGTGCAGTGCTGGAGGAGCCTCAGCATTTGCCCTTGATCCAACAGGTACGATGTTCTTGCTGCCTGCGTGGATGAGGGAAAAGCCTGCAGGATGGATGAGCAAGCTGACCATGGCACCATAGTGCAGGAGGCCATTCAAGTGGGGGGGAGTGAAAGGGAATGCAGTTGTGGTAGGGGACAGTATAGTCAGAGGGACAGATACTGTTCTCTGCAGCCGTGACTGGGAGTTACAAAGGCTGTGTTGCCTGCCAGGGTTAAAGACATCTCCTCGCGGCTGGAGAAGAACTTGGAGTGGGAAGGGGAGAATCCAGTTGTCGTGGTCCACATAGGAACCAACGGCATAGGTAGAACTAGGAATGAGGTTCTGCTGAGAGAGTTTGAGGAGTTGGGGTCCAAATTAAAAGGCAGAACCTCAGGTAAAAATCTCTGGATTGTTACCTGATCCACTTAAACCGGGCTGGAACCAGTGTCTGGGTGAATCGAATAACTAGGGCCGTAGACAGGGCTTTAAACTAATGAAGGCGGGGGTGGAAGGATTCAGGAAAAAGAGTAAATTTAAAAGCAGCAAGAGAAATGTCAAGGCTCTAGAGCAAAGTAGAGGTTTGAGTAAAAATAAGCATGTAGGTCAGGAAAGGACAGAGAAAGTAACAAAGGTAATAGGGCATCAGTGACCAGGGTGACATCAGGGGAAAACGGAAAAAAGTTAAAGCTAAAGGCACTATATCTGAATGCAAAGCATTCACAACAAAATAGATGAATTAATAGCGCAGATAGAAATTAATAGGTTTGATCTAATAGCCATTATGGAGAGGTGGTTACAAAGTGACCAAGGTTGGGAACTAAATATTCCAGGATACTTAACTTTTAGAAGAGATAGGCAAAATGGAAAAGGAGGACAGGTAGCCCTGATAATAAAAGATGGGATAAAGACTGTAGAGAGAAAGGATCTTCGCTCCGAAAATCAAGAAGTAGAATCAGTTTGGGTAGAGCTAAGAAACAGCAAGGGCCAGAAAACATTGGTGGGAGTTGTTTATAGGCCCCCAAACAGTAGTTGTAATGTAGGGCAGAGTATAAATCAGGAAATTAGAGGCGCATGAAACATGGGTAATACAATAATCATGGGGGACTTTAATCTACATATAGACTGGGCAAACCAAATTTGCAGTAATAGTGTGGAGGACGAATTCATAGAATGTATGCAAGGTAGTTTTCTAGATCAGTATGTTGAGGAACCAACTAGGGAACAGGCTACAGGAAACTCTCGATTTACCGGCACCTAAATAACCGGAAATCTCTGTTAACCGGCAAAATTCAGCAGTAGGTTCAGGTAAGTTTTACTTCATATTAGTGGCCGTTCCTGGATCTGTGGCCGTGTAACCGGGGTTCCTGCACTTGTTGCTATGCAACAGGGACGCCTGGATCTGTGGCCGTGTACGGGGCTCTCGTACCTTTTACTATACCTCTCTGTAATCCGGACTTTTTGATAAACTGGCACCACCCGGATAAAAAAAGAGTTTCCTGTATTTTAGATCTAGTATTGTGCAATGAGAAAAGGTTAATTAATAACCTTGCAGTAAAGGGGCCTTTAGGGAAGAGTGACCATAATATGATAGAATTTTATATTAAGTTCGAAAGTGATTTAGTTAAATACGAAACTAGAGTCCTAAATCTAAACAAAGCAAATTAGGTAGGTATGAGGGGCAAGTTGGCTACGGTAGATTGGGAATCTACATTAAAAGGTATGACGGTAGAGAAGCAATGGCTAGTATTTAAAGAATTAATACATGATTTACAACAAATATACATTCCTTTAAGGCACAAAAACCCCACAGGAAAAGTGGCCCAACCGTGGGTAACAAGAGAAGTTAAAGATAGTGTTAGATCAAAGGAAGAGGCTTATAATGTTGCCAAAAAGAGTAGTAAGCCTGAGGATTGGGAGAATTTTAGAATTCAGCAAAGGTGGACCAAGAAATTGATACAGAAAGGGAAAATAGAATGAGAGTAAACTAGCGAAACATATAAAAATACTAACAGCTTCTATAGGTATGTAAAAAGGAAAAGATTAGTGAAAGTAAATGTGGGTCCCTTACAGGCTGAGACAGGAGAAATTATAATGGGGAATAAGGAAATGGCAGAGAAATTAAACAAATACTTTGTGTCTGTCTTCACGAAGAAGACGCAAAAAACCTCCCGGAAATAGTGGAGAACCAAGGCTCCAGCGAGAATGAGGAACTGAAAGAAATTAGTATTAGTAAAAAGAAGTATTAGAGAAATTAATGGGACTGAAAGCTGATAAATCCACTGGGCCTGATGGCCTACATCCTAGGATTTTGAAAGAGGTGGCTATAGAGATAGTGGATGCATTGGTTGTCGTCTTCCAAAAATTCCATAGATTCTGGAACAGTTCCCGCAGATTGGAAGGTAGCAAATGTAACCCCACTATATAAGAAAGGAGGGAGAGAGAAAACAAGGAACTACAGACCAGTTAGCCTGACTTCTGTAGTAGGGAAAATGCTAGAATCTATTATTAAGGATGTGGTAACAGGGTATTTAGAAAATAATAATAGGATTGGGCAGAGTCGACACGGATTTATGAAAGGGAAATCGTGTTTGACAAATCTGTTAAGAGTTTTTTTTTTGAGGTTGTAACTATCAGAATAGATACGGGGGAACCAGTGGATGTGGTGTATTTGATTTTCAGAAAGCATTCGAAAAAGTGCCACACAAGAGGTTATTAAACAAAATTAGGGCTCATGGGATTGGGGGTAATATACTAGCATGGATTGAGGATTGGTTGATGGACAGAAAACAGAGAGTAGGAATAAACGGGTCATTTTTGGGTTGGCAGGCTGCAACTAGTGGGGTACCGCAAGGATCAGTGCTTGGGTCTCAGCTATTCACAATCTACATCAATGATTTGGATGAGGGGACCAAATGTAATATATCCAAGCTTGCTGATGATACAAAGCTGGGTGGGAATGTAAGTTGTGAGGAGGATGCAAGGAGGCTTCAAGAGGATATAGACAGGCTAAGGGAGTGGGCAAGAACATGGCAAATGGAATATAATGTGGGGAAATGTGAAGTTATCCACTTTGGTAGGAAAAATAGAAAAGCAGGGTGTTTAGTTAAATGGTGAGAGATTGGGAAATGTTGGTGTTCAGAGGGACCTGGGTGTCCTTGTACATGAATCACTGAAAGTTAACATGCAGGTACAGCAGCAATTAGGAAAGTAAATGGTATGTTGGCCTTTATTACAAGAGGATTTGAGTATAAGATTAAAGTAGTCTTACTGCAATTATATAGGGCCCTGGTGAGACCACACCTGGAGTATTGTGTACAGTTTTGGTCTCCTTACCTAAGGAAGGATATATTTGCCATAGAGGGAGTGCAACGAAGGTTCACCAGGCTGGTTCCTGGGATGGGGGGATTGTCCTATGAGGAGAGATTGAATAGATTAGGCCTAGATTCTCTAGAGTTTAAATGAATGAGGGGTGACCTCATTGAAATATACAAAATTCTTACAGAGCTTGGCAGGGAGGATGTTTCCCCTGGCTGGGGAGTCTAGAACCAGGGGTCACAGTCTCAGAATAAGGGGTCGGCCATTTAGGACTGAGATGAGGAGAAATTTCTTCACTCAGAGGGTGGTGAATCTTTGGAATTCTCTACCCCAGAGGGCTGTGGAGGCTCAGTCGTTGAGTATATTCAAGACAGAGATCGATAGATTTTTGGATATTAAGGGAATCAAGGGATATGGGGAATCGGGCAGGAAGGTGGAGTTGAGGTGGAAGATCAGCCATGATCTTACTGAATGGCGGAGCAGGCTCGAGGGGCCAAATGGCCTACTCCTGCTCCTATTTCCTATGTTCTTATGTTGGATTAGCATCCAGGCAGTTCATTTTGTGCGCTGTTCCATCAGCAATAACATAGATAATGCAATGGAACCCAGATCAACTGATTACTGCTTCCTCTTCACATTGTCAATGCGTTTAACAACTTGTAATATTGTCCATTCTAACTCCAATGGAAAAAATAATGGGACTTAAGATAAATAAATCTCCAGGGCCTGATGGTTTCCATGCCATGGTATTAAAGGAAATATGTATGGAAATGCAGATACATTGTCATAATTTTCCAAAGCTCCTTAGGTTCAGGAAGTGAATGGATTGGAAAATTGCAAATGTCACTGCATTATTACAGACCTGTCAGTTTATCAGTTGTGGGAAAGTTACTACAGTAGAATCGATCATCAGGGGTAGAGTGACTGAGCACAAGTACGAGCTGATCAAAGAGTCAGCTTGGATTTGTGAAGGATAGATCACGTCTGACCATTCTAGTTGAACTCTGAAGAGTCACCAGAATGATGAATAAGGGTGTGAGCATGGATGTTGTCTATATGGGCTGCCAGAAGGAATTTAAATAAGGTTCCACACAAGAGACTATCAGTAAAAATGAAAGCGCAGAGAATTGGAGGTCACCTTGTGACATGTGTTGGTAATCAGCAGACAGAAAGGATGAAAGGAATCTTCTCTGATTAGGGAAAGGTCACAGTGGTGTTCCCCAGTGATCTGTGCTGGGGTCTCAGCTTTTTACCATATGTAATGACTTCCATGAAGGCAGATGACACTAAGTTAGGAGGCACAGTAAGTTGTGTAGATAGAGCAGAAAGCTACAAAGGGATATAGATACATTAAGTGAATGGGTAAAACAGATGGAGTTCAATGTGTGGAAGTGCGAGGTTATCCACTGTTTAATCAGAGAAAAGGCAAAAACAGAATATATTCTTAATGGTGAAAGACGAGGAGCTGTGTCTGAATAAAGCGATTTAGGTGTCCAGTTACGCAAATCACAAAGCTAATGCATAGGTACTCCTGCTCCTATCTTCTATGTTTCTATAGGGTACTGAATTTGGATGATCAGCCACGATCTCATTGAATGGCGGAGCAGGCTCGAGGGGCCGATTGGCCTACTCCTATCTTCTATGTAAAACAATAATCATCTTCTTTCGTATGGTAGTAGCAAAAGCAATTCAAATGACAATATCTAAGTTGGATATCCAGGCCAAAGCCTCCGGTGCAACAGCGTGGCTGCCTGCGAATTTCCTCCGAGGGCAAAAAACAAACAAAAAGGCTAATGGAATGTTGGCCTTTGTCGCAAGAGATTTGGAATACAAAAGTGATGAAATGATGCTTCAATTGTAGAGCCTTGGTCAGATCCAATCTGCAGTAACTGCGTTCAGTATTGGGGCACCGCACCTCAGGAAGAATATACAGGAAACTTTGGTTTATCCGGAGGTTGTATGTCCGGAAACCTCGATCTACCGGCAGAAATCAGGAGCCGTTTTGTTAGGTTTTTTTTCTTCGAGGTTTTATTTCTTCTCGTGGCTTTTTTTTTCAACAGTCAGGCTCTGCAAAGTCTCTCTGAAGCTGTTGCTAAGCTACAGAGATGCTTCCAAGGTACGGCCGACTGTTTAGAAGCTGTTACTAAGCAACAGTGTTTGTTGCCAGATACGGAGCTGCAAATCTCTGTATGCTTCAACATTAATGCTGGTATGTCCGGCAGTTTTGATAGATCGGCAACAGCTCGGTCCCGTCGGTGCCGGATATCACAAAGTTTCCTGTACTGGCCTTAGAGGGAGTACAGCGCAGGTTCAACAGAATGATACAAGGGCTTAAAGGGTTCAATTATGGGGACAGGTTGCATAAACTTGGTTTGTATTCCTTTGAGTTTAGAAGCTTGAGGGATGATCTTATTGAGGTGTTTGAAATGATAAAGGGATACGAAAGGGTAGTGGAAATCTATAAGTTTCTCCTCCAAAAGGCTGTGGATGCTGGGTTAATTGAAATGTTCACAATTGAGATCAATTGATTTTTTGTTAATTAAGGGTCATCCTCGGTTCCGAGGGACTGCCCGAGAAGATGATCAAGGGATATGGAGAAAAGGCGGGTAAATGGAGTTGAGGTGCAGAATCAGCCATGAGAGAATGGCGGAACATAGGAATAGGAGTAGGCCATTCAGCCTCTTGAGCCTGTTCCGCCAATCTGTATCCTAACTCCATCACCTGCCTTGGCTCCATATCCTTGTACAGCAAAAATCTAGCAATTTCAGATTTAAAATTGTTAATTAACATCCACTGCTTTTTGAGAGAGTTCCACACTTCTACCAGCCTTTGCATGAAGAAGTGTTTCCTAACTTCCTCCCCTTGTAACCTAGCCCACTAGTTATAAAAGCTAACATTCCATTTTTTTTTGTACCTAACTACATTTTTGTGATCTGTGTACATGGACCTCTAAATCTCTTTGGACCTCCATTGTTCCTAGCTTTTCACTATTTAAATAATACTTGGATCCATCTTTGTTTGGTCCAAAATGGATGACTGCGCTGAAATCCATCTGTTTTGCCCACTCACTTAATCTATCAATAAGTAATTTTATGCTCCCTTCTACACTAACCATACCACCAATCTTTATGTCATCGGCAAACGTGGATATATGGCTCTCTATTGTGTTATCCAAGTCATTAATAAATATAGTGAATAGTTGAGGCCCTCGCACAGATCCTTGTGGGACACCACTAGTCACTTCCTTCCAGTTCAAGTACATCCCTCCCCTCTGTCTTCTACCGCCTAATCAATCTCCTAACAGACTCAACGGGCTGAATGGCCTACACCTGCCGCTAGGTCATTTTAATTAGCAAATGTATTTGCATACAGAGTATTAATCATTATTCCTTGAACTATTCCACTAGAGCAGAGAAGGCTACAAGGACAGTTAACGGGTTTTTTTAATTATGAAGAGTTTTGATCGAGTGAATAGGGAAAGACTATTTTCTCTGGCTGGAGAGTCATTGATGAATGTGGTCATCAATTTAATATCGTTAAATTGGAGTGAGGAGAGGGATCAAGAGACATTTCTTAACGCAGAGAGTTACTGAGCATGAAATGCTTTGCCAAATGGACTGGTTGTGGCGGAGACCATTGCATCTTTTACAGGAAAATTGAATTCACGTTTGAAGCAATGAAAGGTACAGAATTATGGGGCGAGCAGGGCAGTGGGATTAGTTTTGGCTCGTCGTAGCAAAGAGCCGGCACTAACACAATGGGCCAAATGGCCTCTTTCCGTGCTGGTTCTACTTCATCACAGATGGCAAGCAGGGCTCGTTAGCCTAACAGTTTGAATTCATCTCCGAGCCAAAAACTGTAATCAGAATATCCTGTAATCAGAAATTTACAACACCCAAGCCAGGAAGCACATTGAAATCAAAAATCTCCTCGAATTTTCTAGCAATTAACAGCAGACTATTTTCAATATCCTCCAGAGACCATATCGCATCATTAAGCTATCTGCATAAACGTTTTCATACGTCAAGGATACGTTCTCATAGTCACGGCTGTTACACGGTCCAAACACAGAATAAAACCTCAAATAAAATGGTAATCATATGGAGGACTGGCAGTGATGTGAAGGTCAACTAATCTCTGGGTTCAACTGAAGATTATAAAAAGGCGTGAGCTTCAGGTTCGTGGGTTGGGACAGAGTTTAAATGCCTCGATCAAATTACGTTCGTACTTATTCCCAGATACCATCACAATCCATAAAATTATGGGATACCTGGGGTGATTTCGACCAGCTGTATTTTGTTATACACACACACAAAAATCTCAAATCTGCTGAGGTAGCCATCAAGCATATATTAATATAGACCGCAAAGTGTTTCTTTGCCGGAAATGAACATTAAAAAAAATTTGATTCATTACAACAGTTCATTAATTCTTTACACGTATGGTTATTAATGATTAAGTGGATTGTGAAATATAGTGTTAGTCCAATCCTGAAATCAGGGTAGTGCACATCACCCTCACCTTTAATCCCTGCCAGGGGAGACTGCCACGCAGAAAATACATAAACATGTGTCCTAAAGCCTCCAAGTCATCCCTGCAGCTTTGCTCTGGGGGAAAAACAAGAACACATTTAAACTGATGAGCTGGCACATTTTGATGAGGGAGAATTACTGTGGAAATGCACACAGTGTAATACATATCTCAGGCAACTTAACATCCGACTCGTAAAATGTAATACACAGCTCGGAAAGAGAGATGGGTCTTTTCCTGGAATACGTGCAGCATCTGAAAGTCTGAAACTAACAGGTCATCGGATCTCTGCATTCATTGAGTTACTAGCATGGTATTTACCTCACTGAATGTTAATAAAATGCACTTCACAATTACAGCCATTGTTTCTCTTTGCTGACAGTTAATAGACAAATTAGAACATCAGTCTCTGGGAATAGATCAATAATTTTAGGGGTTTCCCTCCCTCCCCAGAATGCATCAGTAATCGCATGATATCCCCCTAGAATGCATCAATAATTGTAAGGGACCCTCCCCCTAGAATGTATAAATAATCACATGGACTACCCCCCAGAATATAATTGCAACAGTTCACTAGTTCTTTACACGTATGGTTATTAATGATTAATTGCAGGCAATCCCCCCCAGAATGTATCAATGAGAATGCATCAATCGCATGGGATCCACCCAGAACTTATGAATAATCGCATGGGTTTCCCCACTCCCCCAGAATGTATCAATGCTTGCAGGGGATCCCCAGAATACATCAATAATTGTAGGAAATTTCCCACTCCCCATGTATCTTTAATTGCAGGGGATCCCCAGAACCCATCAATAATTGCAGATGATCCCCAGAATGCATCGATAATTGCAGATGATCCCCAGAATGTATCAATAATTGCAGATGATCCCCAGAACGTAGCAATAATTGCAGATGATCCCAGAATGTATCAATAATTGCAGGGGAGCCCCAGAACGTAGCAATAATTGCAGGGGAGCCCCAGAACCTATCAATAATTGCAGGGGAGCCCCAGAACGTAGCAATAATTGCAGGGGATCCCCAGAACGTAGCAATAATTGCAGGGGAGCCCCAGAACCTATCAATAATTGCAGGGGAGCCCCAGAACGTAGCAATAATTGCAGGGGATCCCCAGAACCTATCAATAATTGCAGGGGCGCCCCAGAACATATCAATAATTGCAGGGGATCCCCAGAATAAGTCAATAATTGCAGGGGATCCCCAGAAAGTATCAATAATTGCAGGGGCTCCCCAGAATAAGTCAATAATTGCAGGGGATCCCCAGAAAGTATCAATAATTGCAGGGGCTCCCCAGAATGAGTCAATAATTGCAGGTGATTCTCTTCTTCCCCATCCCCCCACCGAATGCATCAATAATTGCAGGGTATAGAATACATCAATAGTTGCATGGGGTGCCCCAACACAGAAAAAATGCAATCCCATTGAATTAGATGACAGTGCTCAGAAGGTCAGTCACAAAGGAATGGACTTTGGGGGTGGGGGGGGAGATTTTCTGAGAAGGCATTTCTCTAACAGCAAGGCCAGGGCGGGACAGTGACCAGACAAGTCTAGTTCTATTTTAAATACATGGGATTCCAGGATGTTTACCAGTGTCATGAGAGATTGCATTCTGCGATTTTGCCTGTTTATAATTAGGCCCACACTATTTGAGTGTCAGCTGGCATATCTTAAAAACACTTCAGCACTTCCTCAGCCCGCTGCCCAAACAGCTTTCCTTCCATTAAAAGCTCTATCTGAAGTTCCAGGTTACCCTCAACTTTTAAAACCAAAATGGATGATCATTCATAGTTCCTGAAAATTCCAGGACACCCCATGAAAAAAAAGTTATTCCAGTTGAGCTAAATAGAGTCTACCAAAGATCTGCATCCAGATCAGAGCAAAGGGAAAAAGGCGACAAAGGTCTCAAGAGATTAGTATCAGTCGTGGCTCAACTGAGTTCAAGCCCCACTCCAGAGACTTGAGCACAAAATATAGGCTGACACTCCCAGTGCAGTGCTGAGGGAGTGCCGCACTGTCGGAGGTGCCGTCTTTCGGATGAGACGTTAAACCGAGGCCCCGCCTGGTCTCTCAGGTGGATGTAAAAGATCCTGTGGCACTCTTTCAGAGAGGAGCAGGGGAGTTCTCCCCGGTGTCCTGGCCAATATTTATCCCTCACTCCACATGACAAAAACAGATTATCGGGTCATTATCACATTGCTGTTTGTGGGAGTTTGCTGTGTGCAAATTGGCTGCCATGTTTTCTACATTACAACAGTGACTGCACTTCAAAAAGTATGTCATTAGCTGTAATCCTGAGGTCTTGAAAAGGGCTGTATAAATGCAAGTTGGTTCTTTCTTTGCTGAATTAGCAAACGTAGCGTTTGTTCTTTCTGGAGTCTGTGGGGAGGGGAATGAGAGAATTGACAGTGAATGACCCAGGGCACTTTCCACCATCTTGGAGCAACCAGCTGCAGCAGCAAGCGGACTTCCATCTCTGCCAGAGAATGGTGTGTAGTGTTTGCAGAAAGGAGCCCGGGGGGGGAGGGGGGGGGGGGGGGGGGGGAAGGTGAGAGGAGAAGCCAAAGAGAGAGGGCAGTAAATAATGGAAAGTAATAATGTACAGGAAACTTTGTGCTATCCGGCACCGAGCTGTTACCGTTCCCTCAAAACTGCCGGACACACCAGCGTTAATGTTGAAGCATACGGAGCTTTTCATCTCCGTATCTGACAACAAACACTGTTGCTTAGCAACAGCTTCAGAGAGGCTTTCCAGAGCCTGACTGTTGGAAAAAAAAGCCACGAGAAGAAAAAGAACCTAACAAAACGGCTCCTGATTTTTGCCGGTGGCTCGAGCTTGCCGGACACTTAGCCTCCGGATAACACAAAGTTTCCTGTATTCAGAAGCGGAGCTTAACAAGGGTGATTGGCAGAAACTACCAAGACACTCTGCATTTCTGGACTAGACAGGTCAGTTTTGTAACTTGGTACAAACACGTTCAGCCTCCCATCGCTGAAAATCTATCATCAAATCTTTGCAACTTGAATGGATGGAAAATCTAAAGGAATCTCACACAAAACTGTATTTACTCATGACAAAAATCCCAAAATATCATTGAATTAAACGGGTCAGGCTCTATACAACAATGTTCTTCATCCCTGTTTAAACTACACCATTTATTCAACCATTTCCAGATACGATCTCTCTTCCTCTATCCCCGCCCCACCCACAAAACAGTGAAGTGCTTTAGGTCTCAAGTGATCGAGATGAATACAATCTTCCCCAACACAGTAAACCCCACCCAAAAAGTATTCCAGCTAAGGCTATACAACAGACCTTTGCCCAGGTGAGTGTTGATAGACATGTATCTCGCAGTGCCAGTTAAGCTCTTGTGCTCCCTGTATGGGATGTGCTTTTTGGTATCAGGATCAATATATTCCTTGGCTAAACCAAAGTCTATTATATGGATTATGTGATCCTTTTTATTGCCTTGCCTTCCAATTAGAAAGTTTTCTGGCTTGACGTCTCTGTAGATTAAGCTCTTTGAGTGGACATACTCCATTCGGTTTAGCTGTAGAAACAGATCAGACATGTTAAAAACAAATAATTATCCCATTTTCCCCCCCTCCCTTCCTCCTCTGCTCCGGACTCTAACAGGAAGTCTGCTGGTATGAGGCAACCTCTGCCCAAGAGGCAGCTTCCCTTTACCTTGCAACATGTTAACCGGGATTTGAGAAACCTACATTATGGAACTGAAACAGCCAGTTTCACAGCTGAATTCTGGGTTCTAACCATATTCAAGTATCCAAATCTAAATCTAAACTCCGTTAGCCTGTACTGGTGTAAAACTCCAGGTAAGATATTGCAGAATACTATAATCGCTAGGTGGTAGAATTGGCATATCCAAGTACAGGAAACTTTCTGTTATCCGGCACGGACGGGACCGACGTGGTGCCGGTTCATCAACAATTCCGGATAACCGAACGCTATAGTAAAAGATACGGAGCTGAGAGCTCCGTATAAAGCAACAAACCCTGTTGCTTAACAACAGCTTCAGAACAATGGGTACAAGTTGCAAGTGTCTCTGTAGCTTAGCAACAGCTGCAGCTACACCCCTGCACAGCAACAAATGGAGTAAAAAAAAGTAATAAAAAAGTTACCTGAACCTACTCCTGAATTTTGCCAGTTAACCGACATTTCCGGTTATTTAGGGGCCGGTTAATCGAAAGTTTCCTGTACCAGAGTGTTTGAACTTTAATCACCAACCAGAGGAGGACAGAGGGAACGCCTGAACTGCCACAGCGGCTAGTTACTACAAACTTAAATAACCATCCACATACAGGCATTTAAACATTAATTGTTTCTTTATTTTGCATACTCCAAGTTACAATCCATCCCAGCCACTCGCCAGAAGCCGACAGATAGGAGAGAACTATTACTTCCTACAATCGAGCGAATTAATTCAATCCAATAATAGAATCCGACAGCACAAAAGGCGGCCATTCGGCCCATTGTGCCTGTGCCGGCTCTCTGAAAGAGCTATCCATTTAGTCCCAGTCCTTCAAAGTTTTCTCTCTCAAATATTTGTCCACTTTCCTTTTTAAAAGGTATTATGCATTCTGCTGCCGTCGCTGCTTCTGGTTGGGCGTAATCTCATACTGGATCCAATAAATTTAACCATAAGGTTACGCAAGGGACTATATCAAATGTCCCAGAGCAAAGTGAAGATCGCTAACATCCACAAACTCCCCTTGATCCACTAACTGTTGAACTCGGGCACATGCAATAAGCCTACTTACTGACTTAAGTGTCAGCCGTGGCTCAGTGGGTAGCACACTCATCTGAGTCAGAAGGTCGTGGGTTCTAGTCCCACTCCAGTGACTAGGCTGACACTCCAGTGCAGCACTGAGGGAGTGCCACATTGTCAGAGGCGCTGTCTTTTGGATGAGACGTTAAACCGAGACCCTTTTTGCCCTCTCCAGTGGATGCAAAAGATCCTATGGCACGATTTCCAAGAGGGGCATGAGAATTTTCCAAGGTGTCCTGGTCAATATTTATCCCTCAACCAACATCACTAAAACAGATTATCTGGTCATTTACCTCATTGCTGTTTGTGGGAGCTTGCTGTTTGCAATTTGGCTGTCGCGTTTCCCACATTACAACAGTGACTACACTTCAAAAATACTTCATTGGCTGTAAAGCGTTTTGGGACGTCCCGAGGTTGTGAAAGACGCTATGCAAATACAAGCTCTTCCTTCCTTTCAGGAGGAGAAAGGGGTCAGTAACTATCCAGAGCACTTTCAATGCATGGTGCACTGTCATAACAGGCATTAGTTTCTGGGCACTATACTTGCTCCAACTGTTATACTGGAACAGAAGCAGTGTTGCCCAACAAGGCACCTACTACCCAAATCAGACTGTAATTCAGTTGCTCTGTAAATAGGCTGTTTGTGCTGAATTTGCATTGCAACGGGCAGAAATTTGGTACAAAGATTCTTGCCTAATAAAACTGCTTGTGCAGTAATGAAAGGTTAACGGAGCACTGGTCATGCTCTCAGCTTTCAGGGATTTCCTCCCTTGTGATTCAGTGTGCATTCTAATAACATCTGATAGGACGTGAGCAGCAGTGATCGTTGCCAAATTGGTTAACGGTAGACACTTGGGCCATTGCAATAGCACATTAGCCCAGGCCAGCTGGTTACTCTAGGACATTGTGGACCAATGGAGGGAAACATAGAAGATAGGAGCAGGAGAAGGCCATTCGGCCCCTCGAGCCTGCTCCGCCATTCAATGCAATCATGGCTGATCATCCAAGTTCAGTACCCTGTCCCTGCTTTCTCCCCATATCCCTTGATCCCTTTAGCCTTAAGAAATATATCGAACGCTTTCTTGAATATATTTAATGAATTGGCCTCTACTGCCTTCTGTGGTAGAGAATTCCACAGGTTCACCACTCTCTGGGTGAAGAAATTCCTCCTCATCTCTGTCCTAAATGGCTTACCCCTTATCCTTAGACTGTGACCCCTGGTTCTGGACTCCCCCGGCCATTGGGAACATCCTTCCTGCATCTAGTCCTGTTAGAATTTTATAAGTTTCAATGAGATCCCCTCTCATTCTTCTAAACTCTAGCAAATATAAGCTAGGCTATAAAAAGTATATGAGCGAATATAAAAAAAGGGCCATTTTGACAACCAAGTGCTTGGAGGCTTTGCTGCCATGAGAGGGAGAAAGGAAGACGATCTATGGGCTGCTTGGCCAACCTTTGTAGCCTGGGTTAACAATCATGGAAAGAAATAGTGGGAGGTCACCCACTTTGAATCTGGAAAGACAAATCGGAACTTTTTCTTAATGGAGAGAGACTAGGAGCAGTGGAGGGCCAGTTATGGATCTGCCTGCAATCTAACTGGTCCCGTCAACACCTTGACACCCTCTTTTAGACTCTCAATATTTGTAACAGCCCTGAATTCCCACAGGGGTTGTCCCGATCTCCCACCATCATTTCGGAGGGTCCCCAAAGAAACAGTATAAACGGCTGAAAAAAGCCATTTGTCTGGGGATCCCACCGATCTCCAGATGAAATTACGGTCGTAGATCGGGACAACCATTGCGGTCATTCAGGGCTGTTACATATACGGAGAGTCTGAAAGAGGGCATTACGGCATTGAAGGGGTTCTGAAGGAAGGTTATCGACCTGAAACGGTATCCTGGTTTCTGATGCGGCCCGACTTGCTGAGTATTTCCGGCATTTTGTTATTATTTCAGATTTATAGCACCGGCACTATTTTGCCTTTGTATTATTGAAGGGAAGTGTTAGGTTTCAGGCAGGGACGTTAACACAAACAAATCTCACTCCCGCTCACGGCATTGAGAATTTGGAAGTACATCCATCCATTCATCTGTGCTTGAAATGGATGCTAAGGAAGGATTTGCGCAGGCACTTAATTAACGGATCTGAACTGGAACAAACTAATCATTGTGCTGTCAGGGATATCATCTCAGATTATCCCACTGTATTTCAATTTGTGAAACTTGCATTACCATCTAAATGAGAAGCAGAAATTCATCTTCTGCTTGCTACAGTTTATTGCTTGAAATAAATTCAGACATCGCATTCAAACACAAGCTGCGAAGAAAAGAAACATCAGAGTGAACAGATCAATATTCAACGACTGCACGATGCAGGTTATTAAGGATCATAAGTGAATCGCTCATCTGAGAATCCTGGTTGTGCGTTCTGATTCGGAGTTTTATACAATAAGAGTCCGTACATTCCCCCCAAAAATAAAAGCAACTTCAGCCCCAGCTGGTCCAATTCTGTGCACCACACTTTAGGAAGGACGTGAAGGCTCGAGAGGTGACAGAAGAGATTCACTAGAATGGTTCCAGGGATGAGGGAATAGAGTTACGTGGATCGACTAGAAACATAGAAGATAGGAGCAGGAGTAGGCCATTCGGCCCCTCGAGCCTGCTCCGCCATTCAATGAGATCATGGCTGACCATCCAAATTCAGTACCCTGTCCCTGCTTTCTCCCCATATCCCTTGATCCCTTTAGCCTTAAGAAATATATCTAACTCCTTCTTGAATATATTTAATAAGTTGGCCTCCACTGCCTTCTGTGGTAGAGAATTCCACAGGTTCACCACTCTCTGGGTGAAGAAATTCTTCATCTCTGTCCTAAATGGCTTACCCCTTATCTTTAGACTGTGACCCCTGGTTCTGAACTCCCCCGCCATCGGGAACATCCTTCCTGCATCTAGTCTGTCTAGTCCTGTTAGAATTTTATAAGTTTCAATGAGATCCCCTCTCATTCTTCTAAACTCCAGCGAGTACAAGCCTAATCGACCCAATCTCTCCTCATACGTCAGACAAGCTGGGGTTGTTCTCCCTCGAGCAGAGAAGGCTAAGAGGAGATTTGATAGAGGTGTTTAAAAATCATGAAGGGTGTGGAGAGAGTAAATAAAGAGAAACTGTTTCCAATGCATGTAGGGTGGATAACCAGAGGGCACAGATTCAAGGTGATTGGCCAAAGAACCAGAGGCGACAGGAGGAAAAACTTTTTTTTAACGCAACAAGTGGTTAGGATTTGGAACGCGCTGCCTGATAGGGCGGTGGATACAGATTCAATAGTAGCCTTCAAAAGGGAATTAAATAAATACTTGAAGGAGAAAAAATTGCAGGGATATGGGAAAAAAGTGGGGGAGTGGGTCTAACTGAATTGCTCTTCGAAAGAGCCGGCACAGACTCGATGGTCCAAATGGCCGCCTTCTCTGCTGTACTATTCTATGATTCTTCTTGTCAATGGTAAAAATTAGAAAATGTTCTCCCGAGTATTTAATACAGAAGTAAATGACATGTAGCTGTAGATTGCTCCCTCCTTTAGGAACATAGGAGGAGGCCCTTTAGCCCCTCAAGCCCGTTCCACCATTCAATGAGATCATGGCTGATCTGTGACCTATCTCCATATTTCTAGCCTTGCAGGACAAACAAAGTCAAACTGCAGCAACACACCAAGCCAACTCATTGTGGATTTTACTTTAGAGGCGTGCTTATCCTAGTATTGTTTTCAACCAATTTAATTTGGGCATCTAAGAATGTTCCTGCAAACACCAAATGAGATGTTGTAGAACAGAAAATGCTGGAAAAACTCAGCAGGCCAGGCAACATCCGTGGAGAGAAATTAGAGTCGACGTTTCGGGTCAAAACCCTTTATCAAAACTAAAGAGGCACAGGGAATGAAATAGATTAAGAGGCCAGGCTGGGAGAGAACAAAAGAGAAGGGACATTAAGAGGTATTCAAAACAAGACGAGATGGTGATAGGACTAGTGGAGCCAAAAGACGGCTCTAGATTAGGTGTGAAATGCGCTGGCAGAATGGGAGACAGCTGCCATGTGGGAGAGAGAAAAAAAAGGAAAGGGGGAGGGAAAAACCAAAACAAAAGGTGTGGATAAAACATATAAGTAAAAACCACAGATGTTGCCTGGCCTGCTGAGTTTTTCCAGCATTTTCTGTTGTTATTTCGGATTTCCAGCATCTGCGGTATTTTGCTATCGTGCGAGATGTTGTAGAATCTGTGCCAACTGCCTAACTTGGCTCGGTATCTTCTTCATTCTTCCATTTAAGTTTTCTTCAAACAATAAAATTAGCCCAATAAGGGCAGAGCGAGGCTAGATTGTTGGATGGTAGGAGGTTCTTCTTTTCCCAGAGTATAGTGGACCTGTGGAGCAGGCTGCTGGCCGGTGCTGTGAATGCCGGTTTGCTGAATTCCTTCATGCGAGAGCTAGGCCTGAGATTCCAAGAGGTCGGCACCTTGCAACACTAATCAAGGCCAGGGTGCTTTCGTGGACTGATTTCGATCATATAAGCGGGTCGGAGAGAAATTTCACCGATTTTTTCCCTCTTAATTGGCCTGGGTTATTAATCTGGTTTTTCGGCTCCCCGCGCAGATTACATGGCTCCGGATGGGATGGGAAGTCTATGTATTGACATCACAACTTTATAGGACAGGCTAGCTAGACCGGTTGGTCTTTTTCTGTCTGCCATTTTTCGTACGTTCGCATTCAATGGATGAAATCACAAGGACACTGCTCTAGAAGGCTAACTCAAGAGTAACTTAAAATCTCCTCCTGAGTTCTAAGCCAGCTTTAGGGTCAGTCAGACAGGTTTGACAGTTACTTTTGAGCAATTAATCACTGCTCCATGTAGTGAAAAAAGGCCCCAAAAAAATTCAAAGCAGATTCTCATACCTTCAGATCAAGGGATAGAAAGAAAAGTTGTGGAAACTCAATATAAAAATCAAAATAATTCGAAGAATGAGGAAGAAAAAAGCCTTGCATTCACATCCCGTCTTATATCTCGCTGACAGTCCAAATGCTTCAACATAGTGAATTACTTTGAAGTCATAGAGGCACAAAAGGAGGCCATTCGGCCCATCGAGTCCGTGCCGGCTCTCTGTAGAGCAATCCAGTCAGTCCCATTCCCCCGCTCTATCCCCGTAGCCCTGCAAGTTTATTTCCCTCAAGTGCCTATCCAGTCTCCCCTTGAAAACATTGAGTGTCTCCGCTTCTCCACTTCCGTCGGCAGCGAGTTCCAGGTCCTCACCACTCGCTGCGTAAAAAAGTTTTTCCGCACGTCCCCCCTGTATCTCTTGGCCAAAACCTTAAATCTGTGTCCCCTAGTCCTTGTACCATCAACTAGTGGGAACAGCCTTTCCCCGTCTAGCCTATCCAAACCCGTCCTAATCTTGTACACCTCTATCAAATCACCCCTCAACCTCCTTTGCTCTAATGAAAACAACTCCAGCTTCTCTAACCTGTCCTTGTAGCTAAGATCCCCCCATCCCCGGAACCATTCTGGTAAATCTCCTCTGCAGCTACCTTGCAATTTGCACATAGCAAGATCCCACAAACAGCAATTAGCTGACCTGTTTGGTTGGCTGAGGGAGGAATATTGGCCAGGGACACCCTGTTCTTCTGCGAATAGTGCCGTGGAATCATTTAACCTGAAATGCTGGGGTCTCGGATTATCGTTCATCCGAAGGAATTTTCATGTCATAAAAGCAAGTTTTCCCAGACAGCGGGGATGAGAAGGATTTATTCACCGATGTGGTCTCCTGGAGTTTTTCTTGATTGTCTCAAGAGTCGGGAAAGAGTTTCCCAGCGTTTTTGCTAAATTTGCTTTAGTTTTTCGCCTCTCCCAGGTTAATTGTTATTATGGGGCTAGGTCAGTGACGCACTTGTCTGTAAAACTTGTGGAGGGGGCAGGCCTGATGACCCCGTTGGCTTTTGCTCATCTTTTTTGTATGTTTGCATCGAAGCAGTTCCAAAGATGCAGCATTCCTCTAGTAATGCACTGTCCTAGAGTGGGGCATGATCTTTTGAGCCATGCGACAGCAGTGCCATCAACAGAGCCAAGCTGATGCACAGGATGACCCCACGTAGGTGAGTAATTTGGGTTCTTGCTTACGAGGGGCTAGAAATTATTGGGTGTTATTTTGAATGACCTTGCTAATGTACTCATGCATAGTTTCCGTGAGGTTTTTTTTAAAGAAAATTGTTAACCTGCTTAATGTAAGAGCATCTGGGAATTTTACATTTTGTTAACAATATTAAAAATAGCACTTAGAGTAACATACCCCTAGATGCTGTTCAGTACATTCAATAGCAATCTGTCCAAGTAGTCAGGTGTGGTAAAGAGGGGGTAGACTTGCAAGTTTGGACTAAGAACCTAGATCTGATACGGGCTTGCCCAAAAGTATACCATCCTTGGAAACATGGTCTAAACAGCTTTTTGAAGAATGAGGTGGACATTGGCTTCAACTGGGGGACATCAGCACTGGCATCAACATCGTGGGAGACATCAGCACTGGCATCGACAGCGTGGGGGACATCAGCACTGGCATCAACAGCATGGGGACATCAGCACTGGCATCGACAGCGTGGGGGACATCAGCACTGGCTTCAACAGCATGGGGACATCAGCACTGGCATCGACAGCGTGGGGGACATCAGCACTGGCATCAACAGCGTGGGGGACATCAGCACTGGCTTCAACAGCATGGGGACATCAGCACTGGCATCGACAGCGTGGGGGACATCAGCACTGGCATCAACAGCGTGGGGGACATCAGCACTGGCATCAACAGCGTGGGGGACATCAGCACTGGCTTCAACAGCATGGGGACATCAGCACTGGCATTGACAGCGTGGGGGACATCAACACTGGCATCAACAGTGTGGGGGACATCAGCACTGGCATTGACAGCGTGGGGGACATCAACACTGGCATCAACAGTGTGGGGGACATCAGCACTGGCTTCAACAGCATGGGGACATCAGCACTGGCATCAACAGCGTGGGGGACATCAGCACTGGCATCAACAGTGTGGGGGACATCAGCACTGGCATCAACAGTGTGGGGGACATCAGCACTGGCATCGACAGCGTGGGGGACATCAGCACTGGCATCGACAGCGTGGGGGACATCAGCACTGGCATCGACAGCGTGGGGGACATCAGCACTGGCTTCAACAGCATGGGGACATCAGCACTGGCATCGACAGCGTGGGGGACATCAGCACTGGCATCAACAGTGTGGGGGACATCAGCACTGGCTTCAACAGCATGGGGACATCAGCACTGGCATCAACAGTGTGGGGGACATCAGCACTGGCATCAACAGTGTGGGGGACATCAGCACTGGCATCAACAGTGTGGGGGACATCAGCACTGGCATCAACAGTGTGGGGGACATCAGCACTGGCTTCAACAGCATGGGGACATCAGCACTGGCATCAACAGTGTGGGGGACATCAGCACTGGCATCAACAGCATGGGGGCCATCAGCACTGGCATCAACAGCGTGGGGGACATCAGCACTGGCTTCAACAGCATGGGGACATCAGCACTGGCATCAACAGCATGGGGACATCAGCACTGGCATCGACAGTGTGGGGCCCATCAGCACTGGCATCGACAGCGTGGGGGACATCAGCACTGGCATCGACAGCATGGGGGACATCAGCACTGGCTTCAACAGCATGGGGACATCAGCACTGGCATCAACAGCGTGGGGGACATCAGCACTGGCATCAACAGCGTGGGGGACATCAGCACTGGCATCAACAGCGTGGGGGACATCAGCACTGGCATCAACAGCGTGGGGGACATCAGCACTGGCATCAACAGCGTGGGGGACATCAGCACTGGCATCAACAGCGTGGGAGACATCAGCACTGGCATCGACAGCATGGGGGACATCAGCACTGGCATCGACAGCGTGGGGGACATCAGCACTGGCATCGACAGCGTGGGGGACATCAGCACTGGCATCGACAGCGTGGGGGACATCAGCACTGGCATCGACAGCGTGGGGGACATCAGCACTGGCATCGACAGCGTGGGGGACATCAGCACTGGCATCGACAGCGTGGGGGACATCAGCACTGGCATCGACAGCGTGGGGGACATCAGCACTGGCATCGACAGCGTGGAGGACATCAGCACTGGCATCGACAGCGTGGAGGACATCAGCACTGGCATCGACAGCGTGGGGGACATCAGCACTGGCATCGACAGCGTGGGGGACATCAGCACTGGCATCAACAGTGTGGGGGACATCAGCATTGGCATCAACAGTGTGGGGGACATCAGCACTGGCAGAAGTTGGCGAAGTAAAGGCCTTAGTACATTTGTGGTTACCTTAAGGCTGGTCTAAGAAATGCCCTTAGTTCTGGTCGAGTGCCCCTCAATTCCCCACCTGGCAGCGATAATCGCAGAACAAACATTCCACAGAACACCTGACTCTACTTGGTTTTGTCACAGATGTTCCCGAGTTGAAATTTCAGACACAAGTAAAACGATGGCGGTTTGGCAACCCAATTAAACTAGGTTGAAACTCCTAAGTTCAGCAAGTACCAACGGTAGTCCAGAATGATAAGAATTAAACCCATTGTGTAATTGTTATTGCTTTTCGCATACACGGCAAATCTCTCCTCCTATGGCATTGTACAACTTTCTGGCAGATTGCTTGTATAAACCATTTCTAAATACTGCGCGAATTAAGTCTTGCGCTCAGGATGTGTCCTGTTCAGGAGGAGATGTAACTGGAAGGCTTGTTGGAGAGGAATGTCACATCTTATCTTTCAATAGTACATTTTCTCTGTTCGCTAAATGATGAGACTTAACTTGGACCCGAGATATCCGAGAACAAAATCATCTGTAACTAATTTCCTCTGCCTAGTTGTTCTGGACAAATGTAGCGATAAGATAGCAGGGCAGGAAAACAAAGAACCTTTCTGGAATGGCAGTGGGACAGGCCACAAGACTGCATTTCTTCTGCGGTTCTGATCTCCTGCAACAATGCTGCTGTGCAAAACGGCTTAAAATTCATTTCTGAAAATCAGGCCGAGCTGTATTGGTGTATGTTATTCAGAGGTGGTCTGCTGTAATATGGCACAGCCAAGGTATTTGGGAGATTATCTTGAATGTACTCCAGTGGCTAGTCCAGTGCCTCCCCCCACTGCGATGGTTCCTGATCTCTTCCCCACCGCGTCCCCACCCCACCTCCTCACTTAGAGTCATAGAGTCAGAGTTATACAGCACAGAAAGAGGCCCTTCGGCCCATCGTGTCCGCGCCGGCCATCAAGCCCTGTCTAATCTAATCCCATTTTCCAGCACTTGGTCCGTAGCCTTGTATGATATGGCGTTTCAAGTGCTCATCTAAATGATTCTTGAATGTTGAGGGTTCCTGCCTCTACCACCCTTTCAGGCAGTGAGTTCCAGATTCCAACCACCCTCTGGGTGAAAAAGTTTTTCCTCAAATCCCCTCTAAACCTCCTGCCCCTTACCTTGAAACTATGTCCCCTGGTTATTGACCCCTCTACTAAGGGGAAAAGTTCCTTTCTATCTACCCTATCTATGCCCCTCATGATTTTGTACACCTCAATCAGGTCCCCCCTCAGCCTTCTCTGCTCTAAGGAAAACAACCCCAGCCTGTCCAGTCTCTCCCCATAGCCGAAGCGCTCCAGCCCAGGTAACATCCTGGTGAATCTCCTCTGCACCCTCTCCAATGCAATCACATCCCTCCTATAGTGTGGCGACCAGAACTGCACACAGTATCCCAGCTGTGGCCTAACTAGCGTTTTGTACAGCTCCATCATAACCTCCCTATAAGAATATTCTATGCCTCGGCTAATGAAGGCAAGTATACCATATGCCTTTTTAACCACCTGTCGTGCTGTCTTCAGGGATCTATGTACAGGAAACTCTCGATTTACCGGCACCCAAACAACCGGAAATCTCTCTTAACCGGCAAAATTCAGGAGTAGGTTCAGGTAAGTTTTTCTTCATATTAGTGGCTGTTTCTTGATTCTTGGTTGTGTAATCGGGGGTTCCTGCACATGTTGCTGAGCAACAGGGACGCTTGGTCTGTGGCTGGGGTTCTTGCACCTGTTGCTAAGCAACAGGGAAGCCTGGCTTTGTTGCTGTGTATGGAGCTCTCGTACCTTTTAACTATACCTCTCTGTAATCCGGACTTTTTGATAAACCGGCACCACGCCGGTCCCGGGTAAAAGAGTTTCCTGTACATGCACATAGCGTAGCTTGACGGGGACCATTTTTTGTAGGTCCCCAACGGCAGCCTTACCCCACCCACCCGTCCCTCGATTTTCTACTCCCATCACGTCATTCCCGCCAGCTTCGGGTGGAGGTCAACATCGTGGAATGTTAACAAGGCTCAGGTGTCACAATCTCCCAGGCACCGTACTCTTGTTGGGGGGGGGGGGATGCTATGGCCCCCTCAACTTTAATTACCGGCCCGAGTAAAAGTAGACCCCGTGGTCTTTAGAGAGGAAGAGAACAATTCATTCAGTTATTGAACAATTTTGTTTAGAGCTTTGAAAGCATAGGAAGACACAAAATGACACCGGGCAAAAGGAAGTGTCGACAACGCTTGGGAGAGCAATGGTTTATGACATCAAAATCCACACATGAAATCGCTCATTTAAAATCACTGCTGGCACTGGAAGTGTTAAATTCATAAGTAGTCTGGGAACAGAGATTTCACACAGAATTACTTCAGTCACATCACTCACCAACTGAACGGTAATCATTAGCACAGTCTTCAGTGTGAATGTCCGGTCACACAGGTCAAAGAGGTCCTCCAGACTTGGTCCCAGCAACTCCAGCACCATGGCATTATATTTACTACATGGTCCAAAGTAATAAACCTGAGGAACTCCTTCAGCTGAAAGAGAAAACAAAAGATGGTGTTTACAACAAAAAACAAATGGCCTTTTGAGGGGATTGTACCTCCAAAGGTCTAAATAATGCTACATTGAGGAGATAGCAGGGAGGCTTATCCCATCGCACACAGCCAGCTTTGAAAACTCTGCTTCTGAACCATCATGTAGTAAACACTATTCTTTTGGTGTGAACTTATTCAATTATTTAAATTTGATGTAACATCTCTCTTCCCCCCCGCCCTCCACTTCCCCCTCAAATATACTTGATTTCTGACCCTTCCTTAAAAGATTGAAGTTTGTAATGCAGAATATGCAAGGGCTGAATGATGTTCAATGTATGTTTGGAATATGAGTTATAGTATTAATTATAACATCAATTTAATGACAAAAATAACTGGGTCTTAACCCAAACTTTTAAAAGCAAACCTGGACATACTAAAGCTCAATGCTTTCAAGCAGGCTCAGAAGGCAAAATCCATGTTGACAGTTTAAGTAGCGCTGCTCTCATTACACTACACCGAGTGATACAGAGTAATAACCGGATTGATGCAACATTTCCGACAGCTCAACTAGAAATCATCCACATCTGTCCTTAAATTAGTCCCAATATGGCACACACACACACACAGATGGGTCACCTTGCAGCAACTCGCATTTGCGTGGTGTCAATTAGCATAACAACAGGGACAGGTAGGAGTGGAACTGTGAAAGACCGAGATGGTGGAGGACGGAGTGGAGTGGTAGACTGTGTTGAACTTCAGAGAGAGGTCAAGGAGGGAAAACGCACGGAGCACAGAATTTGATGAATTAACACTGGATTTAAACTGAGTGTGGATCCAGCTCGCCTTGAATTGTCAGTGTGAACAAAGTAATACTGTACTGCCAAGTAAGTTTAACATTAGATTAATTAATCTTCCAGGAGCATTTTAATTTTAAATCATATGCATATTTTGAGAAGTCAATACACGGTGTTTGAGGGAGACACATTGGTACATTAGGATTCTCCACTAAGCTTTGGATACATTCAGGGAAAGATATTATCTCTTCGCCCACCCGTTTTTCTCCCGATAGCTTTGACTCTTGAAGGAGTATGGGAGCGTGGCTGCTGGCACCCAGCTCCAGAGGGCATTCTTCATGTGCGAGTCTAGACAGCGAGAATCTGAAGCCAATTTAGCCAGAGATGTCTTCCCAACTGAGTCTCTTGTCCTCACAAAGGCCCACAGATGCAAGTTTTACCGAAAGGGGGTGACGGTCAGCTGGCTGATTTTCCTCTCCTTAGCCCAGAGGGACTGAGGCTAGTTATAACATTCTGACTCCTGCCCAGCTCGGACTAGACAGAACAGAAGCGTTAATGGAACTTATTGTCTGTATGACTTCTGCCTTCGCCTGCTCCACTGACACCCTAATGGGTGATGTACACTTAAGGGTCAAGACGATTCACTTCTTCCTGGGCCCATGGGCTTCAAATGGCGAGGGAAGGAAAAAGAGTTGAAGAGACACACTGTGGGCTGTAGGACACTACTATCAATTGATTCCTCCCTCCAGTCTTGCTCTGCTTTTCTATTCTGGATGGGGGTGGTGGGGGGAAAGAGGAGAGAGATAATATGCTGTTGGCTCCAGGACATGAACCCTGACCTCTTATTATTCTTCCGGTTCCAGCAGAGTAATTATCATTGATTCCAATTAGCACGTATCGGCTGCCCGTGTCCTAACTCGCACCAAGTCCCGCTCGCCCATCACCCCTGTGCTCGCTGACCTACACTGGCTCCCGGTCCAGCAACGCCTCGACTTCAAAATTCTCATCCTCGTTTTCAAATCCCTCCATGGCCTCGCCCCCCCTCTCTATCTCTGTAAACTCCTCCAGCCCCACAAACCCGAGATATCTGCGAGGATTTGAGTATATGAGTAAAGACGTCTTACTGCAATTATATAGTGCCCTGGTGAGACCACACCTGGAGTATTGTGTACAGTTTTGGTCTCCTTACCCGAGGAAGGATACACTTGCCATAAAGGTTCACGAGACTGATTCCTGGGATGGGGGATTGTCCTATGAGGAGAGATTGAGTAGACTAGGCCTATATTCTCTAGAGTTTAGAAGAATGAGAGGTGATCTCATTGAAACATACAAAATTATTACAGGGCTTGACAGGGTAGATGCAGGGAGGATGTTTCCCCTGGCTGGGGAGTCTAGAACCAGGGGTCACAGTCTCAGAATAAGGGGTCGGCCATTTAGGACTGAGATGAGGAGAAATTTCTTCACTCAGAGGGTGGTTAATCTTTGGAATTCTCTACCCCAGAGGGCTGTGGAGGCTCAGTCGTTGAGTATATTCAAGACAGAGATCGATAGATTTTTTGATATTAAGGGAATCAAGGGATATGGGGATAGTGCGGGAAGGTGGAGTCGAGATAGAAGATCAGCCATGATCTTATTGAATGGCGGAGCAGGCTCGAGGGGCCAAATGGCCGACTCCTGCTCCTATTTGTTGTTTTATGTTCTTAAACCTCTCTGCCTCGCTACCTCGTTTTCCTCCTTTAAGACGCTCCTTAAAACCTACCGTTGACCAAGCTTTTGGTCACCTGCCCTAATTTCTCGTGTGGCTCGGTATCAAATTTATTGTCTTATAATACTCCTGTGAAGCACCTTGGGACATTTACTACGTTAAAGACACTATATAAATAACAACACATTTATATAGCGCCTATAAAAATGTCCCAAGGTGCTTCAGCGGTGCAATTTCTTTTAAAAACAGGCGTTTGATCCACAACTGCTGTTGGGAGGACTGCCCCTTCCTGTAGCTTGCAGTGAGAGTTGTTAGGATCTGTGCTGCATGGAGAAGGGCCTTGATTCTCCAGAGAGTAGGCCCATCAGGCACGGCTGGGTCTGCAGGACGTACGAGGTCTGTTTGGTCTATGCGGCCGCCTGCAGCACTGGGAGTTAAATGATCCGGCAAAGGCTCCCGAGTCACCCCGTGCAGAGTGTAAACACCATCCATCCTACGCGAGCATTACGAGGAAGTGGAGGGGACAACCTCTGCTGATGCTTCAGTGGCTCCTGAGCAACATGGCAATCAGCCAGAATGACAGATGCAATCATGAGCGTTCCACATCTGTCACTATCTGGTGACTGGGGTCAAACTACGCTAAGTGTCTAATAGGCTGCTCGGTACACTCGCACTGAAAACTGAAACCTTGCTGGAGTGAAAGGAGTGATTCATTTCAAGTGGAGCATATTTTCAAATTAGTATCTGCTGAACTGTTGAAGTGCGCGCAGTCCTGGTGGTAGTAACGCACGATGCTAAACGGGGATTTCCATATCAGCTTTCTTTTAGCACCCCTGTACATTCAGGATTCAGGAAGGCCGTCTACAATGCCAGCTGCTTGTGCGTGAAGGCTCTTGCATGGGTAGCAGGAATTGACTGGTGCCTCCAGTGATAAATAGCTGCGGTTCTATCACAGTTAAAAATATCCTACAAAACCCATTACCACTGCTGCCTCTAATGTTCACATTTGGCGAAGACTGCTTACTGTCCCCATCTCGATTACAATTCCAGCTAGAGTGTTGTCCATTAGACTGACGTGATCAATAGCCATTGGCAACTGACTGATTCTGTACCCGACAATCTTTGCAGGAAACTCCCGGGAAGGATGCAAGCCATGGAAAGCTTTATAGCAGGAGTTGAGGCGAGGTATGGCACCAGGTACAGGAAACTTTCTGGTATCCGGCACTGACAGGACCGAGCTGGTGCCGGTCGATCAACACTGCCGGAGAAACCAGCGCTAATGTTAAAACATACGGAGCTTCTGAGCTCCGTATCTAGCAACAAACCCTGTTGCTTAGCAACAGCTTCAAAACAGTCGGCGCAGCTTGCAAGCGTCTCTGTAGCTAAGCAACAGCTTCAGCTAGACGCTTGCAGAGCCAGGAATGGGGAAAAAAAGCAACGAAAAGTAAAAAAAAGTTATCTGAACCGACTCCTGAATTTTGCCGGTGGATAGAGCATTCCGGAGAGTTAACCTCCGTTTAAACGAAAGTTTCCTGTAGTTGTCAAGCAAGAACTTATGCATGCACAGCAAACCCAAAACCAGGCTTGCCAAGTGCCTCGAAGGAAATAGTTGGGGTTCCCAAAGAGAGAATGAAGCAGCTCCCACAAGAAACCACAGTGGGGACGGAAGGGAGGGGCGCAGAGGGGGAGCTTTGCAGACAATGCCGAGGAGGCAGAGCGCTGCTGACTGGGGAGGCAGCAGGTGCACCCAGCGGGTTTACCAACAAGTCTCGAATGGGAACGGGACTCAGCTTTAGTTAACCAAAGAAATGAGGTATTACTGCCTGAACGCAAAACAGAGCAAAGCAAAGCAGCAGCTGCAGCCTAGACTCCTGACATACATTCAGACTGTGAAGTGATTAATAGCGGCTCATCCTCTGTACTGCACACTTGCTTATGATATGTAACCCAAGTACAGCTGTATTCGGTGTCAGTAAAGTAATTTGTCCTGCTCTTGTCTCACTGGTACGCATAACAGAGTAGCTCCATTATCCACCTAAAACCCCGGGGCCATATGATAAAGCAAGTAAGCTTAAAGAATAATTATCTTTAATTAAGTAAAGATATCAATTTTGCCGTAATTTTATCTACTTCTAACTGAAGTGGCTTTCATTTCATAAAGACCATTATAGATTTACATAATTTTTGATGCTGAACAGTAGAAAATTGCAACTTAATCCTGAAGCTTCACAAACACCATCAAATTTCACTCATGGCTTACAATATCATCTGAACCTCTCGATAGAATTAAGGACTTAAAATCGGCAAATAATTATAGTGGCTTTAAAAATGCACCAAAATTATCCAGACAAGACAAAAACAAGGATGTTTGAACGGAATTATTTAATGTTGCTCTATATTCAGCGCTTTCCATAGCTTTGTTGCGATACATAGAAGATAGGGGCAGGAGTAGGCCATTCGGCCCCTCGAGCCTGCTCCGCCATTTAATGCGATCATGGCTGATCATCCAAATTCAGTACCCTGTCCCTGCCTTCCCCCATATCCCTTGATCCCTTTAGCCTTAAGAAATATATCTCACTCCTTCTTGAATATATTTAATGAATTGGCCTCAACTGCCTTCTGTGGTAGAGAATTCCACAGGTTCACCACTCTCGGTGAAGAAATTCCTCCTCATCTCTGTCCTAAATGGCCTACCCCTTATCCTTAGACTGTGACCTCTGGTTCTGGACTCCCCCGCCATCGGGAACATCCTTCCTGCATCTAGTCTGTCTAGTCCTGTTAGAATTTTAAAAGTCTCAATGAGATCCCCTCTCATTCTTCTAAACTCCAGCGAGTACAAGCCCAATCGACCCAATCTCTCCTCATACGTCAATCCTGCCATCCCATGTATCAGTCTGGTGAATAGTTACACCAGCACCAACCTGCTGCCTGGGATTATAACCCATGTGCGGTAGGCTTTGGAATGTAGCAAATACAATTTAACCTGTAACCTCCTCCAGCCCTACAACCCTCCGAGATTTCTGCGCTCATCCTTGTTTCAAATCCCTCCATGGCCTCGCCCCTGCCCTATCTCTGTAACCTCCTACAACCCCCCCGCCTCACCCACCCCGAGATCTCTGCACTTCTCCAATTCGGGCCTCTTGCACATCCCTAATTTTTAATCGCTCCACCATTGGCGGCCGCGCCTTCAGCTGCAGAGGCCCCAAGTTCTGGGATTCCCTCCCTAAACCTCTCTGCCTCTCTACCTCGCTCTCCTCCTGTAAGACGCTCCTTAAAACCTACCTCTATGACCAAGCTTTTGGCCATCTGTCCAATTATCTCCTTATGTGGCTCGATGTCAAATGCTGTTTGATAATCGCTCCTGTGAAGCGCCTTGGGGCATTTTACTACATTAAAGGCGCTATATAAATGAAAGCTGTTGCACACGAAGAAACATAGAAGATAGGAGCAGGAGTAGGCCATTCGGCCCCTCGAGCCTGCTCCGCCATTCAATGCGATCATGGCTGATCATCCAAATTCAGTACCCGGTCCCTGCTTTCTCCCCATATCCCTTGATCCCTTTAGCCTTAAGAAATATATCCAACTCCTTCTTGAATATATTTAATGAACTGGCCTCCACCGCCTTCTGTGGTAGAGAGTTCCACAGGTTCACCACTCTCTGGGTGAAGAAATTCCTCATTTCTGTCCTAAATGGCTTACCCCTTATCCTTAGACTGTGTCCCCTGGTTCTGGACTCCCCGACCATCAGGAACATCCTTCCTGCATCTAGTCTGTCCAGTCCTGTCAGAATTTTATAAGTTTCAATGAGATCACCTCTCATTCTTCTAAACTCCAGCGAGTACAAGTCCAATCGAACCAATCTCTCCTCATACGTCATTCCTGCCATCCCAGGTATCAGCCTGGTGAATCTTCGCTGAACTCCTTCCATGGCAAGAACGTCCTTCCTCAGATAAGGCGACCAAAACTGCACACAATACTCAAGATGTGGTCTCACCAAGGCCCTGTACAACTGCAGCAAGACATCCTTATTCCTGTACTCAAACCCTCTCGCTACAAAGGCCAACATACCATTTGCCTTCTTAACCGCCTACTGCACCTGCATGCTTACCTTCAGCGACTGGTGCACAAGGACACCCAGGTCTCGTTGCACTTCCCCCTTCTCCCAATCTATTGCCATTAGATGCTAACTTGTGACGTCCAACCACAAACTGAAAGGTTTGGGAATGCAAACCAGTAACGGTTAAGTATTTGTGAAGCCGAAATACCCTTTTACATTTCAGATTCTTGATTAATGTTGTAGGTTTGTTTTCTTTGAATGAACAGGAGAGAGGATGTTGGCAGTAGAGAGACCTCTTCCCCGCCCTCCCCCCCCCAGGCCCAGGAGAGGTTAGAGCAAGATGCCAACCCGCAATGGGCAGGATGGACAAAACAACGAGGAACAGCGGGGCTTGATTTATGAACTGGCGAGAATGGGCCCATAGTAAAATACTGTAAGCAAGCAGTCGCACATTGAAATCCTGATGCCCCTATATTAGAACTTGGAAGCATGGAATGTGACACTTGGAAGTGTCAGCCGTGGCTCAGTTGGCACCACTCTCGCCTCGGAGTCAGAAGGTTGTGGGTTCAGGTCCCGCTCCAGAGACTCGAGCACAAAAATCTAGGCCGACACTCCCAGTGCTGCACTGTCGGAGGTGCCGTCTTTTGGATGCGACGTTAAACAGAGGCCCTGTCTGCTCTTTCAGGTGGACATAAAAGATCCCATTCGAAGAGGAGCAGGGGAGTTATCCCCAGTGTCCTGGCCAATAGTCATCCCTCCATCACCAGCACTAAAACAGATTATCTGGTCATCATCACACTGCTATTTGTGGGAGCTTGCTGTGCACAAATTGGCTGCTGCGTTTCCTACATTACAACAGTGACGGCACTTCAAAAGTACTTCACTGGGTGTAAAACGCTTTGGGACGTCCTGAGGTCGTGAAAGGCGCTATATAAATGCAAGTCTTTCTTTTTGGGATGCAATGTTTATATTCAATGTGGAAAAGCAAAAACACCATCCGAGACAACATCATGCAAATATGGTAGATGGTGGAACACGATAATAAAGGAGAGCCAAATTAAATTAATAAAGACTACCTAAATCCCACCCTTCACTATCCCTCACTTAGGCCAGAACTGCATACGTCAGCCAACTAGTACCAACATTTATTTGATGAAGCTCCTCTTCTCCCTTTTGGCGAGACTATCAGAGTTCCTTTTGAAAAAAAATAAGAGCTCAGATTTCCAGAACCACTCCTAACACCCTACAGGTATATACACCAAAACTAGTTCTTCACAATGTTTCTCAGTGCCTTAGAATAACCCTACAGGCAAGCAAGAAACCCAGTAAAACAAACAGCCTGATACTACAAGTTGAACCAAGTAGCTTCATTACAATTAGAGAGAGGATGAAGAAAGTCAGCAATGGCTTAATTGGTAGCACGCTCGCCTGAGAATCAGAAGTGGGTTCAACCCCACTCCATTACTTGAGCACATACTTCAGGCTGCCACTTGGGCGGGACTGCTGCATTAGGAGAGGTGCCATTAAACCGAGGCCTTGTCTGCCTGCTTAAGTGGATGCAATAGATCCCGTGGTGCTATATATAAATCCCGTGGTGCTATATATAAAGACAGGGGAGCTCTCTGGGTGTCCTGGCCAACATTTCTCTCTCAGCGAGCACCGCCAAGAGAGATTAACTATTCAGTTATTTCATTGTTGTTTATGGGACCTTGCTGTGCACAAACTGGCTGCCAAGACTGCTGACATAACAGCAGTAACTTCGAAAGTAATTTCTTTGCTGTGAAATTGGCCCAGAAATTCGGGTCGGGGGCTTCCCGCGGGTGCAAGCCCCCGACCTGCACTTACCTAGCGCGCCGGCCGTTGAGCTGTGGGTCCGCGTGGGATTCCGATCCTGGGCCTGCTCCAACTGCCGGCGCGCAGTGCTCGCGTATCCCAGGGGCGCAGTTAGTTCGAAGCGTCCCCTGGGATCACGTGGGCCATGGAGAGCCAATGGTGGCAGGGAATGCTTCATTCATAAGTTTGACAGGAAGACTTGTCAAACCTATAAATACTATAAGCCCCAAAACACTAAATCTTCAAATAAATTTTAAAAAACCATCACATTTTTAAAGTAAACTATAAATTACATGAAATAACTATTTTAAACAATAATTTAAATTTTTGAAAAAATAATTACATTTTCTAACGGGGCTAAAAAATAAACTTACCTTTCTTTAAAGTATTTAAAAATAATAAACCTTAATTTTAATTAATTCACCACTTACCTTGTAAAAAGCAGGCCTTGCGACTGCTTTTTACATGTCTAACTTCTGGAGACTTACTTTTTTTTTGCAGGTTTTCCTGTGAAGGTAAGTTCGATGCGCACGCACTGCCTCTCCTGCACACGCGTTCGACTTCTGAGCCCCTTCTTTCCTTCCTAAACATCTCCTTCTATATAAACTCTGCTGCCCATAGACCTTGGCAACTCGTGACCTCTCTACTCACACGGTCTCAATCAATGACAGGGCCATCTCCAACCGCTTCCTTGTATTTTTCACCAGTTACATCCCTTCCAACGCCTTTCTGCGTCTCTCCGAAGTCACTTACAACTGTACTTTAATCTCTAAACTGCCTAGCGTTTGGTCCATCATTTGCCATGACACTTCTGCAGCTGTCTATTTTCTCAACCACTCCCTCACTTCCAGCGTTGATGCCCTTGTCCCCAGTAAAAAGCTTTAACATCAAGCGCTAGCAGGCCTCTCACCAAAACTGCCCACTACTCCAGGATCATCACGGAGATGAAAGACAGCTTCTTTCTGCCCTACCAATCGTCTCTTTAAATCCCTCTCTTGCCCCCGCCACCCTCACTTTCAACAAGTGCAAGGAGCTCATGGACTTCTCACTACAACTGAAACCATCCCTGCACTGCTGCCAGCCTCCCTTGCCCACCAAGCCAAACCGCCACCCAAGCTCCCTCAATTAGCCCCGGACACACATTTCTCTCCCATCTCCCCTCGTGCGCTCTCCGAGCACAGCTTGTCCACGAGACCCACTTCTTGCTCCCTTGATCCTGTTGACCTTTTCCTTCCTGGCCCCCATGCCAGCTGACATTGCAAATGGTTCCTTCAACTAGTTTTCAAAACCATGTTATCCCGCCTCTCCTTTAAAAAGAACCACCCCTGACTGCTGCCCTTGCAAATTACCACCCACGTCTCCAACTTCCCTCTCTTCTCCAAAGTCCTTGAACATGCCGTCACCTCCCAAACATGTGCCGATCTTTCCTGCGGCCACATTTCTGAATCTCTTCAATCAGGTTTTCGACCCTGCCACAGTCCCGACTTTAAAGTTACCAACGACCTCTGTGACATGGACGGTCGTGCATTATCCCTCCTTGATCTCTCAGCAGCCTTTGACACGGTTGACCAAGCCATCCTCCTTCAACGCATCTCCTCTGTTGTCCAAATCAGTGGGGCGGAGCACGGTTGGTGCCGATCTTCGCTATCTGACTGTAGCCAGAGCATCAATGGCTTCTCTTTCCACCTCCGCACCGTTATATCTGTGCTCCCCAAGGATCTATCGTTAGCTTCCCCCTCTTCCTCATCTAAATGCTGCCCCTTGGCAACATCAGCTGAAGACATGGGGTTAGGTTCCATGTTTTCTACATTACAAGTGAATACATTTCAAAAAGCAATTCCTTGGCTGTAAAGCACTTTGTGACATCCTGAAGTCATGAAAGGTACAATATAAATGCACGTCTTTCCTTCTTTCTTTGCGGACAACCTACCTCTCCGCCACCACTCTCTCCCCTCCAGACTGCTCATCTGACATCCAGTCTTTGATAAGCTGTAATTGCCTCCAGTTGAACATTGGCAAGATCAAAACCATAGTCTGCTGTCTTCGCCACAAACTACATACCCCTTTGCCACCGATTCCATTCCCCTCCCCACCCACCGTCTCGGGGTGAATCACACTCTTCGCAACTTCAGTGTCCTATTCAATCCAGTTAAGTTTCCAACCTCATATCCTTCCCATCACCAACCTTCACCCCGACTACCTCAATCCATTAGCTGATGAAACCCTCATCCATGCATTTGTTACCTGAAGACCCAGCTATTCTAATGCTCTCCGGGTCAGCCTTCCATCCTTCACCCTCCATAAATGTCAGCGTGCCCTAGACTCTGCTGCTGTATCCCATCACACATCAAGCCGCACTCACCCATCACTCGCTGACCTACATTGGCTCTTGGTCCTCTTAACGCCCAAAATTTGACATTCTCATTGTATTGCTTAAATCCCCTCATGGCCTCAAGCATCTCTATCTCTGGTCTCTCGGCCTTCTCCCACCCCACCCCCTCACTGTTACGCCTCCAACTGCCTAAGTCCCATTCTTAGGAATTCCCTCCCTAAACCCCTCTGCCTCTCCACCTGCTGTTCTGCTTAAAACACACTGACATGAATCAACTGAGCGGCCTACGGGTGGCACTGTCCAGGGAGAGTATAAATACTCGGGCATGGGCCCAGCTTGCGCAGGACATTCTTAACAGGAACCAGTTAAGGACACAACTTGACCTCCATGTTGTAAAACAGTTGATTAAAGCTTTGTTTAACGCTTAGACCAAGTGCGTAGTAGTTTTCTTACGTCACACACCTCTTTGACCAAGCTTTCGGTCACCCCTTCTAATACCTTCTAAGGCTTGGCATCCATTTTATTTTTAATTATGCCTCGGTGAAGCTCCTTGGGACGTTTTTCTACATTAAAGACGCTATATAAATGCAAGTTGTTGTTGATTTAAGTTTGATCAGCGCAGAGGACGAGAAAGCACAAACCAGGCCTCAAGCGCAGAGGACGAGAAAGCACAAACCAGGCCTCAAGGAAAAAAGCATCTTCAACTTGTAGGCTCCATATAGTCACCTGCCCCTGCTACGTGCAACAGTTCAGCAGGCTGGTGATGTTCTGAATTGGGCTATCGGGTAACATAATACAAAGTGACTGCTCTGTATGGTCGTGGATAGGTACCATACCTCCGCAGTATCAGTAGCTGGAGATGACCCTTGGTCTGAGGGGAGGTACAGGAAACTTTCTTTTATCCGGCACGGACAGGACCGACGTGGTGCCGGTTCATCAAAAATTCCGGATAACCGAACGCTATAGTACAACAAACCCTGTTGGTTCAAAACAATGGCCACAAGTTGCAAGCGTCCCTGTAGCTTAGCAACAGCCACACCCTTGCACAGCAACACATGGAGCAAGGCAAGTAATAAAAGTTACCTGAACCTACTCCTGAATTTTGCCGGTTAACCGACATTTCTGGTTATTTAGGGGCCGGTTAATCGAAAGTTTCCTGTACCAGGCAGCGAGCCATCTACCAGGCAACTAAAGCACTGCTCGATCAGCAGCAGGCCGTACCACAATAACCAACAAGGGTAGGAGGCTGCATGTATTTAACAAGCAGCCGTTAATAACAAAATGCCATCTGTGAGTTCTGAAATTACTTTTTGTACAGTGCTGCCTTTATTAGCCAATACAGGGTACCAATATATTCAGAGTCCTTTTCTCTATTTAAAGTGCACCATTTACAATAATCAACAATCCATTCAACTGCTAATTATCTTAGAAATTCCATTTACGCCTTCTCGCGTAATCTGTGCGCTTCTACCAGTACAGATCAAATTGAAGGAGTTGTCGTGCAGGAGACTGGAAGCGATTAACTTGGGGTGGGGAATCAGTGTCTTGTAGATTAAATCTTGGGCAAGGAAAACAAAAGGAATACTGTCTGGTTTGAAAAGTCAGTGTAAAAGCTGGTAACACCCAGTGCTCTTGATATGTTTCTGTGTAAGTAACCGTCTTTGTTCCTGATGACTTGTAGAACAGTTCATTTGTTCAGTATTAAGGGAACACTAAGAATAATGTAGAGCTTTGTACGACAAGTATTGGCCAATACAGTTGCACAGATGCACCTTTTTATTCAGCAAGTACCATGATCGTATTATTTAGAACTCATCTGGGTACCAGAATTAGCAGCAAGTCAGCTTTTGCACTGTACATCCTTAATCAAAAACACAGGACCCACATCAGCAATCTAAGTTGATCAAATGGATATATTTTATTATAGCGACGTGAATACCTTTTATTTTGCGCTTGGTATCTCAACCGTAGCAATTCAGCATCAGAAATAAGCTTTCAATTTGGCTCCTTCAGAGGATATAGCAGATATCTTCTATGATACTAGGATTGTGTGGTAAAGCTCCAAGTGTACTGCACACAGAATGAATGCAGGACACAGGATCACATTTAAGATTCTTTACAGATCCTCACCAGTGTAGTCATATGCCATGATGGTGAGTGGAAACGAGGCATTTTCAGACACTCAATTTTGCTCTCGTGTCTGTGCTGGGCTTGCCATCTCTTGGTGTCGCATCACTGCGGTGGCAAAATGTGGAACAGTTACCATGAGATGGAAAACCCAACTAAGGAGAGCAGGACACCAGTGCTGGAGGTCCAGGGCAGAGAAGGGAGCGGGACTGGACCAGGAGTAGGTAGTCTATTCAGATTGTTATAACTAGACATCGTCTCCCAACCAAGATTTGCGATGCTAGGCGCCTCATGATAGCACGTATTCACCTCGTTTATAATGCCATTCTAAACAAGGCTAGACTGCAAATGTAAAAACACCGGGCTCAGATACTTGTCCAAAGGAGGGCATCATGTACCGATAACAGGTGTCCATCACTTCAGTCTGAGGAATTTCCTGTGGCTTTCCCTGATGGCTTTCGGAATAGAAGCATCTGTTGATAGCCACAGTACACATTCAACCCCTCAGGCACACAGCTTGAATTATGTCAAGCGGAACGACCTTTTGAAATTTTCCCTTCAATTAATTTATTCACATCTAGGTCATGACACACAGATTTTTAAGCACAGGAAAAGGCCACGTCGATCTCCGATAATTCCCCCAAATTTTGACGCTCAACTAAGTAGAGAAACATTTTCTTGTCTTGCATATCCCCAATTTTGATCGCTCCATTATTGGCAGCCGTGCTTTCAGCTGCCGAGGTCCTAAGCTCTGGAATACTCGCCCTAAACCTCTGCCTCTCTCTCCTCCTTTAAAACAACTTGCATTTATACAGCGCCTTTAATGCAGTAAAATGTCCCAAGCTGCTTCACAGGAGCGGATATCAAACAAAATTTGACACCAAGTCACATAAGGAGATATTAGGGCAGGCGTCCTAAAGCTTGGTCAAAGAGGTAGGTTTTAAGGAGCGTCTTAAAAGGGGAGAGAGAGGTGGAGAGGTTTAGGGAATAAATTTCAGAGCTTAGGGCCTTGGCATCTGAAGGCACGGCCGCCAATGGTGGAGCGATTAATATTGGGGATATACAAGAGGCCAGAATTGAAGAGTGTAGATATCTGAGTAAGAAGTCACACAACACCAGGTTATAGTCCAACAGTTTTATTTGAAATCACAAGCTTTCGGAGCGCTGCTCCTTCGTCAGGTGCTCCTTCGTCACTTCACCTGACGAAGGAGCAGCGCTCCGAAAGCTTGTGATTTCAAATAAAACTGTTGGGACTATAACCTGGTGTTGTGTGACTTCTTACATTTGTCCACCCCAGTCAAACACCGGCATCTCCACACCATAGATATCTGGGGGCTGTGGGGCTGGAGATTACAGAGATATGGCGGGGCGAGGCCATGGAGGGATTTGAAAATAAGGATGAGAATTTTTAAATCGAGGCGTTGCTTAATCGGGAGCCAATGTAGGTCAGCGAGCACAGGGGGGTGATGGGTGAACGGGACTTGGTGCGAGTTAGGACACGGGCAGCGGAGTTTTGGATGAGCTTAAATTTATGGAGGGTGGAAGATGGGAGGCCGGCCGGGAATAGTCAAGTCTCGAGGTAACAAAGGCATGGATGAGGGTTTAAGCAGATGAGCTGAGGCAGGGGCAGAGTCGGGTGATGTTACATAGGTGGGAATGGGCGGTCTTAGTAATGGCGCGGATGTGTGGTCGGAAGCTCATCTCGGTGAAATACAACACCATGGTTGCGAACGCACCTTAAAACCTACCTCCACCTGAATATCTCCTTACGTGACTCAAGCTCAAATTTTGTTTGGTAACACCCTTGTGAAGTGCCTTAGGACCTTTTTTTTTACATTAAGACGCTATATAAATGCAAATTAATGATGCTGCTCTGGGTCCAGTGAACTGTCTGCTCCTAATCAACGATAAATCACTAATGGGACAACTGACAGCATAATCTTGGGCAGGTACTCATGCGCCTTCTGCTCCCAGCACTAAAGCAGCTGCAGTGATCTTCTCCATTGGCAAAACACCAGCAGACTTGATTTGATGGCCCTCCAGTGGATGAGATGCAGACGCTCACTAATGTCATTGGAAAATGGTACTGGGGACCAAGGGCATCTCTAGGCTGGGGATTTTCCTCATCCTCTTGCTGCCTTCCATTGGAGTAGCAGTATTTCTTCACACAAACAAGCCTGTGCTTCTGATTCTAACAGTATAGCCTTTTTTCCATGATCACTACATCTGAAAGGGTCATCCAGTCAATAGCACTCGGGGCTTCCACTGGGTTTTGTTGGACTTGCTCATCTACCAAATGTTTCATCTGAACGTACGAACAATGATGGACAGGCAAAGACTCACTGGTCCGTCCAGCCCGGCCCACACTAGTGGGATGCCTTGAACATCACAATATATAGGCTCTGCACCCCACCCGAAACCATGCAATCTCCTGGGAGAGGTAAAAAAAAGATGAAAAACCCAGACCAATTTGGGAGAAAAACTGTAGGAAATTCCTCTCCGAGCCCCTTAGGCAAGCAAAACTAGTCCACATCACTCGGGCCCTGATGGTGCCGTGCAGTACTTAACTTTTGTACGAGGTGATCTCCACCCCAGCCAGAAACGGTCCCAAAGGATCTTCGTTTTTCTTCAACATCCTCAAAAAAGCAAGGACATCTTTACCCAGTTAACCAAGGCATGAACATGAACTCCCAAATCGATCTAATTGTGCACCTCTTGGAGTCGCACTCATTTTTCAATCACTTATCGAAGGGTTGGAAAAGCCATTTGTTACACAAGGCCATACAACATTTGACAAGTACCTGGGTCATCAGGGCCAGAGTGATCTCCTGGACTAGTTTTGCTTGCCTAATGGGCTCGGAGAGGGATTTCCCCCAAATTTTTCTAGTGTGATTCCAGACCTACGTGGTGAGGCCTCAAAAAGAACCACTTGTGCCCAAATGCAATGAAGTGTTTTAATTCCTCACTAGAGGCAACGAGCCCTTAGTAAGGTAACTTTTCTATGTTGGTCTGCACTGCAGTGAACAGCAGGAGAGTTTGCTGAGGGTTTGTGAAGGCTGAGTCAGGTCATTCTCCCCCCCCCCCCCCGCAATCATCAGAGACTGGAAGCATCCAGTTCTTTGCTACTTGAATGGTGAAGTCTTTGAACAACTGCCTCAACTCCAATCCCCAGGACGTCCCTTTCATCAGGGTCGGTTTCACTTTGATATCTTCTCCCTCTCCCATAGGCTCGTTCTTTGCTGTGAAGTATTATCAGGCTGTCTACCTGACCTGGTCTACCCTCCAACATAACTACATTGATCAATGTGTTCCCAAATTAGGGATGGGCAATAAATGCTGGCCTTGCCAGCGACGCCCAGATCCCATAAGCGAATTTAAAAAAAAACCACCAGAACGGGCAGAGGTAAATACAAAATGAAGGACGAGCACACAAAAGGATGGCAGCGCCACTTTGCCCTGGGACAAGGGGAAGGAAATACATTATGGGAACCATTTTATTTATACACTCAGTCATGATTTCACTGTGCAAAGCAAGTTAAACCAGGAAGAGTTACGTAGAATTTTACCGCACAGGACAGGCCGTTCGACCTAACTGGTCTCTGCTGGTGTTTATGCTCCACATGACCTTCCTCCCACATCACTATAACTCCCTCTCCATGATTATAAGTGACAAGAGTTTCACTCTCTCGCTCCTCGCTGGACATGACATGGGATCTCAATCTTTTTCTTATCTCTGAACCTGCTGTGGGATCTTAGATCTCAGGGTCTCCTCTCTGAAGCTGCCATAGGATCTCAGAGTCTCACAGTTACATAGAATTTACAGCACAGAAACAGGAGCATGCTTTACATGGACCTCCTCCCACCCTACTTCATCTCACCCTACCACCATATCCTTCTTTTCCTTTCTCCCTCATGTACTTATCTAACTTCCCCTTAAATGCATCTACGCTGTTCGCCTCAACCACTCCATGTGCTAGCGAGTTCCACATTTGCACCGCTCTCTGGTAAAGAAGTTTCTCCTTAGTTCCTTATTGTAATTATCTTGTGAAATGAGGTCATCTACTACGGACGATCAAGAAGTGACTAGGAACTTTAACCTGCCGCTCCAGTAACTATGCGGCTGTGTGGTGGAGCTCTTGAAGCTGAGGAGCGTGAGCTGGATATTGAATGAGTGATGAAGAAAACTAGAGGGAGTTTGACATCACATGAGAAGAGCAGGAACACATCCAAGTGTTCAAAAGAGCCGTGCAACCCAACATCCGGCAAGGTGACTAAAGTCTGTCGCAATACTTCATTCTCACCCCCTTCCACTTACTTTTGATTAGAGCAAATGGCAAAACGCTGCAGATTTTGGAAATCTGAAATACAAACAGAAACATGCTGGAGACTCTCAGCAGGTCAGGCAGCATCGGCGGAGAGAGAAAGATAGTGTTAACGTTTCAGGTCGATGACCTGTCGTCAGAACTTCATTGTCATAGAGTTATACAGCACAGAAAGAGGCCCTTCGGCCCATCGTGTCCACTCCGGCCATCAAGCCCTGTCTATTCTAATCCCATTTTCCAGCACTTGGTCCGTAGCCTTGTATGCTATGGTGTTTCAAGTGCTCATCTAAATGATTCTTGAATGTTGCGAGGGTTCCTGCCTCTACCACCCTTTCAGGCAGTGAGTTCCAGATTCCAACCACCCTCTGGGTGAAAAAGTTTTTCCTCAAATCCCCTCGAAACCTCCTGCCCCTTACCTTGAATCTATGCCCCCTTGTTATTGACCCCTCTACTAAGGGGAAAAGTTCCTTTCTATCTATCCTATCTATGCCCCTCATAATTTTGTACACCTCAATCAGGTCCCCCCCTCAGCCTTCTCTGCTCCAAGGAAAACAACCCCAGCCTGTCCAGTCTTTCTTCATAGCTGAAGCGCTCCAGCCTAGGTAACATCCTGGTGAATCTCCTCTGCACCCTCTCCAATGCAATCACATCCCTCCTATAGTGTGGCGACCAGAACTGCACACAGTACTCCAGCTGTGGCCTAACTAGCGTTTTGTACAGCTCCATCATAACCTCCCTGCTCTTATATTCTATGCCTCGGCTAATGAAGGCAAGTATCCCATATGCCTTTTTAACCACCTTATCTACCTGTCCTGCTGCCTTCAGGGATCTATGTACATGCACACCAAGGTCCCTCTGATCCTCTGTCCTTCCTAGGGTCCTACCATTTATCGTGTATTCCCTTGCCTTGTTAGTCCTCCCAAAATGCATCACCTCACACTTTTCAGGGTTAAATTCCATTTGCCACTGTTCTGCCCATCTAACCAACCCGTCTATATCGTCCTGTAGCCTGAGGCTTCCCTCCTCGCTATTTACCACTCCACCAATTTTCGTGTCATCTGCAAACTTACTGATCATACCGCCTACATTCATATCTAAATAATGAATGTACACTACAAACAGCAAAGGACCCAGCACCGATCCCTGTGGTACACCACTGGACACAGGCTTCCAGTCACAAAAACAACCTTCGACCATCACCCTCTGCCTCCTGCCACTAAGCCAATTTTGGATCCGATGTGCCAAATTGCCCTGGATCCCATGGGCTCTTACCTTGACCAGTCTCCCATGCGGGACTGTGTCAAAAGCCTTACTGAAGTCCATGTAGACTACATCAACTGCACTACCCTCATCCACACACCTAATCACCCCCTCAAAAAATTCAATCAAATTGGTTAGACATGATCTCCCCCTAACAAAGCCATGCTGACTATCCTTGATTAACAGACGAATAAGAGCTCCGACGCAAGGTCATCGAGCTGAAACGTTAACTCTGTTTCTCTCTCTACAGATTTTGCCTGACCCGCTGAGCGTGCCCAGTATTTTCTGTTTCTATTTTATTTACTTTTGGTTGCTGTATATCAGTGTTACGCCCAACACGGCCCAGCAGCCGCTGCAAACTCGCTGCTCCCAAGCATTTCCTTCCCCACCTCTCGGTCCATGCACAGTGGCTGTCCTTGAATCATGAAGGAGGAAGCTACAATTTGCCCAGAAGCAAAATCTGCCGTACAATAATTACAGCAAGCCTTCCCCAACAGGAAGCTGCAAATTAGTCATTTTGACAGAGTAGTAAGTGCTACCCTGATGCAAATTTGGGAGATACTATAACAAACAATTTAAACTTTAACAATACCGGAAGTAACAGCTTGTAAACAGCACTCACATCTACGCACGTATACGAACATACGAATTAGGAGCAGGAGTCGGCCACTCGGCCCCTCGAGCCTGCTCCGCCATTCAATAAGATCATGGCTGATCCGATTACTCCACATTCCCGCCTACCCCCGATAACCTTTCACCCCCTTGCTTACCAAGAATCTATCTACCTCTGCCTTAAAAATATTCAAAGACTGCTTCCACCGCCCTCTGAGGAAGAGAGTTCCAAAGACTCACCACCCTCTGCGAGAAAACATTTCTCCTCATCTCTGTCTTAAATGGGCGACCACTTATTTTTAAACAGTGACCCCTAGTTCTAGATTCTCCCACAAGAGGAAACATCCTCTCCACATCCACCCTGTCCAGACCCCTCAGGATCTTATATGTTTCAATCAAGTCACCTCTTACTCTTCTAAACTCCAGCGGATACAAGCCTAGCCTGTCCAACCTTTCCTCATAAGACAACCCACCCATTCCAGGTATTAGTCTAGTAAACCTTCTCTGAAGTGCTTCCAACGCATTTACATCCTTCCATAAAAATATAGTGAAGGGTTCAGTAAGTTACAACAACAAACTGGTTACCAGATTCTCTGAATGGTGGACCAAGAGATGATATGAGTAATGCAGTAATGCTTAAAACCTGTTACATCTCGAACTTTTTTCAGTTCCGACGAGAGGTCATCGAGCTGATGCGTTAACTGTTTCTCTCTCCACAGATACTGTCCACTAGCCGAGTGTTCCCAGCATTTTCTGTTTTTTTTAAAAAAACTCCACCAAAACTGTTTTGGCAGTTAAACAATCCACTATCTGCAGTATGTGTTTACCGACACAGACGTCAGTGCATCATCTGCAAGCAGCGTTTATCCTGTCTTTCGGATGAGACATTAAACTGAGGCCCCGTCTGCTCTCTCATGTGGACGTAAAAGATCCCGTGGCACTATTTCGAAGAGCAGGGGGAGTTCTCCCCGGTGTCCCGGCCAATATTTCTCCCTCAACCAACATAACAAAAAACAGATTATCTGGTCATTATCACTTCTTCTTAGGCAGTCTCTCGGAACCGAGGATGACTTGCTTCCGCATTAAAAATGAGTTCTCAGGTGACTGATGAGTCCAATGCGGGACCTACAATCTCTGTCACAGGTGGGGCAGATGGTGGTTGAAGGGGCGGGTGGGTGGGGTGCTTGGGTTGAAGTGCGCTCCTTGCACTTGGCTTCCGCTTGCTCCCGGTGAAGAGACTCGAGGTGTTCGGCGCCTTCCCGGATGCTTCTCCTCCACTTTGTGCGGTCTTGGGCCAGGGATTCCCAGGTGTCGGTGGGGATGTTACACTTTTTCAAGGAGGCTTTGAGGGTGTCCTTGAAGCGTTTCCTCTGCCCACCTGGGGCTCTCTTGCCATGCCGGAGCTCCGAGTAGAGCGCTTGTTTTGGGAGCCTCATATCGGGCATGCGGACAATGTGACCCGTCCATCGGAGCTGATCGAGCGCGGTCAAAGCTTCGATGCTGGGGATGTTGGCCTGAACAAGAACACGGACGTTGGTGCGCCTATCCTGCCAATGGATTTGCAGGATCTTGCGGAGGCAGCGTTGGTGGTACCTCTCCAGTGCTTTGAGGTGCCTGCTGTACATGGTCCATGTCTCTGAGGCATACAGGAGGGTGGGTATCACTGCTGCTCTGTAGACCATGAGCTTAGTGCCGGGTTTGAGGTCCTGGTCTTCACATTGCTGTTTGTGGGACCTTGCTGTGCGCATTTTTGGCTGCCGTATTTACCACATTACAACAGCGACTACACTTCAAAAAGTACTTCATTGGCTGCAAAGCGCTTTGAGACGTCCGGTGGTCGCAAGAGGCGCTGTATAAATGCAAGACTTTCTTTGTGATACTAAATTAAAGATACTTCCTACAATTATAGCGCACGCTACGTTTGGGTTATTGGCATGGTCTTTTGGGAATTTTAGTGTAAGGGGTCTGCAGTCTTGCATCTATATTTTCAGATAAATTTGAAAACCATTGCTCTAGTATCCATCACTGATCAGGACTCGGCAATGAAAGTACTAATGGGGACTGGTGACACAGGTGGCGTTCTTGCTTATGCACATTTGTGTCAGGATTTTGCAAAAATATATATTCTTTTTAAATCATAGGCAAAAGGACAAAGAGAGTTCAAAGAAATCCTCAAATAACGTTGACTCTAATTTCTCGCCGCGGATGTTGCCTGACCTGCTGAGTTTTTCCAGCATTTTCTGTTGTTATTTCAGATTTCCAGCATCTGCAATATTTTGCTATCGTCAAAGAAATCCTCGCCCACAATGGGCACAGAAGCTGCTCCCAGAATCTCTTTACACAGTTCAAATGCACAACTGGTGCCAAAAACACAAGGTTAAGAACTGGAGAGATGCCACACAATGGACTCTCATGCAAGGCACAGAATGAGGGGGAAGAACATGATGGAAAAAAAGGGACAAACACCTTTCTTTAAAATTAAAGTGTGAATTACTCATTGTGCCTTCTGTTTTCAGCATGATTGCTGTAAGGTAGGCAACAAATGAAGGGAAAAGCAAAACACTGCGGATGCTGGAAATCTGAAATAAAAGGAAATGCTGGAAACACTCAGGTGAGGCAGCATCTGTGGAGAGAGAAACAGAGTTAACGTTTCAGGTCGATGACCTTTTGTCAGAACTGGAAAAAGTTAGAGATGTAACAGGTTTTTAACCAAGTGTAGGGGCAGGGAGAGGGGGGAAAGAACAAAAGGGAAGGTCTGTGATGGGGTGGAAGGCAGGAGAGATTAAGAGACAAAAGGGATGATGCTGCAAGGCAAAAGGAGATGGTAACGGGGCAAGTAAAGAAACAAAAGATGGCTCTAGAAGAGGTGTAAATGGCAATGGCAGAATCATCAACAGCGACACAGGTGGTGTTCTTGCTTAGGCACATTTTAGTCAAGATTTTGCACAATAAATCTTTTTTTTTGATCTTGGGCCAAAGGACAAAAAGCTCAAAGAAATCCAAATCAAAGAAGTGTTGATGATTCTGCTATTCCCATTTACACCTCTTCTAGACCCATCATTTTGTTTCTTTACTTGCCCCATTACCATCTCCTTTTGCCTTGTACAATCATCCCTTTTGTCATTTAATCTCTCCTGCCCTCCACCCCATCACAGACTGTCCCTTTTGTTCATTCCTATCCCTCCCTCTGCACTTGCTTAAAACCTGTTACATCTCTAACTTTTTCCAGTTCTGACGAAGGGTCCTCGAGCTGAAACGTTAACTCTATTTCTCTCTCCACAGATGCTGCCTAACCTAGCTGAACACATGAATGGCGCTGCTCTTTGAGTATACCAAGTTAATTGAGTTATACTTTTCACTTTGATCGGAGAATGTCACTACGATTCCCAAGCTAATGTACCTGCTGGAACCCAACGGCACCATCAACTGATGTGGACGATTCTGGGGATGGGAGAGAATACTTGTGGCAGATGTTAGTGCTGGAGTATGGGATGCTTTTTGTCATCCAGGCTCTGCACTGAACAATCCTCGATCATTCATAACAGGGCCCAGATACGGAGTAACATATTGCTTTGCATAATTGAATCTGTTAAGTAATACGCCATGGATTGACTTCAAAATCTCTATACTGAAGTCTCCTCCACGGCGCTGCAAAGGCATCCATTTGCTTCAATGGGAAGTCTCAGGATTGCGCTACAGTGGTATCGGCAAGGGAGCTGGCATGACGAGGCATCCTGTATTCAACACTGGTGCATTTGATTTCCTTCCGAAACTGTTCAGGAACAGTTTAAATGCAAATGTAAGAAACCATTTCTAAATGATTTGTTACCACCGCAAGGATGGAAAAAGCCAATACCTAATTAATTTTAAAATAAATCAAGCTGGAATTACATCGGGTAGTGCTTAGATCCCTTAGCTGACTGACATGACTTAGTTGTGGCGGTTGCAATCTTTCAATGAAACAGATTGGCATCTTCAGGCTCTTCTCAGGAAAAGCCCAAAGTAATACAAGGCATTTCAGCAAAGTAGTAAATGCTCCCCTACATGTCATTGCGCTAGCGAGGGTACAGAGGAGAAGCTTTCAGAATGACCTCGGTTTTTGTAACACATTTTCTATTGCAGAACATGTGCAAATATTCTCCTATAGTGCAGGCTGTTTGCAGTGCACCAGCGGAGTGCCCGCTGGTGTAACAGGTGATTTCTTTTCACTCTGGTACCAAGTTCATCTATTTACAAACCCAAAACAAAGTAAGAGCTAGGATAGAAATCCTAGAAATTTATGGCACAGGAGGAGGCCATTCAGCCCATCGCATCTCTGCCGGCCAACAAAGAGCGATCGAGCCTAATCTCACTTTCCAGCTCTTGGTCCGTAGCCCTGTAGGTTACGGCACTTCAAGTGCATATCCAAGTACTTTTTAAATGTGATGAGGGTTTCTGCCTCGACCACCCTTTCAGGCAGTGAGTTCCAGACCCCCCCCCCCCCCCCCCCACCCTCTGGGTGAAAAAAGTTCTCAACTCCCCTCTAATCCTTCTACCAATTACTTTAAATCTCTGCCCCCTGGTTACTGACCTCACTGCTAAGGGAAATAGGTCCTTCCTATCCACTTGATCTAGGCTCCTTATAATGTTATACACCTCAATTAAGTCTCCCCTCAGCCTCCTCTGTTCCAAAGAAAACAACCCCAGCCTGTCCAATCTATCCTCATAGCTAAAATTCTCCAGTCCTTGCAACATCCTCGTATCTCCTCTGTACCCTCTCTAGTGCAATCACATCTCGGGGAGCGCATTTACTACTTTGCTGAAATGCTTTGTATTAATTTGGGCTTTTCCCGAGGAATAGCAGGCCCCACAGCTGTCACTGTGTCACAATTTAGACTACCAAAGCCTCTTAGCTCATTCATTACAGTGATTATCCTATAATACAAGGATAAATTTGCGATAAAGCTGTATTAATGGCCCTACTGTGTGAATGTCATTAGGGATCAAGTACATCGATTGCAATGGCAGCCGCATTCACACAAGCGGTTGTTGCCAGCAAAAAAAAGGGCGGTTAACACAACAACTTGCATTTATATAGCGCCTTCAAAGTAGTAAAACGTCCCAAGGCGCTTCACAGGAGCGTTATCAAACAAAATTTGACACCGAGCCACATAAGGAGATATCAGGACAGATGACAAAGAGGTAGTTTTTAAGGAGAGTCTTAAAGGAGGAGAGGGGTATAGAGGCAGAGGGGTTTAGTGAGGGAATTCCAGAGCTTATTGGAGCAATAAAAACTGGGGATGCGCAAGAGGCCAGAATCGGAGGAGTAGAGATCTTGGCGGGTTGTAGGAGGGAGCAGAGATAGGAAGAGGTGAGGCCACGGAGGGATTTGAAAACAAGGATGAGAAAAAACACACACACACACACACTTTGGTTCATGGTGTCAGAGACAGAAGGTTGAGGCCCTAATCCAGCACTCGAACATATAATCTAAGTTGACACTGCAGGTTGACCATCTTTTGGATGAGACGTTAAACTGAGGCTCCGTTTGCCTGTTCAGGTAGACGCAAAAGACCCCATGGCACGGTTCAAAGGGGAGTTGTTCAAGTGTCCCAACCAACATTTTACCCTCAACCAACACCCTCAAACGGAATAATTGGTCATTCATCTCATTGCTGTTTGTGGGAGTGTGTTGTGCACAAATTGTCTGCCGTGTTTGCTGACAAACCATCAGTAACTATGGAGTTACTGAGAGTCAAAGATAGAGGCAACTGGACAGGAGAGGCAACTCACCTCCTGACTCCCAAAACCCTTTGCACCATCTACAAGGCACAAGTCAGGAGTGTGATGGAATACTCTCCACCTGCCTGAGTGCAGCTCCAACAACGCTCAGGAAGTTCGACACCACCCAGGACAAAGCAGCTTGATTGGCACCCCATCCACCACCTTAAACATTCACTCCCTCCACCACCGGCGTACCGTGGCTGCAGTGTTTACCATCTACAAGATGCACTGCAGCAACGCGCCAAGGCTTCTTCGGCAGCACCTCCCAAACCCCACGACCTCTTCCACCTAGAATGACAAGGGCAGCAGACGCATGTGAACACCACCACTTCCAAGTTCCCCTCCAAGTCACACGCCATCCTGACTTAGAAGTATATCGCCGATCCTTCATCGTCGCTGGGTCAAAATCCTGGAACTCCCTCCCTAACAGCACTGTGGGAGCACCTTCACCACACGGACTGCAGCGGTTCAAGAAGGCAGCTCACCACCACCTTGCCAGCGACGCCCACATCCCATGAATGAATTTTTTTTTTTAAACCAATGTTGTCTGCCCTATCTCAAGTCTTGGGCAACCGTGAGTACCATCTTACACCAAAACCAAAGATCACATGCAAAATCTATTTGACCAAAAAGTCACCTGTCTGAGCCCAATGCCACAGATTACAACAGTGTCAGCTGTGGCTCAGTGGGCAGCACCCTCGCCTCTGAGTCAGAAGGTTCGGGGTTAAAGTCCCACTCCAGGGACTCGAGCACATAAATCTAGGCTGACACGCCCAGCGCAGTACTGAGGGAGCGCTGCACTGTCTGAGGTGCCGTCTTTCAGATGAGATGTTAAACCGAGGCCCCGCCTGCTCTCTCAGGTGGACGTAAAAGATCCCGTGGCACTATTTCGAAGAGCAGGGGAGTTATCCCCGGTGTCCTGGGCAATATTCATCCCTCAATCAACTTCACTAAAACAGATTATCTGGTCATTATCACATTGCTGTGTGTGGGAGCTTGCCGAGTGCAACTTGGCTGCCGCGTTTCCCACATTACAACAGTGACTACACTCCAAAAGTACTCCATTGGCTGTAAAGCGCTTTGGGATGTCCGGTGGTCTTGAAAGGCGCTATAGAAATGCAAGTCTGTCTGTCTTTCTTTTGCAAAGCTCACTTCACGAAATACACAAAACATTTCTTAAACCACAGTTTTACCATAAACTTTAATCTGAATACATATGATTTTTATGGTTGTAATCTTCCCCTTTAATCAACACATGGGTGTAATCTTTTACATTACTCCTGAAGCAAAAGAACTCATTCGGACAGGTTTTAACACGTTAGCTTCCCTTGAAGGGAGAAGACTGCACCACTTTCATCTCCGAAACCAAAGCATTAAAACGAGAGGATACCAATTAAGTATTCCTTTCCAGTCATATTGAGGTGTGATTAATTTGCTTGCTCTGTTGATACGCTCTGCGCCTCGCTTGGTCTGAAGATGGGATGGTCTTTTGCTCTCCCAAGACTTGAGATAGCGCAGACAACATTACCAAAAAAATGAATGCAAGAAACCTTTTTTTGTTGTTGAAGAGACTGGAACAATAATTTGCATTTTTAAAATATTCAAAGTGCAGAGCTCTCTTCAGCTCTTTTTGAGCGCTCACAAGGCAGCGGCATTGGACCCTTCCCTGAAGCTATCCCAGCTCACTGTCACAGTGCGCCGAGTACAGGTTTTAAGGGCGATTTGATGGTTTGAGACCTGCACTGTGCGCCCATAAGTGCTGATCAAATGACCTGGGTATCGATTCAGAATGCAGTGTGTCCTGCTGCACACAATGGCCCAGAAATTCGGGTCGGGGGCTTCCCGCGGGTGCAAGCCCCCGACCTGCACTTACCTAGCGCGCCGGCCGTTGAGCTGTGGGCCCGCGTGGGATTCCGATCCTGGGCCTGCTCCAACTGCCGGCGTGCAGTGCTTGCATATCCCAGGGGCGCAGTTAGTTCGAAGCGTCCCCTGGGATCACGTGGGCCATGGAGAGCCAATGGTAGCAGGGAAATGCCCATTCATAAAATTGACAGGAAGAGCTGTCAAAACTGTAAATACTATAAGCCCCAAAACATCACTAAAACTTCAAATAAAAATTTTTTTTTTTTAAATCACATTTTTAAAATAACTATAAATTACATAAAATAACTATTTTAAACAATAATTTAAATTTTTGAAAAAATTAATTACATTTTCTAACAGGGCTAAAAATAAACTTACCTTTCTTTAAAGTATTTAAAAATAATAAACCTGTGGAAAAAATGTTTTAATTTTAATTAATTCACCATTTACCTTGTTAAAAGCAGGCCTTGCGCCTGCTTTTTAAAAAGTGTAACTCCTGGAGACTTACCCTCCCGGGAAAACCTGTAAAAAAAAAAATGTAAGTTCCACGCGCACGCGCTGCCTCTCCCGCGCATGCGTTCGAACTCTGAACCCCTTCCTTTAAGGGAACGGAAGTTACGGTTTCCCGTGCTTGCATGAAACCGGCACTTCCATTGGGCCTACGGGCGAGTACCCCGTGCGTACTCACCCGTGGAGACCCGAATTTCTGGGCCATTGAAATTGTGAAGGAGAGCAAAGGACTATCCCACCTTCATGCCAAGCGAGGCACAGAGAGCCTATCAACAGAGCACGAGGATTACCAATTCTTAAAAAGGGAGAACACAGGTGCTGTTTTAGAAACATAGAAAAATAGGAGCAGGAGTAGGCCATTCGGCCCTTTGAGCCTGCTCCACCATTGAATGTCATCATGGCTGATCCTCTATCTCAATACCATATTCCCACTCTCTCCCCATACCCCTTGATGTCTTTTGTGTCTAGAAATCTATCTATCTCCTTCTTAAATATATTCAGTGACTTGGCCTCCATACAGGCGCTGTTTTCCATTCAGTAGCAGGCTGTAAGGCTAAATGAAAGGTTGGATGAGCTTGTGCCACAGCAGCTTTAAGAGTCATGCATGGATTAAAGCTTTAACAAGGGCATCAATAGGTTAGATCCCTTTCATAAAAGAACATTAGGAAGTCCGAAGAATAGAGTCATAGTCATAGAGTCATACAGCACAGAAAGAGGCCCTTCGGCCCATCGTGTCTGCGCCGTCCATCAAGCCCTGTCCAATCTAATCCCATTTTCCAGCATTTGGTCCATAGCCTTGTATGCAATGGCATTTCAAGTGCTCATCCAAATGCTTCTTGAATGTTGTGAGGGTTCCTGCCTCTACCACCCTTTCAGGCAGTGAGTTCCAGATTCCAACCACCCTCTGGGTGAAAAAGTTCCTCCTCAAATCCCCTCTAAATCTCCTGCCCCTTACCCTGAATCTATGCCCCCTTGTTATTGACCCCCCTACTAAGGGGAAAAGTTCCTCTTTATCTACCCTATCTATGCCCCTCATCATTTTGTACACCTCAATCAGGCCCCCCCTCAGTCTTCTTTGCTCCAAGGAAAACAACCCCAGCCTGTTTAGTCTTTCTTCATAGCTGAAGCGCTCCATCCCAGGTAACATCCTGGTGAATCTTCTCTGCACCCTCTCCAAAGCAATCACATCCTTCCTATAGTGAGGCGACCAGAACTGCACACAGTACTCCAGCTGTGGCCTCACCAGCGTTTTGTGCAGCTCCATCATAACCTCCCTGCTCTTATATTCTATGCCTCGGCTAATGAAGGCAAGTATCCCATATGCCTTTTCAACCACCTTATCTACCTGTTCCGCTGCCTTCAGGGATCTATGTACATGTACACCAAGGTCCCTCTGACCCTCTGTACTTCCTAGGGTCCTACCACTCATTGTGTATTCCCTTGCCTTATTTGTCCGTCCAAAATGCATCACCTCGCACTTTTCAGGGTTAAATTCCATTTGCCACTTTTCCGCCCATCTGACCAACCCATTTATATCGTCCTGTAGCCTGAGGCTTTCCTCCTCGCAATTTACCACCCCACCAATTTTCGTGTCATCTGCGAACTTACTGATCATACCTTTTACATTCTCATCCAAATCATTTATGTAGATCACAAACAACAAGGGACCCAGCACCGATCCCCGAGGTACCCCACTGGACACAGGCTTCCAGTCACAAAAGCAACCTTCGACCATCACCCTCTGCCTCCTGCCACTCAGCCAGTTTAGGATCCAACGCGCCAAGGCACCCTGGATCCCATGGGCTCTTACCTTCTTGACCAGTCTCCTATGCGGGACTTTGTCAAAAGCTTTACTGAAGTCCATGTAAACCACATCCACAGCATTTCCCTCATCCACCCCCCTAGTCACCCCCTCGAAAAATTCAATCAGATTTGTCAGACATGATTTACCCTTGACAAAGCCATGCTGACTATCCCCGATTAATCCTTGCCTCTCCAAGTGGAGACTAATTTTGTCCCTCAGAATTTTTTCCAATAATTTCCCTACCACAGATGTTAGGCTCACTGGCCTGTAATTCCCTGGTTTATCCCTGCTACCCTTCTTGTATAATGGTACTACGTTAGCTGTTCTCCAGTCCTCTGGTACATCCCCTGTGGCCAGAGAGGTTCTGAAAATTTCTGTCAGAGCCCCTGCAATCTCCTCCTTTGCCTCCCACAGCAGCCTGGGATGCATCTCGTCCGGGCCTGGGGATTTATCCACTTTTTGGCCTGCTAAAACCGCCAGCACCTCCTCCCTCTCGATGCTAATATGTTCAAGTATGTCACAGTCCCCTTGCCCGATTTCTATGTCTACATCATCTTTCTCCATAGTGAACACAGATGCAAAAAATTCATTTAAAACCCCGCCTACATCATCTGGCTCCACACACAGATTGCCACTTTGGTCCCTAATGGGCCCTACCCTTTCCCTGGTTATCCTCTTGCCCTTAATATACTTATAAAACATCTTAGGATTTTCCTTTATTTTGCTCGCCAGTGTTATTTCATGGCCCCTCCTCGCCCTCCTAATTTCTTTTTTAAGTATGCCCCTGCACTTTTTATACTCCTCTAGGGCTTCTTCCGTCTTTAGTCTTTTGTAACTGCCAAAAGCCCCCCTTTTTTTCCTAATGCATTTTTGTATATCCCTTGTCATCCAAGGTTCCCTTTGCTTGTTGGTCCCACCCTTGACCTTTACAGGAACATGTTGACTTCAATGTGAGGATGAAAAGCAGACATCGAAGCTAAATACAAACTCGGCTGGATCTCAGGTTTTTCCATCTAGATGCACCTGCGGTCATTCCACAGAACAAGGGCACAAACCCCTTTGTCGAGGCACTATTTGTAAGTTCCGCTCGTGGAGGTTACAGATGGGCAGTAAACACTGCACGAACCAAGGTCAGTCGAAATTTCCCAATCAATGGGGAGGGCGAGCCCACTCTATCTAGTACGATTAAAATGCATCGTTCCTACGGTTTGTGGGGTACAGCTGGAATCCATCTGACTTCGCCACCTTTGACCTCTACGGTCAGCAACTGCAACTTGCATTTATATAGCGCCTTTAATGTAGTAAAACGTCCCAAGGCGCCTCACAGGAGAGTTGTGGCAGTATTGGTTAAGGAGAATGCTAGAGAGAGATGAGATGTCCTGGAGGGCTCAAAGACAGAATCTATATGGCTAGAGTGAAGAAATAATAGAGGTGCCATTACACTACTAGGTGTATTCTATAGACCACCAAATACAGGAAACTCTGTGATATCCGGCACCGACGGGACCAAGCTGTTGCCGTCCCATCAAAACTGCCGGACAAACCAGCGCTAATGTTGAAACATACGGAGATTTTGAGCTCCGTATCTGGCAACAAACCCTGTTGCTTAGCAACAGCTTCTAAACAGTCGGCCGTACCTTGCAAGCATCTCTGTAGCTTAGCAACAGCTTCAGCGAGACCTTGCAGAGCCTGACTGGTGGAAAAAAAAGCAACGAAAAGAAAAAAAAACTAACGAAACGGCTCCTGATTTTTGCCGGTGGATCAAGCATTCCAGACAGTTAACCTCCGGATAAACCAAAGTTTCCTGTAGTGGGAAAAAGAGGAGCAAATTTGCAGAGAAATTAGAGAGAGATGCAAGAACTATAGAGTGGTGATAATGGGGGACCTCAACTATCCTAATACAGATTGGGATAGTAATAGTGTAAAGGGCAGGGAGGGGGAAGAATTTCTGAAGTGTGTTCAGGAGAACTTTCTTGATCAGTGCGTTTCCGGCCCAACGAGGAAGGAGGCATTGCTGGATCTGGTTCTGGGGAATGAGATAGGATAAGTGGCGCAAGTGTCAGTAGGTGAACATTTAGGGGATAGCGATCACAGTATCATAAGGTTTAGATTAGCTGAAGGACAGCGAGCAATCTAGAGTAAAAATACTTAATTGGAGGAAGGCCAATTTCAGTGGGATGAGAACAGATCTGGCCCGGGTAAATTGGAATCTAAGATTAGCAGGCAAAACTGTAGTGGAACAATGGGCTGTCTTTAGAGAGGAAATAGTTCGGGTACAGTCGAGGTACATTCCCACTAGGGGGAAAGGTAGGGCAACTAAAGTCAGAGCTCCCTGGATGACGAAAGAGAGAGAGTGTAAGATGAAGCAGAAAAAACGCACGTCAGGTCGAGAATACATCTCAGAATCAGGCTAAATATAGAAAGTTCAGAGAAGTGAAAAATAAAATAAAAGGGGCAAAGAGAGAGGGCATGAGAATAGAATGGCAGCTAACATAAAAGGTCATCCAAAAGTCTTCTATAGGCATATAAATAGTAAACGGGTAGTAAGGAGGGCGAGGCCAATTAGGAACCAAAAAGGAGACCTACGCATTGAGGCAGAGGGTATGGCTAAGGTGCTAAATGAGTACTTTGCATCTGTCTTCACCAAGGAACAAGATGCTGCCATAGACATAGTGAAGGAGGAGGTAGAGGAGAGACTGGATGGGATAAAAATTGATAAAGAGGTACTAGAAAGGCTGGCTGTACTTAAAGTAGATAAATCACCAGGACCAGATGGGTTGCATCCTAGGACGCTGAGGGAAGTGAAGGAAGAAATCGCGGAGGTACTGGCCATAATCTTCCAATCCTCCTTAGATACGGGGGTGGTGCCAGAGGACTGGAGAATTGCAAATGTTACACCCTTGTTCAAAAAAGGGTGTAAGGATAAACCCAGCAACTACAGGCCAGTCAGTTTAACCTCGGTAGTGGGGAAGATTTTAGAAACAATAATCAGGGACAAAATTAACAGTCAATTGGACAAATGTGGATTAATTAAGGAAAACCAGCACGATTTGGTAAAGGCAAATCGTGTTTAACCAACTTGATCGAGTTTTTTGATGAGGTAACAGAGGGGATTGATGAGGGCAATGTGGTTGACGAGGTGTACGTGGATTTCCAAAAGGAATTCGACAAAGTGCCACATAATAGACTTGCCAGCAAAGTTGAAGCCCATGGAATAAAAGGGACAGTGGCAGCATGGATACAAAATTGGCTAAGTGACAGGAAACAGAATGGTTGTTATTCAGACTAGAGGAAGCTATACAGCAGTGTCCCCCGGGGTCGGTTCTTAATATATATTAATGACTTGGACGTGGGTGTACAGGGCACAATTTCAAAATGTGCAGATGACACAAAACCTGGAAGTATAGTGAACAGCGAGGAGGATAGTGATAGACTTCAAGAAGACACAGACAGGCTGGTGAAATGTGCGGACATGTGGCAGATGAAATTTAGCGCAGAAAAATGCAGAGTGATACATTTTGGTAGAAAGAATGAGGAGAGGAAATATAAACTAAAGGGTACAATTCCTAAAGGGGGTGCATGAACAGAGGGACCTGGGGGTATATGTGCACAAATCATTGAAGGTGGCAGGGCAGGTTGAGAAAGCAGTTAAAGAAGCTTACAGAATCCTGGGCTTCATAAATAGAGGTATAGAGTACAAAAGCGTGGAAATTATGAACCTGCATACAACACTGGTTCTGCCTCAATTGGAGTATTGTGTCCAATTCTGGGCACCGCACTTTAGGAAGGATGTGACGGCCTTAGAGAGGGTGCAGAAAAGATTTACGTGATTCCAGGGAAGAGGGATTTCAGTTACGTGGATAGACTGGAGAAGCTGGGGTTGTTTTCCTTAGAGCAGAGAAGATTGAGAGGAGATTTGATAGAGGCGTTCAAAATCATGAGGGGTCTGGACAGAGTAGATAGAGAGAAACTGTTCCCAGTGTCAGCTGTGGCTCAGTGGGCAGCACACTCACCTCTGAGTCAGAAGGTTGTGGGTTCGAGTCCCACTCCCGGGACTTGAGCACAAAGCTCAGCTGACACTCCCAGTGCAGTGCTGAGGGAGTGCTGCACTGTTGGAGGTGCCGTCTTTCGGATGAGACGTTAAACTGAGACCCTGTCTGCGCTCTCAGGTGGACGCAAAAGATCCCGTGGCACTATTTCGAAGAGGAGCAGGGGAGTTATCCCCAGTATCCTGGTCAATATTTATCCCTCAATCAACATCACAAAATCAGATTATCTGGTCATTATCACATTGCTGTTTGTGGGAGCTTGCTGTGCACAAATTGGCTGCTGTGCATCCCACATTACAACAGTGACTGCACTTCAAAAGGTACTTCGCTGGCTGTAAAACGCTTTGAGACGCCCGGTGGTCGTGAAAGGCGCTATATAAATGCAAGTCTTTCTTTTTCGTTTTATTGGCAGAGGGGTCGAGAACCAGATTGGCAAAAGAACCAAGGGCGACATAAGAAAAAACTTTTTTACACAGAGCGTGGTTAGGATCTGGAATGCACTGCCTGAAAGGGTGGTGGAGGCAGATTCAATCGCGGCTTTCAAAAGGGAGCTGGTGGAGTACCTGAAGGAAAAAAATGTGCAGGGATATAGGGAAAGGGCGGGGGAGTGGGACTAGCCGAGGTGCTCTTGCAGAGAGCGGGCACGGGCTCGATGGGCCGAATGGCCTTCCTCCGTGCTGTAACCATTCTATGAACAAATTTAGTTACAGGAAACTTTGGTTTATCTGGAGGTTAACTGTCTGGAATGCTCGAGCCACCGGCAAAAATCAGGAGCCGTTTCGTTAGGTTTTTTTTGTTTTCGTTGCTTTTTTTTTTCCACCAGTCAGGCTCTGCAAGGTCTCGCTGAAGCTGTTGCTAAGCTACAGAGACACTTGCAAGGTACGGCCGACTGTTTAGAAGCTGTTGCTAAGCAACAGGGTTTGTTGCCAGATACGGAGCTCAAAATCTCCGTATGTTTCAACATTAGCGCTGGTTTGTCCGGCAGTTTTGATGGGACAGCAACAGCTCGGTCCCGTCGGTGCCGGAGAGCACAAAGTTTCCTGTATAAAGATCACAGGAAGCGTCTTCCATCAGAGGTTTATCTCATAGGCCTCAGAACCTGTTCTTAGCCAGCAACACAATACTGTGGGATTAGTATCACGTGAATATTCTATGGAATATATAGAGATATAAATATGTTAGAAAGGTTCCAACTGTATGATTCCTGCACATTCGCCAGGAACCACAGGGTCTAACATTCAAGATACCTGCTCAAAAGCTCCAAAACATGCGACTCACCATGAGAAGAACAAACTTTTATATTTAAGCAAGTTATCAAGGTATGGGTATACATTTGTACCGGGTACTGGAGACACGCAATTAAGACTCTGGACACGGAGATGATGATGCACATATACGCGCACATATAAAAAAAAACTTGTGCAGTGGGTTCTAGATTTTTGCTGTGGATCCTATTAAAGCCTACCCATTTATGTCCAACAGCGTCCTGCGACCAGCTGACTACTCAGCCAGACAACTACTGAATTGTCTTTTCAGGAGTTACAGGCTAGAAATGTAGCCCAAGGTTTTAACTGGCTCAATGGGCAGCTTGCTATTAGCATTTTCCAGCAGCTATTTCAAAAAAAAAATGCTGTTTGTTTTATAAATAAGTAAAAATCTGTGCTTTGCTACACAGTAATAAATTTGTGAGGCGATAGCCTATCGTCGGGATTCTAAAATGGCAGCAAAGTTAGGGAGACACCAGACCACCAAACGAGCATTTATAAAGTGTCCGAAGGTGCTCCAGAGATGCTTAAGGAAAGAAAAAGCACTTTCATTTTTTTTTGTAAAGTTTCGGCGATTTAATTTATTTATACCTTTAACTTTTGCGGTGGAGGCAATAATTTCCCTCCAACAGTAACCTCGGAGATTCAGTCTCACATTACCTGCGTTCCCGAGTTGTTTGTAAAACCTGTATTCCAAATGAAGTTGTGGCGCTCGCGACTTGATGGGTTCCTGAAACAAAAACAAATGAGACACATTATTGCAGGGCCACACAAATTCACTCGTGCGACGCGCGCTTGGGTCCGGCGACGTCTACATTATAGAATCTCTGTCAAAATCATTAAGGATTCAATTAAACATACAGCGGCCACCCAATCTCAGCTTAGGTCAGTGAGGGAGGTATAGAACATCTTGTAAAGGAACGACCAAGAACAGCTAGTTGCTGCTCATCAATCAACTGCTGCGCGTGTCAGAATGGCGAGTTCCTTCCTAGTACCACTGCAAGAACGTCAAGCACAGAACAAGTAAAGGCCTGTTGGCTCAGTGGCCACAATCTGCTCTAGTGCAGACTCGACCCAATGTATTCAATCACCCAAGAAAAGGTTCGATAAAGCTTCTCTCAACTCAGTCTGTGGTACATCAAGTGAACTCGGGAATGGCTGCCTAATCTCATTACAAACTTTGAGTCTAGATAGTCCCTCGGGTTCAGTGTTTGTTACTGGTTTCTCCCGTTAGTAGATTCCAGACCCGTTATGAACAGGAGTTTACCTTTATTGCCAGATAGATCATCTTCTCCTTAGGCAGTCCCTCGCAACCGAGGATGACTTGCTTCCACCTTAAAAATGAGTTTGCAGGTGACTGATGAGTCCAGTGCGGGACCTACAGTCTCTGTCACAGGTGGGGCAGACGGTGGTTGAAGGGGCGGGTGGGTGGGGTGCTTGGGTTGACGTGCGCTCCTTGCTCTGCCTGCGCTTGCTCCCGGCGAAGAGACTCGAGGTGTTCGACGCCTTCCCGGATGCTTCTCCTCCACTTTGTGCGGTCTTGGGCCAGGGATTCCCAAGTGTCGGTGGGGATGTTACAATTTTTCCAAGGAGGCTTTGAGGGTGTCCTTGAAGCGTTTCCTCTGCCCACCTGGGGCACTCTTGCCGTGCCAAAGCTCCGGGTAGAGCGCTTGTTTTGGGAGTCTCGTATCGGGCATGCGGACAATGTGACCCGTCCATTGGCGCTGATTGAGCGTGGTCAAAGCTTCGATGCTGGGGATGTTGGCCTGAGCAAGAACACTGACGTTGGTGCGCCTATCCATGCCAGATATATAGTTATATGCCAGCACAACCTAGGGAAAAGACAATGAAACCTGCTTTCAAATAAAATGGATATCATGACCTATCACGTGGATCAACTTTGTTAACTTTAATGCTCACAAGGTTACCTCGAAGTCTCCTCTTTTCTAATATTAAGTCAACTCTTTTGCTTTTAACTAGCATTCCTGAGGCCTGGTATCATCCTGCTTGCCGTTTGCTGCACCCTCCCAAGGGCTATAATTTTTCTTTATTCATTTATGGGATGTGGGCGTCGCTGGCAAGGCCAGCATTTATTGCCAATCCCTAATTGTCCTCGAGAAGGTGGTGGTGAGCCGCCTTGAACCGCTGCAGTCCGTGTGGTGAAGGTACTCCCACAGTGCTGTTAGGGAGTTCCAGAATTTTGACCCAGCGACGATGAAGGATCGGCGATATATTTCTAAGTCAGGGTGGTGTGTGACTTGGAGGGGAACTTGGAGGTGGTGGTGTTCCCATGCGCCTGCTGCCCTTGTCCTTCTAGGTGGAAGAGGTCGCGGGTTTGGGAGGTGCTGCCGAAGAAGCCTTGGCGAGTTGCTACAGTGCATCTTGTAGATGGTACACACTGCAGCCACAGTACGCCGGTAGTGGAGGGAGTGAATGTTTAAGGTGGTGGATGGGGTGCCAATCAAGCGGGCTGCTTTGTCCTGGATGGTGTCGAGCTTCTTGAGTGTTGTTAGTGCACTCATCCAGGCAAGTGGAGAGTATTCCATCACACTCCTGACTTGTACCTTGTAGATGGTGGAAAGACTTTGGGGAGTCACTTGCTCAAAAATTCCCAGCCTCTGACTTGCTCTCGTTGCCACAGTATTTATGTGGCTGGTCCAATTAAGTTTCTGGTCAATGGTGACCCCCAGGATGTTGACGGTGGAGGATTCGGCAATGGTAACGCCGTTGAATGTCAAGGGGTGGTGATTAGACTCTTGCTTGTTGGAGAGAGTCATTGTCTGGCAGTTGTGTGGTGCGAATGTTAACTGCCACTTATCAGCCTAAGCCTGAATATCGTCCAGGTCTTGCTGTATGCAGGCATGGACTGCTTCATTATCTGAAGAGTTGTGAATGGCACTGAACACTGTGCAGTCATCAGCGAACATCCCCACTTCTGACCTTATGATAGAGGGAAGGTCATTGATGAAACAACTGAAGATGATTGGGCGTAGGACACACTCCTGAGGAACTCCTACAGCGATGTCCTGGGGCTGAGATGATTGACCTGCAACCACCACAATCAGCTTCCTTTGTACTAGGTGTCATGAATCTTATCATGACTCATGAAGTAACACTGGGCGGCCAGCTGGTGGCGCCGTCCAAGGAGTATAAATACTCGGGTGTGGGCCCAGCTTGCTCAGGATGTTTCTGTAACCAGGAACTAGTGATGTAACTAGAATCTCATGGTTGTGAAACAGTTGATTAAAGCCTTGTTTTATACTCAAACCAAGCACTCAGTTGTCTTTTTACATCACTAGGTATGACTCCAGCCAGTGGAGAGTTTTCCCCGATTCCCAATGACTTCAATATCTTTCCTATAGTCATCAGTACTGCATAAAATAATCCAGATAGGGATCTAACAAAGCCCGATACATAAACAATCTCACCCCTGATTTGTATTAGCAGAGGCATGGAATACAAATCAGAACATTATTTCCTTTCTTTTTTAATATAAAACCACAGCCATGCTCTGGGTTGAAGGTTTAATGAATATAATTTTTTTTTTACATTTCCCAGTGACCCCCCCCGCCCCCCATTCATTTTCCTAATCGGTGTGCTGCATGACTATTCTATTCAACACACTTATTTTGGTTCCTTGCTCAAATAATTATTTAACATTTATGTACATTGAACTGCATTTGCTATTAACTTTCCTAGGTTCCTCAAAGGTGGAATTGTTTCCAAATTCATGTTGCATTGTTCCTCAATATTGACTCTGCCTCCAATGTGATCACTTGCAACTCAACACCTTCCTTCGAATGCTCTTCAGGGCATTTATTATAAATAGGATCTGAAGAGCAACTCCCTGTCCCGGTCACACAGAATCATAGAATAGGACAGCACAGAAGGAGGCCATTCGGCCCATCGAGTCTGCGCCGGCTCTTTCGAAGAGCAATCCAGTCAGTCCCATTCCCCCGCTCGTTCCCCATATCCCTGCAATTTTTTCTCCTTCAAGAATTTATCCAATTCCCTTTTGAAGGCTCCTATTGAATCTGTATCTACCACCCTATCAGGCAGTCATTCCAAATCCTAACTACGTTGCATTAAAAAAGTTTTTCCTCATGTCGCCTCTGGTTCTTTTGCCAATCACCTTAAATCTGTGCCCTCTGGTTATCGACCCTTCAGCCATTGGAACCAATTTCCCTTTATTTATTTTTTGTTATTTCTTTTGCCGCTTGAAAACTTTCCCTTCACGGGTTCTCTACTTCCTTGAAAAAAAATGAGTTACCCGACACTTTGTCTGACCTCCATTCCACAAATCTTGAAGTTAACCTCCAATGTGGAATAGTTCCAGAGGATGGGAAAGTATACAAACAACCACCGCGCATTCCTCGTTTACCGGGGCAGAGATGTGCAAGGAAAATCTTCAAGTTTGTTAGGAGTTCTCAACATTAAGCAAATCCTACGTGTAGATTTTCGGCCAGCTGTATATCCAAAGGGATTGCTTTGGATTAAAAATTTATGGATGTAAATAGGCAGAAAATTTCAGCGTAACTTGACATCGGCAGAATGGGCGCACTTCCGGCTGCAACATTTGGGTTGCAACCCCGCAGGAAATTCCGAGTCCACATGGGTGTCCATGATGCATCACCAGACATACTGAACTAATGCCCACACCCTCCTCCCACCCCTACCCCCAAGTCTTTAAGAACACTGGGCAGCATTAGATCAGAAGATGCATTCATTGGACCAGTCCCAACGGACAAGGACTGTTACCCATTTGTTGCTCATACCCTTCAATCCCCTTGTCTGCAGAAATGTATCCATCACCCTCTTAAGATTTAACATCCTCCCCTTCCTCCCTGGGGGGACTATTCCACCTACTCACCACTCTCAGCTGGCACTCTTGCCAAACAGTCATAAGGTTGAAGGCCCTACTTCAGCACTTGAGCACGCAATCTGGGCTGACACTTCGGTGCAATATTAATGGAGTGCTGCTTTATTGGAGGGTGTTGTCTTTTACAGAAGACATTAAACGGAGGCCCCACCTGCCTTTTCAGGTGGGTGTAAAAGATTCCGCGGCACTTTTCGTGAACAGCAGCTGGGAGTTAACTTGCCGCTTTTCTCATCTGCAGTTTCTAGGAACTTGCTGTGCAAAATTTGGCTGCTGCATTTGCCTACACAACAGTGGTAACTGCACGTCAGAGAGTAATCCATTGGCTGCGAAGCATTTCGGGACATCCTGAGGATGTGAAAGGTGCTGTATGTTCTCTCTGTATAAAGACGTTCTCTCTGAACTGTGTGTTCACCTATCCCCATCTAAGCTTCAATTCATGTCCACTCATCCTAGACCTCATTAATATTGAACATCTAAGATACAGTTTATTTATTGCCTTTAAGATTTTAAACATCTCAATTAGGGCACCTCCAAGCTACCTTTCATAATGTAAGCATCTCTTGTAGTCAGTCTTTCCTCCCTGCAGAGGTGCCCAATCCCATTTATTAATGTAGTTATCTTTTATTAATGTCGTGAATCATTTATTAATATAGTGTCAGCTGTGGTTCATGGGTAGCACCCTCGCCTCTGAGTCAGAATGTTGTAGATTCAAGTCCCACTCCACAGACTTGGAGCACAAAATCTAGGCTAACACTCCAGTGCAGAGCTGAGGGAGTGCCGCACTGTCGGAGGTGCCGTCTTTCTGATGAGACGTTAAACCGAGGCCCCGCCCCGTCTGCTCTCTCGGGGGGAGGTAAGAGATCCCGCGGCACTATTTCCAAGAGGAGCAGGGGAGTTCTCCCCGGTGTCCTGGCCAATATTTATCCCTCAATCAACGTAACAAAAACAGATTATCCGGTCATTATCACATCGCTGTTTGTGGGAGCTTGCTGTGTGCAAATTGGCTGCCACATTTCCTACATTACAACAGTGACTACACTTCAAAAAGTACTTCATTGGCTGTAAAGCGCTTCGAGACATCCAGTGGTCATGAAAGGCGCTATAGAAATGCTTCTTTCTTGTGCCTTGCAAGGACAAGATGTCCCCCCGATGATACGGTGCCCAGAACTGCTCACTACAGGAAACTCTCGATTTACCGACACCTAAATAACTGGAAATCTCTGATAACCGGCAAAATTCAGGAGTAGGTTCAGGTAAGTTTTACTTCATATTAGTGGCCGCTCCTGGATCTGTGGTCGTGTAACCGGGGTTCCTGCACCTGTTGCTATGCAACAGGGACGCCTGGATCTGTGGCCAGGGTTCCTGCACCTGTTGCTAAGCAACAGGGACGCCTGGATCTGTGGCTGTGTACGGGGCTCTCGTACCTTTTACTATACCTCTCTGTAATCCGGAGTTTTTGATAAACCGGCACCACGCCGGTCCCGTCGGTGCCGGATAAAAGAGTTTCCTGTATATTCAATAAGGATGATGCGCATCATCTTGATTTACATCACAAAATAGGAAAGCAGATCATCCTCATGAACAAAATGAGAAAAGCACAGACAGCTTTTCTCACCTTTAATATAACTCTTCTTTTGAGAGTGCTTGGGAGCTCGCGATGTCTATTCTAACGAATGCTCAGTCTGATTCCATGATGGCACCACAGACAACACTCCCAGTCGTACTGCTAGCTGTCGCTCACAAACGGCAGCTGTGCGTCGACATTCTACTAGAGACCACCTCTGGCAATCGTGTTTAGTGCTTTAGCATCCCCCCCTCGGACCCATTCATACAAAATGGCGGCCTGTGCAGGAACCACACCAGACGGGGGTAGCAATGGTCAGGAGGAGGAGGGGGACGCCAAAACTGGAACTCATTCAGTACAAGATGCACATCGTGCTCCTTTAGCAGTCAGACCTCGCACACAAAGCAGAGAAAAGCGAATGCAGTTTAGCGAGCCCCGTCGCCAGGCTGCTCGTTCCATTATGGTTGTTTTGTGCTGCCAAAACAAAATGGTGCAATGGTCAGAAACGAGGCCAAATGCAAACAGCGGGTTAGGTAAAATGCACGGATTTTAACCTTCGTGTACTGTTGGCAAACATCTTTAGGGCATTGCCTTGCACAAAGAATACTTTAAAATGCATTTTGACAAGATGCATTAGTGAGATTACAAAACAGAAAACCCCGTGAGGGCTTCTGCTAATTTGAATTAATTAATTTGTCTAAGCCACATACAAACTAATTCAAATCCACAAACTAGCAATGCCTGCCTTCTGACAGTAAAATGCATTCCAAAATGTTAATTAGACAGAGAGATGTACTCACCAGTTTGATTGCTACATACTCATTTGTGTAGAGATTTTTACCTGAAAGAAAAATGAAATGAAATTTTATTTTAGACCAGCCAAACCACACACTGCAGCATACAACGGAACTGTACAAAAAGGCGCATCATGTAGAAAACTAATCGGGGATAGAAAGAGGAAAACATACACCTGAAAATACAGAGAGTAAAAGCATTGCTAACTCCAGGGTGAGGGGGGCTATTTCTCCTTATCAACACTCGAGTGTCAACATGGCTCAGTTGGTAGCACATAGTCTGAAGGTTGTGGGTTCCAACCCCAATCAGGACTTGCTCACATAACCTACACTCCAGTGCAGTACTGAGGGAATGCTGCACTGCCAAGATGTTAAATCAAGACACGCACACGCGCTTCCCCTGGGTCTGGCTGTTTGTTTCAGGTAGACTTTTGAAGATCCCATGGCATTGTTTGAAAAAGCAGGGAGTTCTTGTTGTGTCCTCAGGCAACACGAGCAAAAATAGATGAACCAGTCATTGTTCTGTGCAAAAATAGTTGCTGCATTTCCTTACACAAGTCTTGCGCTGCAAGCTTATCGTGTGCAACTGCTTTGACATGTTTGAGGGACATAACACAAAAAGACTGGGTGACGCATGGCAAGTGTCCTTTTGCCTCCGGGATCTTACTAGGGCTCTAGCCAGAGTGCAGACTCCCGACATCTATAAAAAGGTCCAAGGGGAATTATAGACCGGTAAGCCTGTAGTGGGGAAAATGCTAGAGTCCATTATAAAAGATGTAATAGCAGAGCACTTGGAAAACAGTGACAGGATCGGACAAAGTCAACATGAATTTACAAAAGGTAAATCATGCTCGACTAATCTACTGGAATTTTTTGAGGATGTAACTGATAGAATAGATAAGGGAGAACCAGTGGATGTGGTGTATTTGGACTTTCAGAAGGCTTTCGATAAAGGTCCCGCATAAGAGACTAGCGTGCAAAGTTAAAGCACATGGGATTGGGGGTATGGTACTGACTTGGATAGAGAACTGGTTGGCAGACAGGAAGCAAAGAGTTGGAATAAACGGGTCTTTTTCCGAGTGGAAGGCAGTGACTAGTGGGGCACCGCAGGAATCAGTGTTAGGACCCCAGTTATTCACAATATATATTAATGATCTAGACGAGGGAACTAGATGTAATATCTCCAAGTTTGCAGATGACACAAAGCTGGGTGGGCGTGTGTGCTGAGAGGAGGATGCAGAGAAACTCCAGTACGATTTGGACAGGTTGGGCGATTGGGCAGATAGATGCATGACAGATGTAGATAATGTGGATGAATGCGAGGTTATCCACTTTGGTGGCAAAAACAGGAAGGCAGATTATTATCTGAATGGCAATAGATTGGGAGAAGGGGAAGTGCAACGAGACCTGGGTGTCCTTGTGCACCAGTCGCTGAAGGTAAGCATGTAGGTGCAGCAGGCGGTTAAGAAAGCAAATAGTATGCTGGCCTTCATAGTGAGAGGATTCAAGTGCAGGAGCAAGGATGTCTTGCTGCAGTTGTACAGGGCCTTGGTGAGACCACACCTTGAGTATTGTGTGCAGTTTTGGTCACCTTATCTGAGGAAGGATGTTCTTGCCATGGAGGGAGTGCAGCGAAGATTCACCAGGCTGATGCCTGGGATGGCAGGAATGACGTATGAGGAGAGATTGGGTCGATTGGGCTTATACTCGCTGGAGTTTAGAAGAATGAGAGGGGATCTCATTGAAACTTATAAAATTCTAACAGGACTAGACAGACTAGATGCAGGAAGGCTGTTCCCGATGGCGGGGGAGTCCAGAACCAGGGGTCACAGTCTAAGGATAAGGGGTAAGCCATTTAGGACTAAGATGAGGAGGAATTTCTTCACCCAGAGAGTGGTGAACCTGTGGCATTCTCTACCACAGAAGGCAGTTGGGGCCAATTCATTAAATATATTCAAGAAGGAGTTAGATATATTTCTTACGGCTAAAGGGATCAAGGGATATGGGGAGAAGGCAGGGACAGGGTAATGAATTTGGATGATCAGCCATGATCTCATTGAATGGCGGAGCAGGCTCGAGGGGCCGAATGGCCTACTCCTGCTCCTATCTTCTATGTTTCTATGTAAGATTAATCAAGCCGGAGTCATCTCAGCCCAGTTCCTAGTGGATGCAAATTGACAATTCAAAATAGCTGATAATTGGGAATTGAATTGTCACTGCAGTTCTTCTCAGCCACACAGAGGTAAGTGTGCCAGGGGGAAATATCCCACCGACGGCATATTCGGGTCTCTTCTAAGTTTGGGTGAGGTACACTGTTGAGGCAATGGAGAAGCAGCTCAAGTCTGTATCTGACCTGTACGTGCTTGATGAGCAATGTGATAGGAACTTTATTCTGTGTCTAAGCTGAAGAAGCAGTTTACAGGAAACTTTAGTCTGCACTATACCCGCCACCTGCATTCGGTGCAAAAAATAAATGTTCCTTCCTTGTCCGGGGAAGTGATTCCTCAAAATAGTTCTTTAAAAAAATAAAAAAAAATCGCACTGCAGAACCCATTCAACAGGTTTTCTTTTATTACAAAAAGCATGCAGTCATTATGCGGTCCACTGAAGCAGCGCGCTAGTGGACTATAAACAGTAAGATGCAAATTAGCTCCCATAATTCACAAACGGCAAGTTCATAACCTAAACCTCAGCAATCGGTGGCCGTGCAGCATTGAGAACGGAGAAAAGAAAATTCGAAATTAAGCCCGCGGCCAGGAATGGAGGATTGCATCAGAAGGAGGTGGATGCCATCGAAGCATCTTTCATAAGGGTTTTTTTTTTTTTATAAACTGAATCGAACAATCACTGGAATATTTATAGATTACAATTTCCTGTAGCAATCTATTATTGAAACAACTTCTGCTGTGTAGTGCTGTAGCAAATATCTGTTTTAATAACCGAGTTGTTGGGAGTGTCGATTCCAAAATTCCAGAATAAATTTACGGCGTTATTATAAGCAACAAAAAAGACTCCATGGGAGCCAATTGTAAAATGAATGACGTCTCAGTGATTGCAGCTCCTCCACATCAAGGCGTTTGGGAGCAGCTCGGAATTGCTGGCTGCAATTCTTTTCAGAAGTAGAGCTTTTGTTAAGTATGCATCGTGACTTTCAGCAGACTGTTTCCCACCCTTCCCCCCCGCCCGCCCCCCACACTGCATCTGAAGCACTAGCAGGAGGGCAAATCCTGCCCCTCCACTCTCCAAGCCTTGTTCACTTATCCAAGTTCAAGAGGAGAAATGCAATATAACAGGAAACGCTGGAAAAACTCGGCAAGTCAGGCAGCATCCGTGGAGAGAGAAACAGAGTTAACGTTTCAGGTTGATGACCTTTCGTCAGAACTGTGGAAAAAAGCAGGAAATGGAAAGCAAGGTTGGGGGCTGGGAAAAGGGGGAGGGGATTTAAAAAAAAAAAAAAAATTTATTCATTGATGGGATGTGGGCGTCGCTGGCTCGGCCTGCATTTAGTTCCCATCCCTAATTGCCCTTGAGAAGATGGTGGTGAGCCGCCTTCTTGAACCGCTGCAGTCCATATGGTGTAGGTACACCCACAATGCTGTTAGGAAGGGAGTTCCAGGATTTTGGCCCAGCGACAGTGAAGGAACGGCGATACAGGTCCAAGTCAGGATGGTGTGTGGCTTGGAGGGGAACTTGTAGGTGGTGATGTTCCCATGCGTCTGCTGCCCTTGCCCTTCTAAGTGGTAGAGGTCACGGGTTTGGAAGGTGCTGTTGAAGGAGCTTTGGCGAGTTGTTGCAGTGCATCTTGTAGATGGTACACACTGCAGCCACAGAACAAAAGGGAAGGTCAGTGATAGGATAGAAAGCAGGCGAGATTAAGAGACACAGACATTAAGAGATATTCAAGGCAAGGGGAGGTGGAAATGGGACAGGTTGAGGAACAAAGGATGGCTCTAGATGGGGTGTGAATTGCTCTGGTAGAATGAAAGACAGCTGAAGGGAGGGGGGGGAAAAACAAAAAGTCTGTGACATGAATCAGTCATTCATGAAAGAAAGACTTATGAAATAATACTGAGCGGCCTGCGGGTGGTGATGTCCAGGGAGAGTATAAATACTCGGGCACAGGCCCAGCTTGCGCAGGACATTCTTAACAGGAACTAGTGAAGGACACAACTAGTCCTCCATGTTGTAAAACAGTTGATTAAAGCTTTGTTTAACGCTTAGACCAAGTGCCTAGTAGTTTTCTTACGTCAGTGTGGTTAAACAAAAAAGAAAAAATATATATGTGATAGGGGCCGAGGTTATGATTTGAAATTGTTGAACTCAATGTTGAGTCCAGAGGGCTGTAGAAATGCAATGTTAAGAGGCTTATTTAGATAGCGACAGCACAAACATTATTCATTGAGGCACAGTAGGTGATTTTGTCACCAAGCAATATAATCAATTAAGTCAAACAACTCGATAGCAAAATACTGCGGATGCTGGAAATCCGAAATAACAGAAAACGCTGCAAAAACTCAGCAGGCCAGGGCAGCATCGGTGGAGAGAGAAACAGAGTTAACGTTTCAGGTCGAAGACCCTTCGTCAGAACTGGAAAAAAAGCAGGAAAAGGGATAGATTTTAAAGCAAGTGTGGGGCTGGGAAAAGGGGGAGGGGATGAAAAAACAAAAGGGAAGGTCAGTGATAGGATAGAAAGCAGGAGAGATAAAGAGACATTGAAGGCCAGAGGAGGTGGTAATGGGACAGGTAAAGGAACAAAGGGTGGCTGAAGATGAAGTGTGAATGGCGCTGGCAGAATGATAGACAGCTGCCCTGTGGGAGGGAAGAAAAAAGGCCAGACGAAAGTGTGGATTAAAAAAAAATTTAATGATAAAATATTTGTGTGATAGGGGCCGAGGTTATGATCTGAAATTGTTGAACTCTATGTCGAGTCCAGAGGGCTGTAGAGTGCCTAATCAAAAGTCAAACAACTCCTTCGTCGACGTCAAATGGTTTGTGTTAAGGGCATTGACGAGTTGTTTTGAAGTGCAGACGTTGGTATGGTTGGATTTACAATCATTTTGACAAACACAGGCTGAATTCAAGCTAAGCAAGATATCAATAAATCAAACATATTTCAAAGGTAAGACAAGGGGGTATAGGCTAAAACTGGAAACGGTCAATTTAGAACCAACATATCATCACACAAAGAATGATCAATGGTCTACCTGGAAGGGCAGTCTCCAGTTAGGTGAGTGATTGGGGATAGGATGTGAAGAGGATCTTTCCTTCCTGAATGCATCTATATGGCCAAATGGCCTCCCTCATTTGTACTTATCTTGTGAACCTCCAGAGACGGATACAGGACTGACTGCATAATGTTCAATTTAACAAATACTGACGCACTCTCAGGGACCCCAGTTCTGGCTACTCATATATCTACAATAACAGCACGGTTTTCAATGTTTATTCGTCTACAGCAACAGAAATAACTGAGCGAGGCGACATATACAGAAAGATGCAGAAATCCCACGACGTCGCAGCAATCCCCTCAAGGGTCTCCTCGAGACCGGGACCTGCATGTGAAAGCCCGTGACGAGTAGCCTGGGTTAGATGGAGGGGCATCCTTGCATTGCCCTACCCCAACTGGAGCATTAATGTGTCCAAAAAAAAACAGCGAATGTTCTAACAAGATAACCAATGAAGCCTGACTTTGAAACCTTAAATGATGACCGTCAAACAGGTCAGCGAATCATTGGCTTGGACTTAGTGGCCAAGCAAGAAAACGTGGGTGGATATGCAGTGTCCAGCCAGTGTCACATCGTCATCACTCCCACCAACCATTCTTCTTGCTAATTCACTGCAAGCCCATGGGGATTTGAAGAACGTACCTCAAACACATTGGATGTTAATTTAATTAGCACCAGAGAGAGAAAAAAAATCAGTTCAACAGTTCAGGCTGAATTTAAATTCAATTCATTATAGTGCTTTTAATGTTATAGTCTGTAATAAGATAACCAGTCCCAGCTTTGCCTTGGGCACTGTGTATTCTTGGGTGTTGTCAGAAGACGTGGCATAATTCCTTAGATGGCCTGCAGGGTTTTTAAAGACATTGGGGGCTAAATTCGGTTGATTTGCGCCTCCCGTTAGCGCCCTCGCTTACGTGACTCAAATCAACTAGCGCCTGGGTGCAGTGCCGCTAACCCCTTCCGCGAAATTCAGCCCAACTGGGCCCCGGGTCGCGCTGCGCTAGGCCCCTCCCCTTTAATAAGGGGAGGAAGGCCTGCAGTACCGCGGCGCATGGCGCTGCGGCACGTCGGGCCGCGATATTCACTCGCAGCGCCCCAAGAGGGAGGTGGGGTGCTTCCAGTAGCGCCCTGCATCCCTCTTGGGGCGCTACCAGTGAATTTCGGGTGCAGGGGCGCTAACTTTTTCAGAGCGCTAAAAGTAGCGCCCCGGTGAAGTTAGCGCCCCAAAGGGGGCACAACCCAATTTTCCCCTCATTGTCTTGCCTCCTGGGTGGCAGCACAAATGAGCTACTGGGCGTTCTCCTAACCTCAGGCCAGAGAAGGGCAAATGGTTCAAGAGACGAACATTTGTGTGTCTGAAGTAAAGGGAGGTTTGAAGAATTTAGCAAGAGAAAGGGATGGACGTCAACTGTAGAATGTACAGCACAGAAACGGGCCATTAACAGGTCTATGTCGGTGTGTATGCTCCACACGCGCCTCCTCTCACCCTATCAACATATCCTTCTAAAAGGAGCATTAGGTCAAATGGTTTTTCCCCCCCATTTCCAAAGTTTCCCCCTACTCTTTCTATACACTGGAACAACTATAGCAAATGAATGATTCTAGCAAAAAAAAAAATTAGAACTCAAGAGATTGAACCAACAATTGTCCAATATCTGTTTCCGGTTTCTAGCCTGCAGTCAATGGCACCATCGCCTTCATGTAGCTCATGCACCATGCTGAAGGAACACCCATTCCCAAGTTTCAGCAGATACACATCACCCAACAGACATCAATATTATGTAACCACAGCAACGTGCCATCTACAATTACCACACACTGCAGCTGGCCATTAGGGTCAACCACTAGCCACTCTTTAATGTACAGTACCCATCATACATCGTGAACACTGCACAGCACACCATGAAGGCAATGCATGATAAACTCGCTATGGCCAAACTGCAATTTGTTTTTAAGTTTAAACAGCCCGTTTTGCACGGTGTGTGCTCCAACCCTCCTTTCCCAATCTCATTACTTTCACAAGCATCGCAAGAGGAAGACGATTACCACTTAAAGGCTCTTGTGTATAGTAAAATACATCAGCTGACAAAAATCAGTCAAATTCAGTGTCAGCCGCTCACTAATCTTGGGCACATCACATCGGTGCAGTACTGAGGGAGTGCTGCACTGTCGGAGGTGCTGTCTTTTGGACGAGAGGTTAAATTGAGGCCCCACCAGGCTGCTACGGTGGACGTTTACTATCCCATGGCACTATACAAACAAAAAAGAGTTGTCCTGGTGTCCTGGCCAACAACCCTCCATGAACCAACACCAAATAAAATCGGCCGGTCACTCATTATTTACTGTTTGTGAGATCGTGCTGTGCGCGCATGTTTGCCTGTATAACAGCGACTGCATTTAAAGCGATTCATTGGTTGTGAACCATTTTGCGACTTCCTGAAGATATAAGTCACTATGTAAATGCAAGTTTTAACATCAGCTTTACATAAACTGTCCCTTTCTCCTTCACTGACAACATACCCTACCCAGCAGAACCAACATCTGGGGCGCAATGCCCCCAATCAAGATACAGAGCGTAACTGAGACCGCCTACTTCCAGCTCTGTAACATCGCCTGTCTCCACCCCTGCCTCTGCTCATCCGCTGCTGAAACCCTCATCCATGCCTTTGTTACCTCTAGACTCGACTATTCCAACGCACTCCTGGCTGGCCTCCCACATTCCACCCTACGTAAACTTGAGGTCATCCAAAACTCGGCTGCCCGTGTCTTAATTCGCACCAAGTCCCGTTCGCCCATCACCCCTGTGCTCGCTGACCTACATTGGCTCCCGGTTAAGCAATGCCTCGATTTCAAAATTCTCATCCTTGTTTTCAAATCCCTCCATGGGCACGCCCCTCCCTATCTCTGTAATCTCCTTCAGCCCCACAACCCCCACCCCCCGCCCCGAGATATCTGCGCTCCTCTAATTCTGCCCTCTTGAGCATCCCTGATTATAATCACTCAACCATTGGTAGACGTGCCTTCTGTTGCCTGGGCCCTAAGCTCTGGAATTCCCTGCCTAAACCTCTCCGCCTCTCTCTCCTCCTTTAAGACGCTCCTTAAAACCTACCTCTTTGATCAATCTTTTGATCACCTGCCCTAATTTATCCTTATGTGGCTCAGTGTCAAATTTCTTGCCTTAAAATACTCCTGTGCAGCACCTTGGGATGTTTTACTACGCTAAAGGCGCTATATAAATACAAGTTGTTGTTGGATGAATTATGTATTCTATTTATCTCATGTTATTATATCCGCTATTCAAAAGCTCCTGCAGTACATTACGTTCCATATAACCATCGGCCCTGCGCTCGCTGATCTACAATGGCTCCCAGTTAAGCAGCGCCTCGATTTTAACATCCTCATCCTGGTTTTCAAATCCCTCCATGGCCTCGCCCCTCCCCATCCCTGTAACCTCCTCCAGCCCCACAACCCCCCCGAGATCTCTGCGCTCCTCCAAATCTGGCCTCTTGCGCATTCCTGATTTTAATCACTCAACCATTGGCGGCCGTGCCTTCAGCTGCCTGGGCCCGAAGCTCTGGAATTCCTTCCCTAAACCGCTCCACCTCTCTACCCTCCTGTAAGATGCTCCTTAAAATCTACCTCTTTTACCTAATTTCTCCTTATGTGGCTCGATGTCAGATTTTGTTTTATAACACTCCTGTGAAGCGCCATGGGACATTTTAGTACATGTAAGGCGCTATATAAATACAAGTTGTTGCTGTTATGTCATGCACCGAGCTGAAAATTCATTTGCTAGGCTTAACAAAAAAGAGGAGAATTTGGGGAACAAATATTTTTTTTGCTACAAACAACTATCACAACAAACAGCCTCCCACCGGCACAGCAGGAGGGATCAGTGCACCTGGCCCAAATCCTGGTGGCTCAGCTCTCGTTCCATCACACAGATGGTTCTGTATGTCGGGCTAATGGTCCGGAGCTCTGCCAAACCCTGGATTGCGAGCACCCTGCCAAGGATTTTGCAGCATTCGGGACGTGGCACCATTGTGCACTTGCAACTCTGGACGTTGCCACAGCGTCTAACTTCCTGACCCCCAGACACGCAGGGCCAAGCGAGACGTCTGAAGACAAACATCTCCTGTGTATTTAGCATCAGAAAATGGGAAATAGGCTGCACCAGTGTAAAAGTGACGAGCGTGATTTTTGAAACTGGCTAACAAAACATTCCACCTTATACAGTGTAATCCTTCTGAAGACAGTACTGTCAATCATTCATGAACAAATATCATCAAGACCCCAGTGAGTGCTAACGAGCGGTTAAACACACATTATCTTGGTTCCAAACATCTAAGTATACAAATCATTTCACACGTAGACTAAAGCACCTTTATCTCGACGAACTTCCTGATCAACAATCTTGCCTGATTCATGCAGTGTCGCCTGCAGTTTAGTAAAAGAGCCTTGTGCCTGAATCCGAGCTATTTTAAACTATATACAAAGCCAAAAGGCACAATTCCTATTGTTGTCAGTGGCTTTTGCACGAATTTGATTGCAAGTCAGATGAGAGCTGATTTGTAACCTAGCAACAGTTATTTAGATTTCACAGTAATTTTTTCCCTTTGGAAAAATGAATAAAGACAACGTATCCTGTTGCACCTTAATCAGAACATTATTTTTTGCCAGGACTGGAAAAGTCTTGGGAGACCGAACATGGGGAGCTAAAACGGGTGACCGAGATTCCTGGGAGCAAAATGGTGGCGGTCCTTCAAAGCCGCATTGGTCGACCTCAAAATTAGTGTGACCCCCGCCACCCGTCCAACCGGCTCCACTGCTGCATGAATTGTCACCATATACACAGAGTAAAGATCCCTCCTCTGCTGGGGAAGTCCAGAATCCAGGATGAGGGGGCACAATCTTAAAGTTAAAGCTGGGCCATTCTGGAGTGAAATCAGGAAGAACAAATGCAATAGGAGCAGGAGTGGGCCATTCGGCCCCTCGAGCCTGCTCCGCCATTCAATAAGATCATGGTTGATCTTCTACCTTCACTTTCCTGCACTATCCCCATATCCCTTGATTCCCTTAATATCCAAAAATCTTTCGATCTTTATAACATAAAAAATAGGATAAGAACGGAAGAAATAGGATAAGTACATAAGCACTTTTTCCACACAAGGGTATCAAGGAATATGGATCAAAGACAGGTACAGATCAGCCTTGATCTAATTATACGGTAGAACAGGGTAGGGAGGCTGAATGACCTACTCCTATTCCCATGTCTCTCTCAACACAACGGTTTACTGAGTCGTTTCTTACGACACCCCACACGCTGAGCTGTCGCCAGATGAAAAACATCGTCTCAGAGGGAGCAAAGATGAAGAGCAAGAGGCCCGGTACCGAGGCTTGGAAAGTGAGTGGCCCAGTGGATGAGGGGAGGGTGGGACTAGGTTTTAGGAAGGCGGGTCTAGGTGGAATCTGCAGACGTGCCACCCGGGAAGACCAACGAGCAGGGCACAAAGCCTGGCCAAGAAGCAAGTCTGGTTTTAACCAGGGAAAGGGGCAAATACTCACAGGGGGAGACTGGCTACGGAGTGGAGGTGCAAGGATTGGTCCATGGCAATCTCGCGGCCAATACTCTGCCAGGACCAATGGTCAGATGGAAGAATCAAATCACAACAACTGGTATGGGTCATATATTTCCTACTAAAGCAGATCACTAAAAGGTGCCATGGACTGCACTGCTCAATCAGGTCATCAGGTGATCTGAACTCGAGAGACAGATACTTCTCAAATATGGAAACTTTTAGTGGCGCATTGATGCTATGCAGTGAAGTGACAGATTTAGAGGAAGCCAGAGCGAAGTCATCCTGTCCCTCCTAGCAATAGCGCTGGTAGAAAAGTGCTAGTAGCAGATGGCTTGTCCATCTTGACTGCAGTATGCTGATCATGGGAAGATCCAGAAGTTGATATGCTAGGAAACATGATACAAAAAGGAAGAAATGATTAATTTGCCAGCAACTTTATTATTTCGAGCAATTAATTTTTTTTCAATAGTTTAACAAAGCTGAGAAACAAAGGATATGTAATAGGGCAAGGAACGAGCATTTATACAGCGCCTTCCATCCCAAAACACTCGACAGACAATTAAGTACCTTAAGTGTAGTTGCTGTGGTTAGGAAAACGTGGCAGCCAATTTGCGCACAGTAAGGCTCCTGAGGGTGAGCTTTAACCACGCTCGATCAGCTCCGATGGACGGGCCACATCGTCCGCATGCCCGATACGAGACTCCCAAAACAAGCGCTCTACTCGGAGCTCCGGCACGTCAAGAGAGCCCCAGGTGGGCAGAGGAAACGCTTCAAGGAAACCCTCAAAGCCTCCTTGAAAAAGTGTAACCTCCCCACCGACACCTGGGAATCCCTGGCTCAAGACCGCACAAAGTGGAGGAGAAGCATCCGGGAAGACGCCGAACAGCTCGAGTCTCTTCACCGGGAGCAAGCGGAAGCCAAGCGCAAGAAGCACACGTCAACCCAAGCACCCCACCCACCCGCCCCTTCAACCAGCGTCTGCCCCACCTGTGACAGAGACTGTAGGTCCCGCACTGGACTCACAAGTCATCCTCGGTTCCGCCTAAGAAGTAGTAGTAGTAAAGCTCCACAAACAGCAACGAGATAAGTGACCAGATAATCTGTTAGTGGCGGTGGTTGAGCGACAAATGTTGGCCAGGACACGGTTTTGGGGGGGGGGGGGGGGGGGGGAACTCTTCTGGTTATTTTTTCAATAGTGCCATGGGATCTTTTACATTCAGCTGAGCAGACAGACAGGGCCTCAGCATCCTAGAGATGGCAACTCCGATACTGCAGCACTCCTTCAGTACTGCAGCGTGTCAGTCGAGATTATGTGCTCGAATGAAGTATCAAACAGCTTAAGTGGCTATTGATGCTGCAGAGACCAACAGGAGCCACCTCTGTAATTGAAGCCTCTTTCCCAAAAGGTGTAATGCCCTAGATGTTGATTTTCTCTTTGGTGTTTCGGCTTTCAAATTAATGGAGCTAGCCTTTTTATGGCGGGTAATAGTACAGGCACAATTCAATCCTCACATCATTCCCTCAGGGGAAAATCAGACAACCCACACAGCCAGGTTTCTACAAGAGCAACTCTGGAAAACTTGACTAACTATTTTCATTCCCATCCTATGAGGAAGCACGAGCGCCTCAACGATGCCAGACTCCCCTCTTCCACCACACTTGTGATTAGGAACACAAAAATCCATGGTCTGCCACTTCAGGAGATGCACTCAAGCGCACCCACATCACATACCCTTATGCAATCGAGTCATACAGCACATGAGACGGCCATTCAGCCCATCGTACTTGTGCTGGCTCTTTGAAAGAACTATCCAATTAGTCCCACTCCCCCTGCTCTTTCCTCACGGCCCTGTAATTTGTTTCCTTTTCCAAGTACATATCCAATTCCCGCTTCACAGTTACACTGTTAGCTTACCAGAAGGGTTTGGATAAATGGAATGAGATATGCATGGGGACTGCAAGTTACAACAGTACAGTACCTGGCTGTCCCTCAGACCATCACTAGCATGTCTTACCTTCTTTCCCCTTTCGGATTTCCACATCCCACACACCAATCGCTGGCCAAGAGAGCAGGCAGATGGCATCCTCCAGGGCCTCGAATGCCATCCTACAAGCGAGCGGTACAAAGCGTGCAAGAGTGGCCTGCGGTGATCAGATTCGGCCTCTCTTGCCAAGGAGCAGAAAGCAGCTGGCCTGCACACCAGCTCCTGGCAGCTAACATTGGAAGACCACTACAAGAGAAGCCACAAACACAAGGCCATGCCTAACACGCTGTGTCCCAAAGCTACAAATTAGTCTCGCAACATCCTAAAATTTCTATAGCAACCGTGTCAATTAGCAAACTTCAAAAATGCCTCTCACCCTGAATGCTGTTCACATGGCAGGGAGTGAGTGTGATATGGCTGTTGCGGCCTCCCCTTTCTCCAAATGAGCTTCCCCACGCTGTACGCCATTGCTATTGCCGTGTGGTTCCAGGATGTTGGCCAATGCTGCTCCAGAATTAGGGGTGCAAGAGTAACTGAGAAAGGGAGGGCTTATCCTCCCTCTAACTTTCACCCTCCCTGCTTGCGAGAAGTGCCTGTCCTCCACTCGGCAACCTGACCGAGATCAGAAACTTAAAACGGTGAGGGATTACTGTTGCAAACTCATTTAACGCAGCAGTTCCTGGTACCGCAAGCTGACCCGCCAATACTGTCTCCTAGTCAGGAGCTCCTTATACTTCCGTGCAACGTGCTCGTATCGAGGGACAGCACCCTCATCTTTCAAATAGGCACTTTACAGCCTTCTGGACTCAACATCGAGTTCAACAATTTCAAACTGACATGAATCTTGTCATTCATGTGAAAATGACTAATGTAATAATACTGGGCGGCCTGCTGGTGGCGCTGTCCAGGGAGAGTATAAATACTCGGGCACGGGCCCAGCTTGCTCTGGACATTCTTTAACAGGAACTAGTGAAGGACACAACTAGATCTCCATGTTGAAAAACAGTTGATTAAAGCCTTGTTTAATACTCAGACCAAGTGCCTCGTAGTTTTCTTACGTCACAGACCATAACCTCTGCCCCAATCTTTTTTTTCCTCACATGGCAGCTGTCGATGTAATGTTATCTTATTCTTTCTTCAAGTTCTAGTGTATTTACATATTTCATGTGAACACACAAAACAAGGTTAAAAAACCTTGATCATGATAATGATAATGTAAGTTCATTAAGTGTTACAGTTAAAATGCAGATTAATACAAAGAAAACATGTTGTTAGTTAAAAGTAAAATACTTTTGTTTTAAGAAAGGGAGATGTAATGATATCAGCAAATAGTGATGGTATTTGCCTGTTTGATTATGATGCCTTACCAGCATAGTTGCCTGATTGATTACTTATGCCTGACCAGCAGAGGGCATGTGACAGAGACAAGCAGTTTAGTTTTAGTTTTGCTTTTAGATGGATCACTAGCATGGTATCTCCTGTAATGCTGTTAAAAAGAGTTGAACAGACTTTAGATTAAAAGACATTCTCTTTCATAAATGTCTCATCTTTTGTTTCTTAACTTGTCCGATTACCATCTCCTTTTGCCTCGCACCATCATCCCTTTTGTCTCTTAATCTCTCCTGCCTTCCATCCTATCACAGACCTTCCCTTTTGTTCTTTCCTCCCCCCCCCCTTTCCCAGCCCCTACACTTGCTTAGAAACCTGTTCCATCTCCAGCTTTTTTCCAGTTCTGACGAAGGGTCATCGACCTGAAACATTAACTCTGTTTCTCTCTCCACGGATGCTGCCTGACCGGCTGAGTATTTCCAGCATTTTCTGTTTTTATTGCTCGTATCCAGTGCTTGGTCCACCCGTGCGCTGCGCCCACCCCCTGCCCACCGTGTGGGATGTGCCTGCCCCACCCACCCACCTCACCATACCGGCAGCACAGATGCAAATTTTGATGCAGGCTCTCATTTGCATTAGCAAAGAAGGTGCTCCTATAAATGATAATACAGCCCATGAGCAGGCTGACAGCTACAATACAATTAAACATTTGTCAAGCTGTCACAGTTAGTCTATTAAAATTCATGTCTTGTATTTATAGAAACAGAATCACAAACTCGCTGAGATTTTGCATAGACGGCGACATTTAAACTCCAAGTGCTACACTCGAGAGGTTTAAGCTAACTGTATAAAGTACAGTGCAGACTTTCAATGCACCAGTGGATGTCATAGAATCATAGAAATTTACAGTCCAGGAGGCCGCCATTTGGCCCATGTGTCTGCGCCAGTCGAAAAAGAGCTATCCAGCCTAATCCAACTTTCCAGCTCTTGGTCCGTAGCCCTGTAGTTTACGGCACTTCAAGTGCATATCCAAGTACTTTTTAACTGTGATGAGGGTCTCTGCCTCTACCACCCTTTCAGGCAGTGAGTCAGACCCCCCACCGCCCTCTGGGTGAACAAAGTTCTCCTCAACTCCCCTCTAATCCTTCTACCAATTACTTTAAATCTATGCCCCCTGGTTATTGACCTCTGCGCCAGGGGAAATAGATCCTTCCTATCCACTCTATCTAGGCCCCTCGTAATTTTATACACCTCAATTAAGTCTCCCCTCAGCCTCCTCTGTTCCAAAGATAACAACCCCAGCCTATCCAACGTTTCCTCATAGCTAAAGTTCTCCATTCCTGGAAACATCCTCGTAAATCTCCTCTGTACCCTCTCTAGTGCAACCACATCCTTCCTGTAATGTGGTGACCAGAACTGCACGCAGTATTCTAGCTGAGGCCTAACTAGCGTTTTATACAGTTCAAGCATAACCTCCCTGCTCTTATATTCTATGCCTCAGCTAATAAAGGCAAGTATCCCATATGCCTTCTTAACCACCTTATCTACCTGTCCTGATACCTTCAGGGATCTGTGGACATGCACTCCAAGGTTCCTCTGATCTTCTGCACTTCTCAGTGTCCTTGTGTAATCCCTTGCCTTGTTAGCCCTCCCCAAATGCATTACCTCACACTTCTCCGGATTGAATTCCATGTCATTTTTCTGCCCACCTGACCAGTCCATTGGTATCTTCCTGCAGTCTACAGCTTTCTTCCTCACTATCAACCACATGGCCAATTTTTGTATCATCTACAAACTTCTTAATCATGCCCCCTACATTGAAGTCTAAATCATTCATATATACCACAAAAAGCAGGGGGACCCAGTACCGAGCCCTGCGAAACCTCACTGGAAACAGCCTTCCAGTCACAAAAACACCCGACCATGCCTCAGCCAATTTTGGATCCAACTTGCCACTTTCCCTTGGATCCCATGGGCTTTTACTTATTTAACCAACCTGCCATGCCACTTGGGACCAAGCTCCTAATGATCATCAAATCAGATCCTGCAAGCCCATTTAAGGATGCATTTGTACTACAAGTTTACCTATGATGCAAGGTGTGTTTGGCTTCTCATCGATGCTAAAGTTGGACTGGACAATGAACTGTTGACGCCGCCACTGACTGTAAAGCGAAGTGGAGTGAAATGCCCTACTCCAATGAATCTCATTCTGGTGTCAGGTTGGGTCCTGGCCAATGTTCCCCCAATTTTAAATTTGGGTGCGCAGTCCCTTTAACTTGGTGCGCGGCCCATTCAAAGTTTTGCGCACACGCGAAATTTCACATTGGAAAAGCTGGTCCCAGGCTGCGCAGCTTAGAGGAAAACGTTGGTCCTGACTATGGCTTCAAACTGCATTTATACATTAACAACAGTGTGGGTGCAAAGTGAAACCGCTTCACGCTGACCCTACACCTGTGCTGTTATTGCACTCCAACAGACCAGACCTAGTCCACATAATCCAGTGCCCGAACCTGGAATGTTAGATCAAGACCTGCTGGGTACATGCTGACTAGGAATTCGAACACCTATGGGAGAAATGCAACAGTTCTCGGAGCATCCACAGACGGTGTTTCTGGGTGGATTTTTAGCTGTGTAAATGCAGTGTTAACGAGAGGGTTAAAAGTTACCAGAGTGGCTGTTGACACCACTGTGTCAGCCATTGAGTTGCACCATCAGCCAATGAGTTGGAGACAGGGCGGGACATATGGCAGAACTCACAGAAAATAGTCTATTTCACAGCAAAGTCCATTTACTCAGCAAACAGCCTATTGAAAAAGCACACTACAGCAAACAGTCTACAGAGTCTATTTAAAAAGTCCCGACGAACTACAGCAAACAGAACTCATGACCGAAGCAGGGGAAATTACATCTCCCGATAAAAGCAGGGGGATTTCTCCATCAAAATGCAGTGAGTGGAGGATAGTTACAGACAGATTATGTGCGTAACATCAATCCCAGTCACTTACAGCAGTGATTGACGGGGGAATTACCCAATCATCTCCATTCTGGCCAGCAATAGTGGCATCACTATACGCAGCCAAGAGTTAGTGAGTAATCCACAAGTTGATTCATTATACATTCTCAGAGGGGTCACATATTAGCAAATACCTTAAAGAAACAATGGCCTATGTGAAATAAATATTGTGAAGACCGAAGTCATTGTCTTCGGACCCCGTCACAAACTCTGTTCTGTAGCCACTGACTCCAGCCCCCCTCTGGCCACTGTCTGAAGCAGGACCAGACCGTTCACAAATTTAGCGCCCTATCTGACCCTGACCTGAGCTTCCGACCACACAGCCCCTCCATCATCAAGACTGATGTAAGAAAACTACCAGGCACTTGGTCTGAGTATTAAACAAGGCTTTAATCAACTGTTTTTCAACATGGAGATCTAGTTGTGTCCTTCACTAGTTCCTGTTAAAGAATGTCCTGAGCAAGCTGGGCCCATGCCCGAGTATTTATACTCTCCCTGGACAGCGCCACCAGCAGGTCGCCCAGTATTATTTCATAAGTCATTTCCACATGAATGGCAAGATTCATGTCAAAGACCACCTACTTCCACCTGACATCACACATCTCCGCCCCTTACCTCAGCTCATCTGCTGCTGAAACCGTCACCCATGCCTTTGTTGCCTCTGGACTCAACTATCCCAATGCTCTCCTGGCCTGCCTCACACTTTACACCCTCCATAAACTTAAGCTCATCCAAAACTCTGCCGCCTGCGTCCTAACTCACACCAAGTCCCGTTCACCCATCACCCCCTGTGCTCGTTGACCTACGTTGGCTCCTGGTCCAGCAACGCCTCGATTTTAAAACTCTCATCCTGGTTTTCAAATCACTCGGTGGCCCCGCCCCTCCCCTCCCCATCTCTAACCTTCTTCAGCACTAAAACACTCTCAAGATCTCGGTGTTCCTCCAATTCTGGCCTCTTGCGCATCCTCGATTTTAATCGCTCCACCATTGGCAGCCGTGCCTTCAGCTGCCTAGGTCCTGTGCTATGGAATTCCCTCCCTAAACCTCTCCGCCTCGCTACTTCTTTAAGACACTAAAACCTACATCTCTGGCCAAGCTTTTGGCCAGCTGTCCTAATATCTCATGTGGCTCGGTGTCAAATTCTGTTTGAGAACGCTCCTGTGAAGCACCTTGGGACGTTGCACTATGTTAAAAGCGCTATATAAAGGCAAGTTATTAGCATGGTGCAAAGGTCGATTAATTAAACTGGCAGAGTTTGTAAATTTGTGCAAATTCACGATATTGATACCATGGAATAGCATTCTCGCTTGAGTCAGAGGCTGTGCGTCCAGGCCCCACTCCAGAGAGGGAGCAGAAAATCATGGCTGAAACATCTATACAATAGGACACTGTTGTCAAAAGTGTTAACTTGCAGTTGAAAAGTTGAACTGTGGTGAAATCCCTATGTTCAAATGGACATTAAAGATCCCAGTATCGTAGCCAACATTGACCCCGCAACCAAAATTATTTAATTTTTTTTTTTAAAGAATTAACTGGTCATTCATTTGTCTGCTATTTGTGGGACCTTGCTGTGCACAAATTGGCTGCTGCACCTGCCGACATAAGAGTGACTGCACTTCAAAACTACTTCACTAGCTATGAAGCACTTTGGAATGTCCGGAGACGCTATCAAAATCTGAACTTTCTTTCTAGCACAAGAGGTTAGGATTACGTAAGATTAAATTGAGAGAGCACGAATCTCAAACAGTTTATCAAAGTCATCTGAACCCAGAAATGCACCGGAGCGGTCTTGAAAATCTAAAAATGATTAAATATTTGTTGCTTGATGTCTTACAAAGACAGACATGACATATACGGCAGGAGTAAAGAAGGGGAGAAGAGATTGTAATATTATATATAAAAGGACTACTGGACTGTTGGTAAGATGCCTCTTCTACCTTAAATGATGTGCTTGGTAGGTGTAATTGTTCTCCAGAGCGCGCGCCGGCACGGACTCGATGGGCCAAATGGCCTCTTTCTGTGCCGTTATGACTGACTCAATATCACATATGGAGCCATGTTAACGAAGATGTCAGGTAGCACCACGTAACTCAAACTCAAGCACATGAAATTAGGCTGATGCTAAAAAACAACATACTATTCTCACACAAAGCCAGCAAAATAATTACCTACCAGAAAGATGGTGGAACATATAGCTAATGACTCACACTTAGTGACCAGTCCAATGCCTTTAGCAAACTGTGCTTTTTCACACCAGACTGTAACTTCATTGAGTGTACCACAATTACACCTAGCAAGCACATCATTTAAGGTAGAAGCGGCTTCTTACCAAGTCTAGTAGACCGTTTATATATATACTAGCTGGGGAGCCCCGTGTTGCGAGGGCAATTTTGGGGCGCGAGGGCAATTTTGGGGCGTTTGGTCTCCCTGCCCCTGTGTGTCCCCCCTCTCCCTGTCATGTCCTCTCCCTGTCCTATCCCTCCCCTCTCTCCCTCCCCTCCCCTCTCTCCCCCTCCCCTCTCTCCCTCCCTCCCCTCCCTCCCCTCCCTCCCTCCCTCCCCGCTCTCCCTCCCCTCCCCTCCCTCCCCGCTCTCCCTCCCCTCCCTCCCGTCTCCCTCTCCCCCCCCCACCCCTCCCCCACTCCCCCGCTCCCCTCTGTCCCTCTCTCCGGCCCCTCCCCCTGCCTAGCGAGCCCCGCGTTGCGAGGGCAATTTTGGGGCGTTTGGTCTCCCTGCCCGTGTGTCCCCCCTCTCCCTGTCATGTCCTCTCCCTGTCCTATCCCTCCCTCCCCTCCCCTCTCTCCCTCCCCTCCCTCCCTCCCCTCCCCCACTCCCCCCTGTCCCTCTCTCCGGCCCCTCCCCCTGCCTAGCGCCTGAGGTCCCCTGCGTATCGCGCGGCTGATGGACGGCCGCTGCGTGCGGGCGGGCGGCGCATGCGCGGTGAGTGCGGGCGGCGCATGCGCGGTCAGTGCGAGCGGCCCGCGGGAGCCGGCAAGGCCGTTAGCGAGCGGGAAACTTCGGGCGGCGCGCCCGCGCTCCGTCCGCGACACCTGAGAGGGGGAAGTAGAGAGAGACAGAGAGGGAAGAGGAGAAGGAGAGAGAGGGAAGAGGAGAGAGGGAAGAGGAGAAGGAGACAGAGGGAAGAGGAGAAGGAGAGAGAGAGAGAGGGAAGAAAGAGAGAGAGAGAGAGAGAAATTTTTTCAGCTTCAGGCCCCGAGTCCCCCCTGCGCGAGGGTGAGGAGGAGGGGGGGGGGGTTGCTAAACACAATATAAAACTCAAATAAATTGTTAATTAATTGCCTAACACATAATTGAAATATTTACCTTAGTTCCCTAACACACAAAGTGTGGGGGAAAAAATCGTGGAAAATCAAGATGGCGGCCACTCACCTCGGTTCAGAAGGATAAGGCCCGCCCACACACGCACCGATTGGTCGACCGGTCAGGTCACCGAAGCGTAGGATTGGTCAATCGTCGAGTCACTCGACACTCAACTGTAGGAAGACCTCGACGTCACACGGTCACTAATGAGATGCTAATGAGCGGAACGCTGAACGTTTTTGGGATACCGCGGGCGGGATTTTTGTCCGGCCGAAACGTAAATACGCCTATGACCGGTCCGGAATCGCAAGCTTTCTTTTGAGGCGACGCGCGCGTCAGTACGCTCTGTAACTTCCAAACGTATAGAGACCAGGCGGACAGACAGACATCGGGACAGACAGAAGAGCCGCTTTATATATATAGATAATTACAATTACAATCTACTCCCCCCTTACACCTCTTATTCACAAATCCAGTCAACGGCAACACCTGGTATGTTGGCCTTCATTGCAAGAGGATTTGAGTACAGGAGCAAGAATGTCTTACTACAGTTGTACAGGGCCTTGGTGAGACCACACCTGGAGTACTGTGTGCAGTTTTGGTCTCCTTACCCAAGAAAGGATATACTTGCCATGGAGGGAGTGCAGCGAAGGTTCACCAGACTGATTCCTGGGATGGCAGGACTGTCGTATGAGGAGGGATTGGGTCAACTAGGCCTGTATTCACTAGAGTTTAGAAGAATGAGAGGGGATCTCATTGAAACGTATAAAATTTCGACAGGGCTAGACAGACTGGATGTTTCCACTGGCTGGGGGGTCTAGAACGAGGGGTCACAGTCTCAGGATACGGGGTAGGACATTTAGGACTGAGATGAGGAGAAATTTCTTCACTCAGAGGGTGGTGAACCTGTGGAATTCTCTACCACAGAAGGCTGTGGAGGCCAAGTCACTGAATATATTTAAGGAGGAGATAGATAGATTTCTAGACACAAAAGGCATCAAGGGGTATGGGGAGAGAGTGGGAATATGGTATTGAGATAGAGGATCAGCCATGATCACATTGAATGGCGGAGCAGGCTCCTATTTTTCTATGTTTCTACCCCGACGACCATCCCATAAACCCACCGCACGGCAACACCCTCAGGCATTCACTACCATAACCCACAACAGTACAACACCTTTAAGCCATCCTAGCCCACAAACTCACCACACGGTAAGACCCCCTCAGCAATTCTATACCATCGACCTACACGTCCCTTGCCCCTCACTGTGGCCCAACTGCTTTCTCAGTCACCTGATAACCGAGATGGGCAATTACCAGAACAGAGGTTTGGTACAGCCAGACACCACAAGCTACAGTGTGAGCAAACGAGTGGCAACGTTTGCCGCTTCGGTCAATCCATTTACTGAGTGGAGACCCAAACAAACATCAACCGCGGTCCTTTGCTTGTAAAGGTGAGTGATTGCCTCTCAGGATACCAATGCAACGGTGTAAGCATTGCTATCCTGGAGCTTCAGATTAAGCACCATACTCAGGTCAGTAGTTTAAAATTATAGTCTTCAATGGCAGTCATTGGCACCCTTAGCAAAGCAGAGATATCAAGCCGTGGCTATGGTGTCAGCCGCGGCTCAGTGGCAGCACGCCAGAGACTTGAGCACAGAATCTAGGCCGACACCCCCGTGCAGTACTGAGGGAGCGCTGCACTGTCGGGAGGGGCCGTCTTTCAGATGAGACGTTAAACAGAGGGCCCTCTCAGGGGGACATAAAATTTCCTATGGCACTATTTCGAAGAGGAGCAGGGGAGTTCTGCCCGGTGTCCTGGGGCCAATATTTATCCCTCAATCAACATAACTAAAAACAGACTATCAAGTCACATTGCAGTTTGTGGGAGCTTGCTGTGCGCAATTTGGCTGCAGCGTTTCCTACATTACAACAGTGACTACACTCCAAAAAGTACTTCATTGGCTGTAAAGCACTTTGGGATGTCCTGAGGTCGTGAAAGGCGCTATATATAGGAAACTTTTTTTTATCCGGCACGGACGGGACCGACGTGGTGCCAGTTCATCAAAAATTCCGGATAACCGAACGCTATCGTAAAAGATACGGAGCTAAGAGCTCCGTATAAAGCAACAAACCCTGTTGCTTAACAGGTTCAGAACAATGGCCACAAGTTGCAAGTGTCTCTGTAGCTTAGCAACAGCTGTAGCCACACCCTTGCACAGCAACAAATGGAGGAAGGCAAGTAATAAAAGTTACCTGAACCTACTCCTGAATTTTGCCGGTTAACCGAGATTTCCGGTTATTTAGGTGCCGGTAAATCGAAAGTTTCCTGTAACATGCAAGTTCTTTCTTTCTTTTTATTAAGTGGCTGGTTCCCTACCTAAAGCTTGTGAGTTCCAGCTTTGGGGATGCTCCGACTAGTTCCTTCACCGTCTGCAGAATGGAGCTGCGTATGGAACTCAAGTGTCAATCTACATGTGGGGAGGGGAAGAAAAGCAAAAAGGAACCATTTGCCGAGTGACCATGAAACGGCGTCAGTGAACAGCTCTGGTCTCCATATTAAAGAAAGGATATAGAGGCACTGGAGAAGGTGCAAAAAAGATTCACTAGGATGATACCAGAACTGAGAGTTACACTCATCAGGAAAGATTGAACAGGCTGGGGCTCTTTTCTCTAGAAGAGAGACTGAGGAGCGACCTGATAGAGGTCGTCAAGGTAATGAAAGGGGTTGATAGAGTAGACATAGAGAAGATGTTTCCACTTGCATCTGAGACCAGAACTAAGGCCCATAAATATGAAAGATAGTCACTAATAAATCCAATAGGGAATTTAGGAGAAACTTCTTTACCCAGAGAGTGGTTAGAATGTGGAACTCGCTACCTCAGGGAGTAGTTGAGGCGAATAGCACAGATGCATTCACGGGGAAGCTAGATAAGCACAAGAGGGAGAAAGGAATACAGGAAACTTTGTGCTATCCGGCACCGACGGGACCGAGCTGTTGCCGTTCCCTCAAAACTGCCGGACACTCCAGCGTTAATGTTGAAACATACGGAGATTCATCTCCGTATCTGACAACAAACCCTGCTGCTTAGCAACAGCTTCTAAACAGTCCAAGCGTCTCTAGCTTAGCAACAGCTTCAGCGAGACCTAGCAGAGCTTGACTGTTGAGAAAAAAGCAACGAGAAGAAAAAAAAACTAACAAAACGGCTCCTGATTTTTGCTGGTGGCTCGAGCATTCCGGACAGTTAGCCTCCGGATAACACAAAGTTTCCTGTAGAAGGCTATGTTGACGGGGTTAGATGAAGAAGGGTGGGAGGAGGCTCGCGTGGAGCAGAAACACCGGCATAGACCAGTTGGGCCGAATGGCCTGTTTCTGTGCTGTAAATGCTAAGTCATCAACAGAGGTCAAAGAGGGTACAGGTCCAATCCAGTCAGGTGCAGGAAGGTGTACGGCAGTAAACAGGGGAAAGAAATATAAATAATACATAACCTTGCGGTCTCCTTTTGGATTGTAGCAGTTGCAAAATATGACAATTTTGACTAATAGAGAAACATATTAAGAGACAATTTACTCAGTTTATTTTTCAAAAACCAGGAATAGATTCACAGCATTACACCCGCAACCTTCCAAAAGCATTGAAGGAGAAAATATTGATCGTGTGACTTAGGCTACTGTTTACAAACATGCCCCATTATGCAAATTTTTAGATGGTTCGCTCCTTCCCCTTTTTGGTTGGTTTGTGTCTCCTCTTCCTGCCTACTTTTGTCACACTCACTTCAATTCTCAGTTGTAATCAATCCCAAACAACAGGCAACCCTGAACATTGCCAGGCAGCTACAGAGAAACAGCAGGAAAGGCTCAGGCTCTATTCCGGGCCTACCAGAATATGCCTCTTTGGCCAAGACGGATTTCCACAGGGTCCTAGTGCCCTGAATAGAACCACAAACTTACATTAAACACTCAACAAATTCCACACTTCAGTTGGGAATAAGGGAACAGGAGATCAAGAATTTAGTGGTAACTTGGCAAACGTGGGCATGAAACAAAACTGCCTCAAATTGGCCCAGAAATTCAGGTCGGGGGCTTCCCGCGGGTGCAAGCCCCCGACCTGCATTTACCTTGCGCGCCGGCAGTTGAGCTGTAGGGCCCCGTGGAATTCCGATCCGGGGCCTGGTCCAGCTGCCGGCGCACCGTGCTTGCGTGTCCCAGGGGCGTAGTTAGTTCGATGCGTCCTCTGGGATCACGTGGGCCATGGGCAGCCAATCAGAGGAGGGAAAAGCCCATTCATAAGATTGACAGGAAGAGCTGTCAAGACTTATAAATACTACGGCCCCAAAATAGCAGTAAACCTTCAAATAAATTTTAAAAACATCACATTTTTTAAATAAACTATAAATTACATTAAATAACTATTTTAAACAATAATTTAAATTTTTGAAAAAAGTAATTTTATATTCTAACGGGGCTAAAAATAAACTTACCTTGCTTTAAAGTATTTAAAAATAATAAACCTGTGGAAAAAATGTTTTAATTTTAATTAATTGACCACTTACCTTGTAAAAAACAGGCCTTACGCCTGCTTTTTAAATTTCTAAATTCTAAAGACTTACCCTCACGGAAAAACCTGTAAAAAAAAAACGTAAGTTCAAAACGCACGCGCAGCCTCCCCCGCGCACGCGTTCGACCTCTGAACCCCTTCGTTCAGAGGAACGGCAGTGCCGGTTTCCCGCGCATGCACAAAACCGGCACTTCCATCGGACTTACGGGTGAGTACCCAGCGCGTACTCACCCGTGGAGACCCGAATTTCTGGTTCTCGAGCCTGTTATTGAACGATTATGAAATAATTCAGTCACTTATATCCCAACATAGTGCTCTCTGCCATCACGGTTATGCCAGTTCGTGTCTCACTGTGGAACTGCTGTTGTATCCCTGTATCCCTGCCCAGGTCTGGATCAATCAGGCACAGAATATCTGAATAGCAAAGTACTGCGGATGCTGGAAATCTGAAATAACAGAAAATGCTGGAAGACTCAGCAGGCCAGAGGGGTCACAGACCTGAAACGTTAACTCTGTTTCTCTCTCCATGGATGCTGCTTGGCCTGCTGAGTATTTCCAGCATTTTCTGTTGTTAAACATTGCACACCTTAAAGGTGCCATTTTGCATTTAAAAAGCACATTTCTCCCCGGCCCTCCATTTCCCATGTGAATAATCAACCTCGACGACAAAGAACAGCGGCTGCTACAACTACGCGCGACTGAATTTCAAAATAATCCATTGGTTGCAAGTGTTTCGGGATGTCCTGAGGACACAAGCTGCTTTATAAAGGCCAGTTTGTCTCTTCTTTACAGTGACAGGAGCTCATATCCCACTCACTGCTCCGCTACAAAGCGGGCCAGGGCATCAACGCTCAGAGTCTTCACGCTACACAATGGAACATCTTGTACCGTCGAGGCCCTCGCGTTTCTGTTGTAAGATTCGCAAGAATGGAGCAATTCACAAAGATAAATGGATGGAGGCTATTGACCCAACTAGCACGTCCTGTACAACCTATGGATTCCAACCCACCCACCAACCTCTCTCCCAGCATCTTGAATGACTCCAGAGCATCTTCCTCCACTACCTTAGCTGGAAAACTATTCCAAGTGTCAGCCATGGCTCAGTGGGTAGCACGCGCGCCTCTGAGTCAGAAAGTTGTGGGTTCAAGTCCCACTCCAGAGACTTGAGCACAAAAATCTAGGCTGACACTCCAGTGCAGCGCTGAGGGAGTGCTGCACTGTCGGAGATTCGGTCTTTCGGATGAGATGTTAAACCGAATGTAGTGTATGTAACCTGTACCACCTTAAGAGACTACCTTAAGGTGATGGACTACTTTCTGATGGCTCCTGTATATTGTAGTACCGGTGGTGACCACACCGGTATATAAAAACCCTGTGGAGCAAAGTGTATTTCAGTTCAGCCCTGACCCTCAGTTACTAAAGACCTGTTTAAGTATTCTGTTGTCTGTGTCCAGTTATTCAGCATAACTACATTTAAAAGCACAGACTCAACAGTGGCGACGAGTCTGATCGTACCTAGCGGCAGTTTTGCATCCAAGGAAGCTTCGTCCTTAGAAGGGGCGTCGAAAAGGGGCATCCGCCCTCAACATCCTGCTGAGCACTGCATCGCACGGGAGGCCATCGGGAACCCGGGTTGGTTTGCTGGTCACGAAGTCCACCATCGACAACAGGCAGTGATCATCCCTTCTACGACAGCGGCGGGTAAGCCCGATCGAGCGGCACGGAGGGGAAGTCGGCCGAGTTGTCAGTGGGAGAAGGGGAGGGAAAACGAAGAAAAGGGCGGAGAACACGACCGCAGCCGGTGTCAGGGGCCGGACTGCAATCGGGGCAGAGACGCGCAGCAGCCAGAAAAGCGTTGATGTCCACGAGGAATAAGAGCAGCAGCGTCGGGGGAAATAAAGGACCGCTGGGAGGCGAGAACGGCAACAGCGCGGTAATCGCCATTTTAGTCGGCGGGGGAAGAAGACAAGCGCGGGAAAAGCCGCCAAGCGCGGGAAGCCGCCATTTTGAAAAATAAAATAAAATAAAGGAAACTCAACAAGGATGCCAAAAACGGGTAACATCACTGCTTTTGATAGCGATGTAGAAGATTGGGCCACTTATGTGGAAAGCGTTGAAGTTTACTGTACAGCGAATGAGGTACCGGTGGATAAGAAAGCACTAACCCTATTAAACTCGATGGGTGCGAAGACGTACGGGTTATTAAGGCACCTTGTAACACCAGATAAACCGGTAGGAAAGAGTTTCGCGGGTATTGTTACTATCCTGCAAGAGCATTTAAACCCCACGCCGCTGCTGATAGCGGAACGATTTAAATTTTACAAAAGAATTCAGCTTAAAGAGGAAAGCAACGCTGAATTCTTAATCGAACTGCGCAAGTTATCAAAGTACTGTCAGTTCGGTACAGGACTAGCAGACGCTCTGAGAGATAAGTGTGTGTGTGGGCTACTAAAGGAAGGAACCCAGAAGCGACTGCTAGAGGAAAAGGATCTTACGCTGGACAAAGCTTTCAGCATTGCACGAGGCAGCAGCGCGAGGCACTGCAGAAATGCAGCAAAGGCCATCGGAATTCAGCACCAATGAAATGGCATTGGGTGCAGTAAAGTGCTATCGTTGCGGAAGGACAACGCATGATCAGAACCAGTGCTGGTTCAAAGATAAAGAATGCAGGCAATGTGGCAAACTTGGTCACATAGCGAGAGTATGCCAGTCAGGAAAGAGACCAGCAACAAAAAGTCGCCGCAGGAGAAGTACAAAAAAGTACACAAGGTGACAGAGAACAGTTCGGATGAACAAAAGACGGATTCAGACTCCAGCAGTAAGGAACTGGGTTGTCTAAAAATACATAAGGTGGGTAACACAGCAGACCACCAAACTATCTGGGTCATGCTTCGGATAGCAGGAGTCCAAGTGAAGATGGAATTGGACACTGGATCGGCATTGACGGTCATGAATAAGCAAGATTACAAAAGGTTATTCTCACACATCTGTGTGATTCCCCTGAGGGATACGGAGATTGTATTGAAAACATACACGGGGCAAAGAGTATACCCCATCGGAAAGATAAAGGTAATCTACAATGGTAAAGAAAGTCAGGGAATGGACTTGTATGTGTTACCTGAGGGAGGTCCGCCACTACTGGGACGGGAATGGATCCGGAGAATAAATATTGACTGGCATTCCTTACAAGCACTAACTGTAGATTCCTGTAAAGAGGACGACGTCAAACCTAAACGACTGTCCAAAATATTGGACGATGCTAAGGAGGTGTTCCAACAGGGACTGGGAACACTGAAAGGAATTACGGCAAACATCAAGGTTGAAGAACATGCAAACCCAAAATTTTTCAAAGCCAGACCGGTACCTTATGCGATACGACCTGCTGTGGAAGCAGAGCTGGAAGGGCTAGAACGTTCAGGAGTACTGTCAAAGGTGGACTGGAGCGAATGGGCCGCACCCATTGTTCCCGTCATGAAGCGTTCGTTGAGCAACAAGCCGGGGGAACCTGGGAAGGTTCGCATCTGTGGCGATTTCAAGATCACTGTTAATCCGGTTCTTCACACGGTGCAATATCCGCTTCCGCGGATTGAGGATATCTTCGCTTCGCTGTCTGGCAGGAAACACTTCACCAAGATAGACCTGGCGCAGGCGTACCTACAGATGGAAGTTGATGAAGCGTCACGCCAGTATCTCACGATCAACACACATAAGGGCTTATATCAGTATAATAGACTGGTTTTTGGAGTGGCATCGGCTCCAGCGATTTGGCAAAGGGCCATGGAGCAGGTATTACAGGGAATTCCAGGCACACAATGCTACCTGGACGACATTCTGATTACAGGAGATGATGATAAGGAACACCTCGCGAATTTGGAGCAGGTGCTCACCAGATTGAAAGAATATGGACTCAGAGTTAATCGCCAGAAATGTGAGTTCTTTCAGAAGCGAATCCCGTACTGCGGTCGCGTCATTGACCAGGAGGGGCTTCATAAGTCACCTGACAAGATCGAAGCTGTTGTGAAAGCTCCCGCTCCGGAAAATGTATCCCAGTTGAGGTCATTCCTTGGGTTGATTAACTATTACCACAAGTTTCTTCCAAATTTATCCACGGTGTTACACCCGCTGAACACTCTTTTGCAAATGGGAGTACCATGGAAGTGGAGCGAGGACTGTAAGCGGGCTTTTCAAAAAAGCAAGGCACTGATCACCTCTAAGGAAGTGTTGGCTCACTTTAACCCAACGCTGCCTATTCGTTTAGCTTGTGATGCTTCGCCATATGGTATCGGGGCAGTGCTCTCACATAAGTTGCCAAATGGCTTGGAAAGGCCAGTCGCGTTCGCATCCAGATCATTGACCTCCGCAGAGCGCAACTATGCTCAGATAGATAGGGAGGCTCTCAGCCTCGTGTGGGGAGTTAAGAAATTTAACCATTACCTGCAAGGCCAAAGGTTTACGCTGCTGACAGATCACCAGCCGTTGGTTTCCATTTTTAACCCTAAGAAGGGTGGTCCGGTTATGACGGCGCAGAGGCTTCAGAGATGGTCCCTTTTCCTAGGGGCACATCAATATGATATCGAATTCAAGGGTACAAAGCAACATGGTAATGCTGATGGGCTGTCGCGCCTGCCACTACCTACAGCGGAAGAGGCACCGGTAGTTGACCCTGTCGAGATATTTCACTCGACCATCATCGAATGCTTACCAGTCACCAATGCGAGTATTGAGAGAGAGACCCGAAACGACCCGACACTGTCTCGGGTCTACGATTTGACAGTGAAGGGATAGCCAGCACATGGCGAACCACTGTTACCTGCATTCTCAGCCAGACGAGAACAGCTGTCCGTCTGTCAAGGCACATTGATGTATGGAACAAGGGTGATTATTCCTCCTAAATTAAGGGAGAGAGTTCTGAAGGAACTGCATGAAGGTCATCTGGGGGGAGTCAAGATGAAAGGCCTTGCTAGGGCTTATGTGTGGTGGCCAGGTATCGACAAACAAATAGAGGATCTGACTAAAAGCTGCTCAGGGTGCCAAAAAGTTCAAAACGCACCTCCAATTGCACCGCTGCATCCGTGGGAATGGCCTTCAACCCCATGGCAACGTGTGCATATCGACTTTGCAGGTCCATTCATGGATTCCATGTTTTTGATAGCGGTAGACGCACATTCTAAATGGCCAGAAGTGATTAAGATGTCGACCACTACCTCTGAAAAGACGATCGCAGTTCTAAGAACCATATTTGCAAGGAATGGGTTGCCGGAACAAATATGTTCAGACAACAGACCACAGTTCGTGTCAGAAGAATTCCAGAAATTCATGAAAAAGAATGGGGTGAAACACTATACATCTGCCCCATATCATCTGGCTACCAATGGGTTGGCTGAGAGATTTGTACAAACGTTCAAAAAGGCGATAAAGGCCATGAGCGAGGACCATATTCCACTACAACACAAGGTGGACAATTTCCTGATGGCATATCGAAACGCCACGCATGCAGTGACAAATCAAAGCCCTGCTATAATGTTCTATAACAGGAGGTTGCGGTCCCGGTTGGATTTGCTAAAACCCAATGTGCGTAGGGAAGTCGAAAACAAACAATTCCAGCACGTAAATAACAAGGGCACTCGGAGTTTCGAAATAGGACAACCAGTGTTGGCCAGGGACTATAGGAGTGATAAATGGTAATCCGGAACAATTCGTGCCCGACAAGGACCCTTGATGTACACGGTAGACGTTGGTGAGAACGTAATACAACGTCATGCTGACCAACTTGTGGAATCGAGAACAAGGGTCGACCCCATGTCTACGGCAGAGACACCAGTTGAAGAAGTTATTGAGCCTGTAGCATCTACCTCAGACTCGAACGTACATGATGATGTTCAATCCATAAGAGATCAAATGGATGAGTCACCCCAGCAACGAGAACCAGAGACCCCTGAAAGGCGTTATCCGGCCCGGATCAGGAGGCCTCCTCAGAGACTGAATCTTTGAACACAGTTTTGTATGAAAGTTGTATATATGTTATCCATGTTATGTTTAAATTGGGGTGTACACTGTTAAGCTAAAAGGGAAGGAATTGTAGTGTATGTAACCTGTACCACCTTAAGAGACTACCTTAAGGTGATGGACTACTTTCTGATGGCTCCTGTATATTGTAGTACCGGTGGTGACCACACCGGTATATAAAAACCCTGTGGAGCAAAGTGTATTTCAGTTCAGCCCTGACCCTCAGTTACTAAAGACCTGTTTAAGTATTCTGTTGTCTGTGTCCAGTTATTCAGCATAACTACATTTAAAAGCACAGACTCAACACCGAAGTCCCGTCTGCTCTCTCAGGTGGATGTAAAAGATCCCATGGCACTATTTCGAAGAGGAGCAGGGGAGTTATCCCTGGTGTCGTGGCGAATATTTATTCGCAATCAACATAACAGATTATCTGGTCATTATCACATTGCTGTTTGTGGGACCTTGCTGTGTGCAAATTGGCTGTCGTGTTTCCCACATTACAACAGTGACTACACTTCAAAAGTACTTCATTGGCTGCAAAGCGCTTTGAGACGTCTGGTGGTCGTGAAAGGCTTTATAGAAATGCAAGTCTTTCTTTTTATCAGTCAGTGTGTGAAGAAGAGCTTTCTGACAGCGGTCCTGAACTTGCCTTTTACCAGTTTCTATTTTGGTTCCTTTGTCTGACAGTCATGTTTAACTTCCAACAGCGCTCAAGGTGAACCCTACCAGCTGGAAGGGTCCAATTTTTTTTCCTGAACTTTCCTCAAAACCCAGTCCTCTGACTCTAGGAATAAGCTTCATGGCCATCCGCAGCGCAGCTACCAGGGCTTGGGCGCTTGTCTTGCACCTCGGTGACCAGAACTGAACAAAGTGTCTGCCATGGCGCAGTTGGTAGTGTGCTCGCCTGAGTCAGAAGGTTGTGGGTTCAAGCACCACTCCAGAGACTTGAGCACAAAACCTAGTGCTGAGGGAGCGCTGCATTGTCAGAGGTGCCGTCTTTCAAATGAGACGTTAAACCGAGGCCCCATCAGCCCTCTCAGGTGGACATAAAAGATCCCACGGCACTATATCGAACGGGGGGGGGGGGGCGTACCCCAGGTGCCCTTTGAGGATGTAACGAGCAGGGTGGATAAGGGTGAGCCAGTGGATGTGGTGTATTTGGATTTCCAGAAGGCATTCGATAAGGTGCCACATAAAAGGTAACTGCATAAGATAAGAGCTCACGAAGTTGGGGGTAAAATATTAGCATGGATAGAGAATTGGCTAACTAACAGAAAGCAGAGAGTCGGGATAAATGGGTCATTTTCCGGTTGGCAAACGGTAATTAGCGGAGTGCCACAGGGATCGGTGCTGGGGCCTCAGCTATTTACAATCTGCATTAATGACTTGGATGGAGGGACCAAGTGTAATGTAGCCAAGTTTGCGGATGATTCAAAGATGGGTGGGAAAGCAAGTTGTGTGGGAAAGCAAGTTGTGCAGAGGACTCAAAGAATCTGCAAAGGGATGTAGACAGGCTAAGTGAGTGGGCAAACGTTTGGCAGATGGAGTATGTAGGAAAGTGCGATGTTATCCACTTTGGCAGGAAAAATAAAAAAGCGAATTATTTAAATGGAGAGAGATTACAAAATGCTACAGTTCAGAAGGACCTGGGGGTCCTTGTGCATGAAACACAAAAAGTTAGCATGCAGGTACAGCAAGTAATCAAAAAGGCAAATGGAATGTTGGCCTTTATTGTAAAGGGGTTGGAGTATAAAAGCAGGGAAGTCCTGCTACAACTGTACAGGGTATTGGTGAGACCACACCTTGAGTACTGCGTACAGTTTTGGTCTCCTTATTTAAGGAAGGATATACTTGCATTGGAGGCAGTTCAGAGAAGGTTCACGAGGTTAATTCCTGAGATGAAGGGGTTGTCTTATGAGGAAGGGTTGAGCAGGCTGGGCCTATACTCATTGGAATTTAGAAGAATGAGAGGTGATCTTATTGAAACACACAAGATACTGAGGGGGCTCGACAAGGTAGATGCAGAGAGGATGTTTCCCCTCGTGGGGAAATCTAGAACTCGGGGGCGCAGTTTTAGAATAAAGAGTCGCCCATTTAGAACTGAGATGAGGAGGAATTTCTTCTCTCAGAGGGTCGTAAATCTGTGGAATTCTCTGCCCCAGAGAGCTGTGGAGGCTGAGTCATTAAATACATTTAAGGTGGAGATAGACAGATTTTTACAAGATAAGGGAGTGAAGGGTTATGGGGAGCGGACAGGGAAGTGACTATGAGCCCAAGATCAGCCATGATCTTATTGAATGGCGGAGCAGGCTCGAGGGGCCAAGTTGCCTATTCCTGCTCCTATTTCTTATGTTATGTCGTGGCCAATAGTTAATCTCTCAACCAACATCACTATAAAAAAAAACAGATTATCTGGTCATTATCACATTGCTGTTTGTGGGAGCTTGCTGTGCGCAAATTGGCTGCTGCGTTTCCTACATTACAACAGTAAAAGACGCTATATAAATGCAAGTTCTTTCTTTCTGACTATACCGCCACCTAAACTGAGTTGGTAATATAGCTCAGCATTGCATGCGCTTTGTTAACTGCTGTTCAATGATGACTGGACTTGGTCAGTGTCGAATCCATCACTCCCAGATCTCTTTCAGTCGGACTCCTACCGAGTTGAACACCATTAATCACCTCTCCCATTTTTTTCCGCCCAGGAAGGCAGGCCTTGAACATACCTGCACCGAGTCTGATTTGCTGTAGTCCTGCCTACTGACAAATAATGTCCAGGTACTTCAGTAATTTGTTGTTCGCTTCACCCGATTCTATTCCCGCCCCCCTCCAAGTTTAATACCATCTGCAAAACTGACTTCAAGTTTCTGAGTCTAGATCATTTAGTACATCTGCTCAAATGGGCGTGACGTAAGAAAACTACTAGGCACTTGGTCTAAGCGTTAAACAAGGCTTTAATCAACTGTTTTACAACATGGAGATCTAGTTGTGTCCTTCACTAATTCCTGTAAAAGAATGTCCTGAGCAAGCTGGGCCCACGCCCGAGTATTTATACTCTCCATGGACAGCGCCACCAGCAGGCCGCCCAGTATTATTTCATAAGTCATTTCCACATGAATGGCTGATTCATGTCAGGGCGCGCACACACTTCATTAGCATTTGCTGTTTCCTCTCTCTTATCTAAATCCTTATCAAGTTTCACCTAACGACCCTTGGATTGGAAACATACAATAAAACTGAACGTGCCTCAACCAAGGCTCATAGCAGCAATGTCAATGCTACCTACGCTCTTAGTAATATAGCAACCACTCCCATTTCTTTATAGATGGCTATAAGAAAAGAACTTCCATTTATACAGCACTTTTCACAACCTCAGGACGTCCCAAAGCGCTTTACAGCCAATGAAGTACTTTTTGAAGTGTAATCACTGTTGTAATGTGGGAAACGCAGCATCCAATTTGCGCTCAGCAAGCTCCCACAAACAGCAATGTTATAATGACCAGATAATCTGTATTTCAGTGATGTTGATTGAGGGATAAATATTGGTCAGGACACCGTGGAGAACCTTGAAATAGTGCCGTGGGATCTTTTACAGAGAGAGCAGACGGGGCCTCGGTTTTACATTGCATCCGAAAGATGGCACCTCCAACAGTGCAGCACTCCCTCGGCACTGCACTGGGTTTGTCAGCCTAGATTTTTTGTGCTCAAGTCTCTGGAGTGGGACTTGAACCCACAACCTTCTGACTCGGAGGCGAGGGCGCTACCAACTGAGCCACAGTGTGCAGATGGGCGCCCAGGACTGCGGTTGGTTTGAGTGTTCAGCAGCACCCTGGATGTATGAGCAGTTCCTTTTTGAACATTGTTCACCCTGAAGAGGTTGGTTGAGGAGTAACTTTTGGCCAGGGCACCGGGGAGAACGCCCCTGCTCTTCTTCGAATAGTGCCGTGGGATCTTTTACGCCCATCTGAGGGGGCAGACTGGGCCTCGGTTTAACGTCTCATCCGAAAGACGGCACCTCCGACAATGCAGCACTCCCTCAGTACAGTACTGAAATGTCAGCCTAGATTTTGAGCGCTGATTGGTGTCCCAAATTGGGAGAATGAGTTAACCTTGTTATTGGAATAGAAACAAAATGCTGGAAATACAAAAAGTTCATCAGTACCCGAAAAGGAGGGATAATGTTTCAGCTGCGGAGCCTTGGTTAGAATAAATGGGTTCGTTTGAAGATCAAGTAAAATACATATATAGGGCTCCCCACCGATTCAGTGAAAATCCAGCTGTGGCTGCCGAGCACTTTCCAGTGATCTCTCCCCACCCCCACGTCCATCAACACTCACAGTGAAGGTTTATACACAAAGACTGTCAATTTGAGTACACTACCAGAGGGCAATGGAACTTGCAGCAACTTTAATCAATGCCAAGGGAAGAAGAGGAAAAACGTCAACAGAAGAAAAAATGGTTCAGTTGATCGGCCTTTGCAAGGCAACACGCTGGAATTTCCTCACTTTTCCCATCCAGCCACGTGGTCCTTATGCTGCCCTGCTTTGCGTGCGAGACATCAGGGTACAAGCATGGGCGCGGGCACGATGTCACTGAACGTTTCTCATTCAATGCGCTGGGCAGAAAATGGGACGCAGCAAGCAAGTACAGGAAACTCTTTTTTTTATCCGGCACCGGACGGGACCGGCGTGGTGCCGGTTGATCAAAAAGTCCGGATTACAGAGAGGTATACTGACCAAGGTACGAGAGCCCCGTACACAGCCACAGGTGCAGGAGCCCCGGTTACACGGCCACAGATCCAGGAGTCCCTGTTGCACGGCCACAGGTGCCGGAACCCCGGTTACACGGCCACTAATATACAGTAAAGCTTACCTGAACCTACTCCTGAATTTTGCTGGTTAAGAGATTTTTCCGGATATTTAGGTGCCGGTTAAAAAAGCGTTTCCTGTAGTACAGGTAGACTACCCTTTATCCGAACTTCCGAGAACCGAAACCCTTTCGTTCAGCGTAAGTCGTGCGCACGACCCCCCGCGGACCCCCCTGCCGGCCCCGTCCCCCGCCGACTTACGCTGAGCGTCAGCGTAAGTCGTGCGCACGACCCCCCCCGCCGGCCCCGACCTCCGCCGACCCCCGCCGGCTTACGCTGAGCGTCAGCGTAAGTCGTGCGCACGACCCCCCCGCCGGCCCCGACCTCCGCCGGCTTACGCTGAGCGTCAGCGTAAGTCGTGCGCACGACCCCCCCGCGGACCCCCGCTGACCCCCCCGCCGACCCCGACCCCCCCCCCCCGCGGACCCCGACCCGCCGACCCCGACCCCCCCCCCCCCCCCCGCGGACCCCCGCCGGCCCCGACCCCCGCCGACCCACCTTCCGAAATCCGAAATTCTCCGAAAACCGAAACACGGCTGGTCCCGAGGTTTTCGGATAAAGGATAGTCTACCTGTACACTGTCCTTTCACCTCTGGATCCTAGGTTTAAAGTCACGCTTGGACGGGTGGCATGAAGATTTTCTGCAGGCTGCAGAGATGGTAACCGAAAAGAGCGCGGAATAATCTCAATCTGGGTAATAGGCTGTGGCTCAGTGGTAACAGTCCTGCTTCAGAGTCGGACATTCGCAGGGCCAAGCGCTGTTGATTGAGGGGTTAATATTGGCCAGGGCACCGCGGGGAGAACTCCCCTGCTCTTCTTCGAAATAGCGCCTGGGGATCTTTTACATCCACCCGAGAGCGCAGATGGGGCCTCAGTTTAACATCTCGTCCAAAAGACGGCACCTCCGACAGTGCAGCACTTCCTTAGTGCTGGAGTGTCAGCTTAGATTTTTGTGCTCAAGTCTCTGGAGTGGGACTTGAACATTCAATTCAATTCAATTCAATTTTATTTGTCATATATGCAGCAGACGTGTGTACTGCACAATGAAATGTTGATTTTTACGAGTCCTCCCAACATTGGAATAAATATGGCATAACAATGATAAAAATACTAATAGAAAGACAGTAATAATAAATAAAACAACAGTAATAAATAATAAGAAATTAATCGTTCATGAGTCTTATGGCCTGGGGGTAGAAGCTGTTTCGAAACCTGTTGGTACGAGACCGTATGCTTCGGTATCTCTTACCGGACGGGAGCAGGGCGAAGAGGTTGTGGCTGGGGTGGCTCACGTCTTTAATGATTCTCAGGGCCTTCCCCCGGCACCTCTCGGGGTAGATATCCTGGACAGCAGGTAGTTTAATTCCTATAGTGTGTTGTGCAGTATTCACCACCATCTGTAGAGCCTTGCAGCCTATGGCGGTGCAGTTGCCATACCAGGTAGTGATGCAGCCAGACAGGATACTCTCGATGGTGCACCGGTAGAAGTTGGTGAGAATCTGGGGGGCCATTCCAAATTTCTTCAGTCTCCTGAGGAAGAACAGGCGTTGGTATGCCTTCTTGGTTACAACGTCGATGTGATGGGACCACGTTAAGTCCTCCGTAATGAATACACCCAGGAATTTGAAGCTGCTGACCCTCTCCACCTCAGTCCCTTCGATGTAGATTGGAGTGTATCCCTCCCCCTGCCGCTTCCTGTAATCCACGATCATCTCCTTTGTTTTGCTGATGTTGAGGGAGAGGTTGTTGTACTTGCACCATTCTCCTAGGGCTCTTACCTCCGCCCTGTAGCCTGTCTCGTCGCCATCTGTGATCAGGCCTACAACGGTAGTGTCATCAGCAAACTTGATTTGATCAACCTTCTGACTCAGAGGGAGAGTGCTGCTCACTGAGCCACAGCCAGCAGAGAGTCTTGTACTGTATACAGGGTTAACATTTCCATTCAAATGGCTATTTAATTTCAAGGCCAGAGCCTCCATCAGGGAGAGGAGTGTTTCATTTTGTAGCATCAATATTCTCAATAACCAAGAAAAAACACACATTTAAAAATAATCCATTTAATCTTTTAGCAATTTGGTGGCCTTTTCCATGAAACTTAACCAAAGCAAGTTAGAACCTATTTTTTTTTTTTTTAATGCCAACCTTGGTGTCAACTAACCAAAATTTTAAAAGGCAAAATACTGCAGAGGCTGGAAATCCAAAACTCACACAGAAAATGCTGGAAATACTCAGTAAGTCAGGCAGCATCTGTGGAGAGAGAAACAGAGTTAACGTTTCAGGTCGATGACCTTGTGGGTACAGTAGCATAGTGGTTATGTTACTGGGCTAGTAGTCCAGAGGACTGGACTAATAATCCATGAGTTCAAATCCCACTGTGGCAGCTAGGGGATTTAAATTCAGTTCATTAAACAAATCTGGAATAAAAAGCTAGTGTCAGTGATGGTGACACCGAGAAACTACTGGCTTGTCAGAAAAACCCAACTGGTTCACTAATGTCCTTTAGGGAAGGAAATCTGCCGTCCTTACTCGGTCTGGCCGATATCTCTCCTTCTCTTAGGCAGTCCCTCGGAAATGAGTTCTCAGGTGACTGATGAGTCCAGTGCGGGACCTACAGTCTGTGTCACAGGTGGGGCAGACGGTGGTTGAAGGGGGCGGGTGGGTGGGGTGCTTGGGTTGACGTGCACTCCTTCCGCTGTTTGCGTTTGGCTTCCGCTTGCTCCCGGCGAAGAGACTCGAGGTGTTCGGCGCCTTCCCAGATGCTTCTCCTCCGCTTTGTGCTTGGGCCAGGGATTCCCAGGTGTCGATGGGGATGTTGCACTTTTTCAAGGAAGCTTCGAGGGTGTCCTTGAAGCGTTTCCTCTGCCCACCTGGGGCCCTCTTGCCGTGTCGGAGCTTGTTTTTGGGAGTCTCGTATCGGGCATGCGACTCACTGCAATGTGGTTGACTCTTAATTGACCCTCTGAAATAGCCGAGCAAGCCACTCAGTTGTATCAAACCACAACAACAAAGTCAGCACCGTGGGAGTACCTTCACCACATGGACTGCAGCGGTTCAAGGCAGCTCACCGCCACCTTCTCAAGGGGCAATTAGGGATGGGCAATAAATGCTGGCCTTGCCAGCGACACCCACATCCCATGAACGAAAAAACCTGAAAGATTGGCTCGGTTTCCTTCTCCACGGACGCTGCCTGGCCCGCTGAGCGTTTCCAGCATTTTGTGTTTGTGAAAAATCTATTTTGTATTCTCAAAGATTTTCAGATTTAAAAACGAAATGTAGAGAAATAGGAGCGGAACTAAAATAAATTCATATTTCCCTCGATGCATCGAGGAGCGCAACAAATATGAACAAACGCAGTAATTAATTACTTTTTCTCCCTGGCTCAAGTGCTGTGAGCAGAATGTCATGATTAACAGTGCGGTACAGTAAGCAGCACCGCTCTGCAGGTATTCCATTTCACCGCTAATCCTCTATTTCAGTTGACAACGTATGAGAAGATGATGGAGTCTCCTCGTTTCCCAACAAATTCCAATTGCCTTTCAGGTCATTTAATGCTGGTTTTTTTTTAAATTTATTTGGACTCCACGTTCCTCATCGCTCTATGCCCGACTGGGCACACACATTGTTGTCAATCCCTGCCTTCTCTTCACCCGCGCACTACTTCCTTTCCATACATGATTTGTTTTCATTAGAGCAAAGGAGGTTGAGGGGTGATTTGATAGAGGTGTTCAAGATTATGGCGGGTTTGGATAGGTGATGGGCCTTCAATAACCACAAAACTAGAAGTTATAGACTTAAACAAGTTGGCTTTTAATCACTAAGATCAGAGCTAACATCTCAACACGCCGACTGGTTCACAGGAATGAGTCATACAGATCCTGGGATCTTTATGTAAGAGAAGTCAGGGGCGGAGCCAAGAGCCAAGACCTGGAACCTCCCAGGTTAGTCGGGAAAGAGGAAGTGAAACTATACACAGTGGGGGAGGGTAATATACATGAGTGCAAAACGAATACAGGACCAAGACAAACAGGTTTCATTACAATAGGTTAGATGGGGAAAGGCTGTTCCTGCTAGCTGATGGTACAAGGACTAGAGGACACAGATTTAAGGTATTGGGCAAGAGATACGGGGGGGGGGGGGGGGGGGGAGGGGGGGGAGGGGGGGGGGTTGGTGGTGGTGGTGAGGAAAAAAAATTTACGTAGTGAGTGGTGATGACCTGGAACTCGCTGCCGACTGAGTGTCTCCGCTTCCACCACTTCCATGTTTCCAAGGGGAAAATGGATAGGCAGTTGAGGGAAATAAACTTGCAGGGCTACGGGGATAGAGTGGGGGAATGGGACTGACTGGATTGCTCTGCAGAGAGCCGGCACGGACTCGATGAGCCGAATGGCCTCCTTCTGTGCAGTTATGACTCGCTTCAATCTCACTCACTTCCACGGTTTTCATCAACCCCTGAACAGCCAGGGGGAAACATCCCCCCAGCATCTACCCGGTCAAGCCCCTTCAGAATTTTATACATTTCAATGAGATCACCCCTCTCATTCTTCGAAACTCCAGGGAATATAGGCCCATTCTACTCAATCTCTCCTCATAGGACAATCCCCCCTCTAAACAAGGATGTGTAATACACTATTGGAATTACAATGCAAAAGGAATGCCCTTGAAGCATGTAAACTGTGTGTCAGATATGGAGTACAGGTCAGTTTCTGAAAGCAATGTGTGAAACAAAGAACCTGTCACCACACACACTTGGTCCCGTCGCTTCTCTTCCTCCCAATTCTTGGTCATGAAGCACAATGAGCAACTGTCAATATATCAGGGTCTACTTACGCCATTACTGTCTTGGGTACATTTTGTGCTCTTAGTTACATTAACTGTGGAACAGACATTTTCTCATTTCTCACACTTGGCATCGAGCATTCCCAAATCAGTTTTAGCACAGGCTGGATCACGAGTAAACCATCGCGCTGCCCAAACCAGGTACAGCACACCCGACTGCAATCAGTGGGAACGTTTAACAAGTACGGATAAAGCTGCAACATTGGGGAAAGGCGCCCAGGTGTTCAGTGGGCAGCACTCTCGCCTCTGAGTCAGAAGGTTGTGGGTTCAAGTCCCACTCCAGAGACTTGAGCACAAAAATCTAGGCTGACACTCCAGTGCAGTGCTGAGGGAGTGCTGCACTGTCTGAGGTGCCGTCTTTCGGATGAGGCGTTAAACCGAGGCCCCCGTCTGCTCTCTCAGGTGAACGTAAAAGATCCCATGGCACTATATCAAAGAGGAGCAGGGGCGTTTTCCCAGGTGTCCTGGCCAATATTTATCCTTCAACCAGCATCACTGAAACAGATTATCCGGTCATTATCACATTGCGGTTTGTGGGAGCTTGCTGTGCGCAAATTGGCTGCCGCGTTTCCTACATTACAACAGTGACTACACTCCAAAAAGTAGTTCACTGGCTGTAAAGCGCTTTGGGGCGTCCGGTGGCCGTGACAGGCGCTATAGAAATGCAAGTCTGTCTTTCTTCTATGTTAAAGACGCTGTATAATTGCGGGTCAGTGCTCTGTGACACACAGACACCCCTACACGCGAGACAAGGGATAGATAATGGCTTTGATAGCAGATACCCAGTCCATTAAAAGATCAGATGGTATGTATTTATTGACTTTTAACTCTTCTACCAGGAATGTGCGTGTGTGTGGAGCTCTGCCTTATCCAAGGGACTTCCCACAGACCTTCGTAAAAACAGCAACAAATGGAAGCTTTCCTGCCTCTCAGTGTCCAGCTGGAAAGCTATCTTAAAATTAAAGGCCACAATAGCTTAACAAAGGCGCCCTACTGCTCGTGTCAGACACTGCCCTCTATAAACGCAGCCTGTGCGAAGCTTGTGGTACTTCAAAGATGCCAAACATTCACAGCTGGAAGGAGGGCTCTGCATTGTAATTTACTGTCCCTGCCAGTTAGCAGCAAGCACTTAACCGTGGCTACCACCTCTCCACTGGGCAACGGTGCCAGCAGCCAATGTGTCACTCGCGTAAATGAACCGGGGCGCGCGGGGGGGGGGAATAAAGTAAAACTACAGAAGATATAAATAAATAAATAGAACGCACTGCATGCCCGTCTTCTAAAATCAACATACGCCCCATGTGGTGAATGGCGTGCCATTTAACTGCTATTCAACTACGTATGCGAGAATAAAATTTACAGCTCATCACACCCCCACAGCCCACATAACACTACATCTGCTACCACATGACAATTAGTAGGGCACAACTGGGGGACGAGTGGAGAGCAGGAAGGAAGCTGATTTGAGGCTTCATTAATTTCTGTAGCTCTGTAAAGTGGATGGCTCTGTTCCAGCCTCTCCCCCTCCTTGGATTTTCCGTTCGCCGACCTTGCCTCCTCAAGCGAGAGGCAATTTGCCAAACTGGATCAGAATCTCACACAAACACAATCTCCTATTCCTGCCACCAGCTTCGCAAACTCCAGAGACCTCACTGCCCGACATCAGGGTCTTCCTTGCTTTCTCCATTTCTTCCTCTCTCATTCCATTTCTACCATGGCTTTTGTTAGGACATACATCCTTTTCTCTCGGTCGTCACCACTATCTTTTTGTTGCTTTCAACTCTCAAACATAGGAGCAGGAGCAGGCCATTCGGCCCCTCGAGCCTGCTCTGCCATTTAATGAGATCATGGCTGATCATCCAAATTCTGTACCCTGTCCCTGCCTTCTCCCCATATCCCTTGATCCCTTTAGCCTTAAGAAATATATCTAACTCCTTCTTGAATATATTTAATGAATTGGCCTCAACTGTCTTCTGTGGTAGAGAATTCCACAGGTTCACCACTCTCTGGGTGAAGAAATTCCTCCTCATCTCAGTCCAAAAAAGCTTACCCCTTATCCTTAGACTGTGACCCCTGGTTCTGGACACCCCGACCATCGGGAACATCCTTCCTGCATCTAGTCTGTCCAGTCCTGTTAGAATTTTATACGTTTCAATGAGATCCCCTCTCATTCTTCTAAACTCTAGCGAATATAAGCCTAATTGACCCAACTCTCAGGATGTTTCTTTCCACCACCCCCCCATCCCCCTCAAGTACTGGCCACCTTTAGGTTGTTACTGAAGCCATTACCTTGGGCCTCTGGACAAACTCTATACCATTTTCCCACCAGGCAGGCCCCTCCTCAGCCATTGCCTCGTTCAACTCTCAGGGATTTTGCCATCCTATTCGACCCAGAGCCGAGTTTCCTACTCCGCATCCGCTCCATCACAAAGTCCACTTACTTCCACCTCCGCAATAATCGCCCATCTGCTGCTCAGACCCTCATCCATGCAGGGGTTGCTACAACTAGCATCAGGACCCTGGGGTCGGGCGGGGAGGGTGTTAAAGGTGTTGTAGAAAAGGAGGAGAAAACTGGCCAGGGTCCAGGCTGTATATGGAGATCAGGGGAGGACAGACTCAATCTCAGTTGTGTTGCCCCGCCCCCACACTTGAATACTCACCGTCAAGGCTGACATATGAATAATAATGACCACTTGGGCAATCAGTGCCTTCAGAACCGTAGCCGAGAAAGGAGTCTTCATCTTCAGGAGAGCAGAGAATATTGGCGAGTACGAAAAAAATGTATGCACAACATTTGACTTCTGTATAAAGCATCAACAGCGCACTATGGCTACTAGAATTACATAGCATTTACAACACAGAAACAACTTGTGTGGCGCGAATGTTTCTTCCCACTTGTCGGCCCGGGCCTGGGCGTCGTCCAGGTCTTGCTGCATGCGGGCATGGACTGCTTCATCGTCTGAGGAGTTGTGGGTGGGGCTGGACACTGTGCAGTCATCAGCGAGCATCCCCATTTCTGACCTTGTGTTGGGGGGAGGGTCATTGATGGGGCGGCTGGGGATGGTTGGGCCTGGGACGCTGTCCTGGGGAGCTCCTGCGGCGGTGTCCTGGGGCTGTGGTGATTGGCCTCCGGCCACCACGGCCATTTTCCTTTGTGCTGGGTATGACTCCAGCCAGTGGAGAGTTTTCCCCCCGATTCCCATTGACTTCGGTTTTACTAGGGCTCCTTGATGCTACACTCGGTCAAGTGCTGCCTTGATGGCGGGGGCAGTCACTCTCACCTCGGTGTGTTGGATGAGCTGAAGTTTACGGGGGGGTGGAAGAGGGGAGGCCGGCCAGGAGAGTGTTGGAATGACTAACGGCTTTGTGCTTTTCAGAGAGTGAGCGTTATCGAGTGAGGAACGAGCTGTACACCGCGTGTAAGACTGGAGACGTGGAGCGTCTGCAGGAATTACTGTGCGACGTGCTCCCGCCTCGCGTCACGGAGCTTGGCCGCTCTGGCCAGATCGACTCTTCCAATCAGGCCACTGAGAGCGCGGCGGAAACTGACCAAGAGCAAGGATCGGAGCCCTGTGGGCGAACGGAACACGGCGCAGAGCGCGAGCTGGGCAAGGAGCGTCAGACACCGGGTGGCCTCAGTGCTGGCCCCCCAGGGGAGGGCCGCTTGGTCTCAGGACCCCCGAGGGAGGATGGTTCTCAGCCTGTACTGGCGACAGCGGCCATGTTGAGTGAGACACTGGACGAGGCGGGGTACACCCTCCTACACATGGCAGCTGCTGCTGCCCAGCGAGCCGTCCTGTGGCTGCTGATGGATGCAGGCTGTGATCCCACCGTCAGGTGAGGCTGCTCCCGATCCGAGCTGACCTTCGGGGCTGAACCTGTATACAACACTGGTTAGGCCCCAGCTCGAGAATTGTGCTCAATTCTGGGCACCGCACTTTAGGAAGGATGTCGAGGCCTGAGCGAGGGTGCGGAGGAGATTTACTAGAATGGTTCCAGGGATGAGGGACTTCATGAAGGGTTTTGATGGAGTAAATAAGGAGAAACTGTTTCCAGTGGCAGGAGGGTCGGTAACCAGAGGACACAGATTGAAGATAATTGGCAAAAGAACCAGAGGGGAGATGAGGAGAATGTTTTTACACAGTGAGTTATTGTGATCGGGAATGCGCTGCCTGAAAGGGCGGTGGGAGCAGATTCAATAGTAACTTTCAAAAGGGAATTGGATAAATACTTGAAAAGGAAACATTCACAGGGTTATGGGGAAAGAGCAGGGGGGAGTGGGACTAATCGGAGAGCTCGTTCAAAGAGCCGGCACAGGCTCGATGGGCCAAATGGCCTCCTCCTGTGCTGTAACCATTCTATAATCATCAAAGGGTATGGGGAGAGAGGGGGAATATGGGATTGAGATAGAGGATCAGCCACGATCATATTGAATGGCGGAGCAGGCTCGAAGGACCGAATGGCCGACTCAGAATCACAGGAACCCCACAGTGCAGATAGAGGCCATTTCGGCCCATCGAGCCTGCACCGACACATATCCCACCCGATCCCTGTAACCCCTACACCAACACATATCCCACCCGATCCCTGTAACCCCTACACCAACACATATCCCACCCGATCCCTGTAACCCCTACACCAACACATATCCCACCCGATCCCTGTAACCCCTACACCAACACATATCCCACCCTATCCCCGTAACCCCACGTATTTAATCCCCCTAACACTAAGGGTCAATTTATCATAGCCAATCATCCTAACCCGCACATCTTTGGACTGTGGGAGGAAACCGGAGCACCCGGAGGAAACCCACGCAAACACGGGGAGAATGTGCAAACTCCACACAGACAGTCGCCCGAGGCCGGATTCGAACCCGGGTCTCTGGCGCTCTGAGGCAACAGTGCTAACCACTATGCCACCTGCTCCTATTTTTTCCATGTTTCTAACTGGTCTGTGCCTCCTCCCACCCTACTTCATCTAACTCTATCAGCATATCTTTCTTCTATTCCTTTCTCCCTCGTGTGTTTATCTAGCTTCCCCTCAAATGCACCTATGCTATTCACCTCAACCACTCCTTGTGGTAGCGAGTTCCACATTCTAATCACTCTCTGGGTAAAAAATTTCTCCTGAATTGCTAATTGGATTTATTAATGACTATCTTATATTTGTGTCCTTTAGTTCTGGACTCCCCCACAAGTGGAAACACCTCTATGTCTACCCCATCAAACCCCTTCATAATTTTAAAAACATTAGGTGACCCTCAGCCTTCCCTTTTCTAGTATATTTCTACTGTCGACAAGACTGCAGCAACTCACCACGCTTAATGCAACAGCACCTCCCAAACCCATGACTATGAAGCACAAGATCGTGGGAACACCATTAGCTCCAGGTTCCTCCTCCAAGTACACAGCATCCTGACTCGAGTCTACAACTCCGTTCCTGCATCACTGCTGGACTGCATTCCTGAAATTCCCCTACTTACCACCACCGTGGGAGCAACTTCACCACAAGGACTACAGCGGTTCAAGACACCGCACCTCCTCCTCAGGGCAACCAGGGATGGGTACTAGCAGCCTTGCCAACATTACCCACATCCCAAGAACAATGACAAGAAGCATGACTGCGCGGCATACTTCAAATCAATTGTACTTCACGTACAAAGAGTCCCAGTGTTATTATACTGGATTTGTACAACAGAGAACACGTTCAGTTTTGCAAACAATCTTTGGTCATTCTTAACTTCGACAAAAATCTAGAATTTATATTTCTCTACATTTTGTGGACGTGAAAATATTCTCTCGCTCTGGATGCTGGGCTGGCTCACTCAGACAGACCCCTTTCCCTTTTCCCCCCCCTTGCCCGTTCACGGAAATGCTTTGCCTAGCTTCCCTTCCTTTGATCGCAGGGCTCTCTCCACAGCAGTGCAAAGGCCAGAGAGTCAGGAACAAATCAAACGCGACCGAACGCAGATTTCCATACCAATAAATAATTAATTGAATAATATTCAGCATCAAGATGAAACGCCAGTAAACGTTGCTTCATCTCTACATTACATTGGCTATTGCTTCGATATTAGTGCCCTTAACATAGTAAAACATCCCAAGGCGCTTCACAGGAGCAATTATCAGACATAATTTGACATCGAGCCACACAAGGAGATAGTGGGACAGATGTCCAAAAGCTTGGTCAACAGTCACAAGTGGCAGCCACCGTACAGTACTTAACAGGATGTTTTTGACAGGAGCCAAGTTGGGTGCAATAAAGTGACCTGAAACTGGGAAATGTCACCAGTGTGTCCTCGACTTCAAATTTGAAAAAGACTGTAAAATAGGAACCTTTACAGCACTAAATTTCCCCCAGCTCCAATTCATGTATCATACATCGGAGATAAACATGCTTCCCTAGGTGACTCTTTAAACTCACCGATGCTTACAGCATCCTGCTGCATAATCGCTGCGACTGAAAGGCTCTGCGCTGCTTGTATTTATTGGTGAGAGCACTGGTTTGTACGTGTGAACTTGTCAAATGCGGAATTATGAAAGGAGGGGAAAGGTTCAGGCCAGCGAAAGGAAGGTAGTAAATGTTTTTGAGCTGGCTTCTTCACTTTTGTTGTATTGGTACTGCAAAAATAGGTCTTGGTGGGTGCCGAATACCTATCTCTTTGGCTCGGTGTCAATTTTAGTTTGATTACACCCTTGTGATGCACCTTGGGATATTTTACTACGTTAAAGGTGCTATATAAATGCAGGTTGTTATTTTTTCCATTGCCTATAAAAACTTGACTTGCATTTATATAGCACCTTTCATGACCTCAGGACGTCCCAAAGTACTTTACTGCCAATGAAGTAATTTTGAAGTGTAGTCACTGTTGTAATGTAGGAAACGCGGCAGCCAATTTGTGCACAGCAAGCTCCCACAAACAGCAATGTGCTAATGACCAGATCATCTGGGGTTTTTTTTGTGATGCTGATTGAGGGATAAATATTGGCCAGGACCCCGGGGAGAACTCCCCTGCTCTTCTTCGAAATAGTGCCATGGGATCTTTTACATCCACCGGAGAGAGCAGACGGGACCTCGGCATAACTTCTCATCCGAAAGACGGCACCTCAGACAGTTCAGCACTCCCTCAGCACTGCACTGGAGTGTCAGCCTAGCTTTATGTGCACAAGTCCCTGGAGTGGGACTTGAACCCACAACCTTCTGACTCAGAGGTGAGAGAGCTATCAACTGAGTCACGGTATGATACTTCTGGTGAGCCTATGGTTGTATGTTGCACACTTCGGTTTGCCATTGTTCTGTAGTCAAAACCTTTAAAATATTTTTTTTTGCACAGCTGGATGCAAAAATTGCACACATTCCTGAAATGATGCAAATACTTGGAAAATAAGGTCTTAGGATTCTAAAATACATTTGTAGAACAAGAAAGGTATACATGAACTATATGGAAGCACAAGACCGCTGATTTGAAAAGAGATTTAATTTAAAATTGTACAGGTTTTCTAGGTGTGTCAGTCATGGCTCAGTGGGCAGCACTCTCGTCTCTGAGTCAGAAGGTTGTGGGTTCGAGTCCCACTCCACAGACTTGAGCACAAATCTAGGCCGACACTCCACTGCAGTGCTGAGGGAGTGCTGCACTGTCAGAGGTGCCGTCTTTCGGCTGAGATGTTAAACCGAGGCCCCGTCGGCTCTCTCAGGTGGACGTAAAAGACCCCATGACACTATATTGAAGAGGAGCAGGGGAGTTTTCCCCGGTATCCTGGCCAATATTTATCCCTAAATCAACATCACAAAAACAGAATATCTAGTCACTATCACATTGCTGTTTGTGGGAGCTTGCTGTGTGCAAATTGGCTGCCGCGTTTCCTACATTACAACAGTGACTGCACTTCAAAAAGTACTTCATTGGCTGTAAAAGCGCTTTGGTCCCGAGGTCGTGAAAGGCGCCATATTTCTTTCTTACGTAAGGAACAAAAACAAAGTCCAGAAAAACTTACTCTAAAAAGGGAGCTGGCATTCAACAACAAGATAACAGCTGCTGGTTCCAGTCTTAATCCAAACATATACTAAATTATTTAGGGCTTTAAAAACTAGGTGTGCCGCCTAATTACTGTAGAGTCCAAACCTCCACCCTCCAAAAGAAATTCGGAGGCTCCAATAGACACAAGAGTCAATAAAGCTGGTGGTTGTCCACTTTTTACAGAAGCATTTTTACAGGTTTGGGTGAGGTAACAAATGGTTGAATAGTATTACATAGAATCTACAGCACAGAAACAGGCCATTCAGCCCAACTGGTCTATGCCGGTGTTTATGCTCCACACGAGCCTCCACCCATCCTACTTCATCTAACCCTTTCAACATAACCTTCTGTTCCTTTCTCCTTCGTGTGTTTATCGAGCCTTCCCTTAAATGCATCTTTTTTTTTGATTAACTCTTGGGATGTTAGGGGCCAAAGTGGCAATCTGTGTGTAGAGCCGGAAGATGTAGGTGAGGTTTTAAATGAATATTTTGCATCGGTGTTCACTATGGAGAAGGACGATGTAGGCATAGAAATCAGGCAGGGGGATTGTGATATACTTGAACAAATTAGTATCGAGAGGGAGGAGGTACTAGCGGTTTTAGCGGGCTTAAAAGTGGATAAATCCCCAGGCCCAGACGAGATGTATCCCAGGCTGCTGTGCGAGGCAAGGGAGGAGATTGCAGGGGCTCTGACACAAATTTTCAGAACCTCTCTGGCCACAGGGGAGGTGCCAGAGGACTGGAGAACAGCTAACATAGTACCATTATTCAAGAAGGGTAGTAGGGATAAACCAGGGAATTAAGGGCCAGCCTAACATCAGTGGTAGGGAAATTATTGGAAAAAATTCTGAGGGACAGAATTAGTCTCCACTTGGAGAGGCAAGGATTAATCAAGGATAGTCAGCATGGCTTTGTCAGGGGGAGATCATGTCTAACCAATTTGATTGAATTTTTCAAGGGGGTGACTAGGTGTGTGGATGAGGGTAGTGCAGTTGATGTAGTCTACATGGACTTCAGTAAGGCTTTTGACAAAGTTCCGCATGGGAGACTGGTCAAGAAGGTAAGAGCCCATGGGATCCAGGGCAATTTGGCACATTGGATCCAAATTAGTAGCAGGAGGCAGAGGGTGATGGTCGAAAGTTGTTTTTGTGACTGGAAGCCTGTATCCAGTGGTGTACCGCAGGGATCGGTGCTGGGTCCTTTGCTGTTTGTAGTGTACATTAATGATTTAGATATGAATGTAGGAAGTATGATCAGTAAGTTCGCAGATGACACGAAAATTGGTGGAGTGGTAAATAGCGAGGAGGGAAGCCTCAGGCTACAGGACGATATAGACGGGTTGGTCAGATGGGCAGAACAGTGGCAAATGGAATTTAACCCTGAAAAGTGTCAGGTGATGCATTTTGGGAGGACTAACAAGGCAAGGGAATACACAATGAATGGTAGAATTCTAGGAAGGACAGAGGATCAGAGGGACCTTGTGTGCATGTACTTAAATCCCTGAAGGCAGCAGGACATGTAGATAAGGTGGTTAAAAAGGCATATGGGACACTTATATTCTATGCCTCGGCTAATGAAGGCAAGAGCAGGGAGGTTATGATGGAGCTGTACAAAATGCTAGTTAGGACACAGCTGGAATACTGTGTGCAGTTCTGGTCGCCACACTATAGGAAGGATGTGATTGCATTGGAGAGGGTGCAGAGGAGATTCACCAGGATGTTACCTGGGCTGGAGCGCTTCAGCTATGAAGAGAGACTGGACAGGCTGGGGTTGTTTTCCTTAGAGCAGAGAAGGCTGAGGGGGGACCTGATTGAGGTGTACAAAATTATGAGGGGCATAGATAGGGTAGATAGAAAGGAACTTTTTCCCTTCGTAGAGGGGTCAATAACCAGGGGGCATAGTTTCAAAGTAAGGGGCAGGAGGTTTAGAGGGGATTTGAGGAAAAACTTTTTCACCCAGAGGGTGGTTGGAATCTGGAACTCACTGCCTGAAATGGTGGAAAAGGCAGGAACCCTCAACATTCAAGAAGCATTTAGATGAGCACTTGAAACGCCATAGCATACAAGGCTACGGACCAAGTGCTGGAAAATGGGATTAGAATAGACAGGGCTTGATGGCCGGCGTGGACACGATGGGCCGAAGGGCCTCTTTCTGTGCTGTATAACTCTGTGACTCTATGTGCGAGTCACGAACAAGGCCAGCATTCATTGCCCATCCCTAGTTAACCTGAGGTGGCGGTAGTGGGCCGCCTCCTTGAAGTGTTGAACACAAGTGTTGATGGTAAAAGCACCATAATGGAGGGCAATGTGGCAGTGCCACACACTGGAGCTGCACCACAGAGTGGCCGCACACGGTCATGCCCGAAACTACCCGTACGCCGAACTCTTTTGCTTTCATACCGCTCCTAATGGGCATCGGTTGGAAGCAGAGGTCGAGATCTGGTCGCCAGCCTGGCCTCACAGTCAAGAGTAGTTGAGAGGTCAAGAACAAGGAGCCACAGATACAAGATTACATAAGAACATAAGAAATAGGAGCAGGAGTAGGCCAATCGGCCCCTCGAGCCTGCTCCGCCATTCAATAAGATCATGGCTGATCTGATCCTAACCGCCAATCCACTATCACAGAACCATCTCCTGAATCTAACAGAATTAGACACACGAAATAGGAGCAGGATCAGGCTACACGGCCCCTGGGCCCGCTCCGCTACCCACAGGGCCATGACCGATCTGAACCTAGACTCATGTCCAAATTCCTGCCCGCTCCCCGTAACCCTTAATTCCCTTTACTTCTAGGAAACTGTCTATTTCTGTTTTAAATTTATGTAATGATGTAGCTTCTACAGCTTTTTGGGGCAGCATATTCCATGAACCTACCACCCTCTGAGTGAAGTAGTTCCTCCTCATCTCAGTCTTGAAAGAGCAGCCCCTTATTCTAAGACTATGCCCCCTAGTTCTAGTTTCACCCATCATCGGGAACATCTTCCCCGCATCCACCCGATCCAACCCCTTCACAATCTTATGTTTCAATAAGATCGCCTCTCATTCTTCTGAACTCCAATGAGTAGAGTCCCAATCTACTCAACCTCTCCTCATATGTCCATCCCCTCATCCCCGGGATTAACCGAGTGAACCTTCTTTGTACTGACTCGAGAGCAAGTATGTCCTTTCTTAAGTATGGACACCAAAACTGTACGCAGTATTCCAGGTGCGGTCGCACCAATACCTTGTACAACTGAAGCAATACCTCCCTATTTTTATATTCTATCCCCCTAGCAATGAAAGCCAACATTCCATTGGCCTTCTTAATCACTTAAATGCGAGAGGTTTAGAAGAGGGCAGGAGAGTCGAGAGGCTGTGGAATTCACTTCCGGGGTTGGAGGTCGAGGTAGAAACTAGGTCATCATTCATGATTAGATTGGATAGGTGGATGAAGGCAACGGAAGGGTAATCCTGGAGGGGGGACTTGAACCCACAGGCGAGAGAGCTACCACTGAGTCATGGCTGACACCAAGTATAATGCTAATGATGGTTGCGAACAATTTCATTTGAATAGTTCCTTTAGACATAAAGGGACACCCCGAATCCCTTCATAGAAGGATGTGGGGAACTCGACACCAAGCTCGAAACAGATTCGGAAAGGGTGACCAGAAGCTTTGCTGTAGAAATGGGATTCAAACAGGTTTTTAAATAGATGGAAAGGATTAGGGAGGGAGCTGTGGAGATTGGGCCGAGGGAGCTAAAGGCTCTGGCCCCTTGGTAGGGTAAAGGAGTGATATACAGCAGGTCAGAAGAATGAAGCATGCAAGATGGGTTATAGGGCTGTAGGAGCTTAGGAGAACACTTTGGAAGTTATCACACACCCCCTAGGGGGCCACTGGCAGAGGCCCCACATCTCTAACCCCTCCCCTCAGTAATAGAAGTTGCGCATCATAGAAAAATTACAGGAAGGAAAAAAAAAATCAAAGCGGAAATGTTCTCAAAAAATAAATCATAATGGGGCACAAAAGTAAACCCTGAGCAAATATTACCATTCACCAAGTGTTTGATGTCCCTGTTAACAGGGCTGTGCTATACATTCAAGCTAGCCAACAGCTCGAGCTCACGGATGGCAGCCTATTTGAATTCTGGCCAGTATTTTGCTAATTAGCTGCCAAAAATGTGGTTGTAAAACTGAAGTAGCCAAGAAAATATCTAAAGGCGCAACGAAGGAGCGGCTCTTACCTAATCGAAGCTCTCCAAAGTTTCCACATCCAATCTTCTTGCCAACCCTGAAGTTCGGACCAACCATGAGAACCCCAGACTGGTTCGAGCTGGGGCGAGTGCCATGCGGGCTCCGGCTCGTCTGCTTGCTGGATCGTCGAGCATCTTCCACTTTCTCCTTCTCTCGCTCTCTGCTCGTGCGACTCGATTCCATAGCAGGCAGACGCTCGCTGCTGACCGGAGGAAGTCCAGAGCACTTGCGTTGAAGGCGCCAACCTGGTGGGCAATGCGGAGTCCGTAAGTGCAGTCAAAGATGGTCATTGAAAAGCATGGCTGCCTTCAGATCTGATAGCCATCCATCCCCTTATCGCCAGGAAAACAAATTAATCGCTTCTGTCCTCATGGGTGCTTCTCATTCACATTGGCAATGTAAAAGTGAGCCCTGTAAAACAAAAATTAAATTAATTCATAATTCCTCATTCAACTGAAGTATTAAATTGAAACCACATTTAAAACATTCTATTTGGGTGATCCACTTTGTAGAACGACATGCGCGCACATTCCTTACATATCCAGACCAATTATTATTACTTAGTCAAGTGTCGATTCTCATTAGTACGATAGCAACAGTGTGGGGGGGGGAAAGAGAGTGGAATGAAGTGTTTCTTGATAGCTTAAGGAAATCTTGAAATGGTGGGCATAATGGTCAGAAGTGAAGAAAAGGAGTAACTGCCATATGTATACACAGTGGAATGTTGCATTTCCAGAATAAGTTAGGAATCAGGATTTGATCTTATTGTGCGATATGAGGTCGAGGTCATTTTCACCTTCACCGCCTCGGCAGTAAACTGGTGGCGTGGACTTCTCTCTTGTTGTCTCCCAGCCTCCAAACTGGCCTTTTAATTTGTTTCATTTCCTGATTTTTTCTCAGTCCTGACGAAAGGTTTTCGACCTGAAACGTTGACTGTTTCGCTCTCCACGGATGCTGCCTGGCCTGCTGAGTTTTTCCAGCATTTTCTGTTGTTATTGTCGACTCTCATTAAACAAGCGTGTGCAGTGATTACATCAGATCTCCTGCGGTGTTGCTCATGGTGAGCGAGAGGATAGGCTAAAGTTGTACCATCTAAATTACTTTTTTTTAAATATTCGTTCATAGGATCTGGGCATCGCTGGCAAGGCCGGCATTTATTGCCCATCCCTAGCTGCCCTCGAGAAGGTGGTGGTGAGCCGCCTTCTTGAACCGCTGCAGTCCAAGTGGTGCCATCTGAAGTGCGACTGGAAGTAAATGTGACGTTCACAGGAGGTAAATCTATCAGAAAAGACTGAGCAGGCTACCTGGTATGGCAACTGCACCGCCACAGACCGCACGGCTCTACAGATGGTGGTGAAAGCTGCACAACATACTATAGGAATTAAACTACCTGCTGTGCAGGATATCGACCCCGAGAAGTGCCGGGGGAAGGCCCTGAGAATCATCAAAGACGCGAGCCACCCCAGCCACAACCTCTTCGCCCTGCTCCCGTCCGGCAAAAGATACCGAAGCATACGGTCTCGTACCAGCAGGTTTTGAAACAGCTTCTACCCCCAGGCCATAAGGCTCATGAACGAATAATTTATTATTTATTACTGTTGTTTTATTTATTATTACTGTCTTTCTATTAGTATTTTTATCATTGCTATGTCATATTTATTCCAATGTTGGGAGGACTCGTAAAAATCAACATTTCATTGTGCAGTACACACGTTTGCTGCATATATGACAAATAAAATTCAATTGAATTGAATTGAGTCTTTTTGCTGGAAAAGAGAAGGCTGAGGGGTGACCCGATAGAGGTCTTTAAAATAATGAAGGAGTTTGATAGAGTAAACCTAGAGAAAATGTGTGGTGGTGGTGGTGGGGGGAGGGGGAGGCGGGAACTAGGGGCCATAAATATAAAATAGTCACTAATAATTCCAATAGGGAATTCAGGAGAAACTTCTTTACTCTGAGTGGTACGAAGGTGGAACGCGCTACCACATGGAGTGGTCGAGGCCAATAGCATAGATACAATTAAGGGGAAGCTAGATAAGTACGTGAGGGAGAAAGGATAGGATACGTTGATAGGGTGAGATGAAGCAAGGAGAGGAGGAGGCTCTTGTGGAGCATAAACACGGGCATGAACCTGTTGGACCAAATGGCCCGTTTCTGTGCTGTAATATTCGATGTAAATGTGACACCCACAGGAAACACACGCTATAAGCAATAATTTGTCAAAACATCTCTGAAGTACACAGGATGGATTTTAAACCAGGACAGTAGTAATTCAGGGACTCCAGAAGGTGGTTAATCTGTAATAGATGTTTAGTGCTATAATAGGGGCGAGCCTTTGGCTTAGTGGTAGCATTTCCCCCCCCCCGAGGCAGAAGGTGCAGGGTTCAAGTCCCACGCCCCAGCGACTGGAGACCGGCGCTCTGGCTCCGAATTCTGGGTCGATATCCAACGGAATACTCGTGTCCGGTGGGTGTGGGTAGCCACCCCATCATTGTATGGGTTGTGGGAGCCCATAAAAACTCTCCCGCCGTATAGGATTAACCACCCTATGGGCTGGTATATAGATAGTTACGGCTATGGAAGGAGCGTTCATGTCTCAGCCCAATAATCAACCAGCAAAATCCTTCCACTACTTCACGCTATTCAAGGGAAGAGTGCGAAGATAGGAAAACATGATCTCATCGGATAGTTGAGATGATAGCTCGAACCTCGAATATATTCTCCCAGGTATTCATTATTCTCTCTATATCATACGAAACGGCTCAATGTTTCTGTGGGTCTATGACTGGTAGGGTCGACTGGCCACAAGATACATTTTGCCACTTGCAACCCGACAATCCTGCCCTTGATGACACCGTCCAAATGAACATCAGCCATCACAACTGTAGAGCAATCATGTATCGCCTTCCTGTGATAACCACAGCCCATAGCAAGATAGTCTGTGATCAAACACAACAGGATTGATTGGCACCCCATCCACCACCTTAAACATTCACTCCCTCCACCACCGGCGTACTGTGGCTGCAGTGTGTACCATCTACAAGATGCACTGCAGCAACTCGCCAAGGCTTCTTCAGCAGCACCTCCCAAACCCGCGACCTCTTCCACCTAGAAGGACAAGGGCAGCAGGCGCATGGGAACACCACCACCTCCAAGTCACACACCATCCTGACTTGGAAGTATATCGGCCGATCCTTCATCGTTGCTGGGTCAAAATCCTGGAACTCTCTCCCTAACAGCACTGTGGGAGCACCTTCACCACACGGACTGCAGTGGTTCAAGAAGGAGGCTCATCACCGCCTTCTCAAGGGCAATTAGGGATGGGCAATAAATGCTGGCATTGCCAGTGACGCCCACATCCCATGAATAAAAAAAAAGTTAAGATCATAACTGAACTCAGTAAAAGGAGATTCTATTTCCACGAGGAGTAATGGGTACAAGCACAGTATCTGCAACGCTGCAATTACTGACATAATGGCTTCCTTTTTTAATGCTCTCCGTATAAATCAAGATTAACTGCAGCCAGCTAATTGTCACTGAAAAATAATGGGGCATTCTTCACAGCAGAAACGTTAAATACTGCCACAAATCAGCCAGCGACAGGCCCGTCCCATCTGGAAGGAAGACTCGCCAAAGTAACATGGAACTAACGCTGACCACATTCTGCCAGCCCGGTCGGTAAAGCGGAAGCTGCTACTGTGGTAATATGTAGTGTAATGTCTCACCCCCGGGTGGTCGGGCTTGGCAAGGAAAGGATTTGACAGTTAATAAACGACACGTTTCTCAGTACGGGAAAGGAAGCTTCTGAAAAGCTCAGCTCCCACTGGCATTTACAAAATGACACCCGACTTGTTTTAAACACCAACCTGCTCCATATCTGTAATATTTAGTTATAAAAGGAGAGAGAAATGAGGGGGCTCTTCATTTTAGTGTCAGCCAGTGACTCAGTGGGCAGCACCCTTGCCTCTGAGTCAGAAGGTTGTGGGTTCAAGTTCCACTCCAGAGACTTGAGCACAAAAATCTAGACTGACACTCCCAGTGCAGTGCTGAGGGAGTGCTGCACTGTCGGAGGTGCCGTCTTTCGGATGAGACGTTAAACCGAGGACCCGCCTGCTCTCTCAGGTGGACGCAAAAGATCCCATGGCACTATTTCAAAGAAGAGCAGGGGAGTTCTCCCCGGTGTCCTGGCCAATATTTATCCCTCAACCAACATCACTAAAAACAGTTTATCTGGTCATTATCACATTGCTGTTTGTGGGAGCTTGCTGTGCGCAAATTAGCGTTTCCTACATTACAACAGTGACTACACTCCAAAAAGTACTTCATTGGCTGTAAAGCGCTTTGAGGTGTCCGGTGGTCGTGAAAGGCGCTATAGAAATGCAAGTCTTTCTTTCTTTGAACAATAAAACGGGCAGAGTCTCTCCCGCGCCTCCAACCCCCCGCCCACCCCGAGTCGTTCTCACCTTGACTTATGGCAAAAGAGTTGCTTTCTACAGCACCTTTCACAACCTCAGGACGTCCCAAAGTGCTTTACAGCCAATGAAGTACATTTGAAGTGTAGTCACTGTTGTAATGTGGGAAACGCGGCAGCCAATTTGTGCACAGCAAGCTCCCACGAAAAGCAATGTGATAATGACCAGCTAATCTGTTTTAGTGATGTTGATTGGGGGATAAATATTGGCCAGGGCACCGGGGAGAACTCCCCCTGCTCTTCTTTGAAATAAAGCGGGTCCTCTCAGCCTTGCCACTGCTTCAATCTTTTCAGTGACTTGTTAATTGTAGTCTCAAATCATTAATACCAAATGTAATACTGTAACTCAGCTCCGTTAAGATGCGTGCTTTACTCCCAGACAACACCCGAAGACGCTGCAGCCACATTCGGAGCAAGGTTTTAGGATAATGAAATGTAGGAAGCAGTCAGAACACAAAAGAATTTTACATTCTACATTCCAATGTTCATCGTCACCCAAAGGCTCGAACTCCAACTGGGGTGCAGGAGCCAACAGCTCTCTGTTAACAAACCCAAATGTTCAATGTCTGACAGGAGGAGAGAGGGGTCGAGAGGCGGAGAGTTTTAGGCAGGGAATTCCAGAGCTTAGGGCCTTGGCAGCTGAAGGCACGGCCGCCAATGGTCGAGCGATTGCTCGCCAAGGATGCTCAAGAGGCCAGAATTAGATCTCGAGGGGAGGGGGGGGGGGTTTGTAGGGCTTGAGATTACAGAGTTAGGGAGGGGCGAGGCCTTGGAGGGATTTGAAAAGGATGAGAATTTTTTTTAATCGAACTCTTGCTGAACCAAGAGCCAAGTAGGTTAGCGAGGGGTGGGTGAACAAGACTTGGTGCGAGTTAGGACACGGGCAGCCGAGTTTTGGATCACCTCAAGTTTACGTAGGGTGGAACGTGGGAGGCCAACCAGGAGTGCGTTGCAATAGTCAAGTCCAGAGGTAACAAAGGCATGGATGAGGGTTTCAGCAGCGGATGAGCTGAGGCAAGGGCGGAGACGGGCGATGTTACGGAGGTGGAAGTAGACGGTCTTAGTTGTGGCGCGGGTATGTGGTCGGAAGCTCATTACAGGGTCAAATATGACACCAAGGTTGCGAACAGTGTGGTTCAGCCTCAGACAGAGGTTAGAGAGGGGTGAAGTCAGTGGCCAGGGAGTGGAGTTTGTGGCAGGGACCAAAGACAATGGCTTTGGTCTTCCCAATATTTAATTGGAGAAAATCCAGAACTGGATGCCAGACAAGCAGTCTGACAATTTAGAGGCAACTAGCAAACTTCTAAATTCTGTTAGGTGTGTGCAACTTAACTGCAATTCAGCTGTGAGTTCAGCAGACATCATAAGCCACTGGAACAAATAAAGGATGCTTTGGGGACTTAATCTGAAATGGAATGACCTTATTAGAAAAGAACAGGTAAAACGCACAGAGATATATAAAACATAAAAAGCAAGGCGAGCGACAGGTAAAATTAGTCCCGAATTTACATGGAGACCACAGAAAGATCTGTGAGTCAGGCGATCGCCAGCACAGGATACACTGGAGGTGGAACACAAGAGCTTCTGTGCCTGCGAGCTACAGTAATTACACCAGTTTGTGGTTTCCCAGCTTCAAAAGGCGAGAAGCAGCCAAGCATTCATTTCATTGCCACGACACTTTCACACGTTCAATGACATCAAAGGGCAGGGGCTGCTTTACAGGTGAGGCCAGCAAAAGAACAGAAGAATGAAAGGGCTCGCATTCACACAGCGCATTTCATGACTTCGGGGCGCCTCAAAGCGCTTTACAGCCACTGGAAAGCTTTTGGTGGAGTCACTGTTGTAATGTAGGAGACGAGGCACAGTCATTTGCGCACAGCAAGCTCTCACAAACAGCAATGAAATAATTGACGAGATACAGGAAACTTTGGTTTATCCGGAGGTTAACTGTCCGGAATGCTCGATCCACCGGCAAAATTCAGGAGTCGGTTCAGCAACTTTTTTTTCTTTTCGTTGCTTTTTTTTCCACCAGTCAGGCTCTGCAAGGTCTAGCTAAAGCTGTTGCTTAGCTACAGAGACGCTTGCAAGCTACGGCCGACTGTTTAGAAGCAACAGGGTTTGTTGCTAGATATGGAGCTCAAAAGCTCCGTATGTTTTAACATTACCGCTGGTTTGTCCGGCAGTTTTGATGGGACGGCAACAGCTCGGTCCAGTCGGTGCCGGATATCACAAAGTTTCCTGTAATCTGTTTTAGTGATGTTGGTTGAGGGATAAAGCTTGGCCAGGACAGCGGGGAGAACGCCCCCTGCTCCTCTTCGAATAGTGCTGTGGGATCTTATACGTCCATCTCGGGGGGGGGGGCTTGGTTTAACGTCTCAGCCAAAAGGCGGCACCACCAACGGTGCAGCACTCCCTCAGCACTGCACTGGAGTGTTAGCCTTGAGAATATGCTTAAGTCTTTGGAGTGGGACTTGAACCCATGACCTTCTGCCTCAAGAGGTGACTGCGCCAAGGCTGACATCTGAAACACATATTACTCCTCTTCTTAGGCAGTCCCTCGGAACCGAGGTTGACTTGCTTCCCGCATTAAGAATGAGTTCTCAGGTGACTGATGAGTCCAATGCGGGACCTCCAGTCTCCGTCGCAGGTGGGGCAGACGGTGGTTGAAGGGGCGGGTGGGTGAGGTGCTTGGGTTGACGTGCGCTCCTTCTGCTGTTTGCGCTGGGCTTCCGCTTGCTCCCGGCGAAGAGACTCGAGGTGTTGGGCGCCTTCCCGGATGCTTCTCCTCCACTTTGTGCGGTCTTGGACCAGGGATTCCCTGGTGTCGGTGGGGATGTTGCACTTTGTCAAGGAGGCTTTGAGGGTGTCCTTGAAGCGTTTCCTACCACCACAACTGTAACATGCGTTTATATCTCACCTTTAACACGCAAAGACGTCCCAGATCACTTCAAAGAGGTATTGGGGAAAAACAGCTGCCAAGAGGTTGGCTTTAAGGAGGAGGAGGAGGAGATGGGTTTGAGAAGGGAATTCCAGAGAGCGAGACCCAGGCAACTTGAGAGCACATCCAGAATCATCCATCAACAGTCTGGTATCGGGTGGATACAGCTGTCAGCTTGGCACTTTGGGGAGGCCAATGGTTAGCCTGAGGCTCCCATTAGCCACTGAAATTCTTTCTTACTACAGTTCAGTTGCTTTAACAGCATCCAAACCAGCGACAGCATCAGTAACATTCTTGGCCGTGACCCAAAAGTTCTTCACAATTAATTCATGATTCCCACACAGCCTCTCGGTCTGGGGTAAGGGGGGAAATCTGCATGGGCCATTCCACAGAAAAGACTGCAAATTAGCTCAAATACCGCAACTGCGATTTAAAGCGGCTCTCTGGCGCCTGCACACTGTACTGCGATCTGTGGATTATATTGATGAGCTGGCAGATTACTTCGCAATAAAAATTTAACGAGGCTTTATCGAGGAGGAATTTGAGGGCAGAACAGTTGCTCAGGCAGAAGAGGGTTGGGACCTGAAGCAGATGGTCGGGCATGCAGATCCCGGACTTGGTTGTCATTAAAATGCCATTTCCCTGGCAAACTGGCAAGCCTCGCTACATCACAGCTGGGTAGAAGACGGAAGGAACGCTGCAGAGACTCCGCACACCACCTGCCAATCAACGCCACGGATTGCAACCATGGGAGAAAGTCAGAGGTCAGAGCAACCCACGAGGAAATAAAGAGATGGTGTCAGCGCGGTAATGGGCAACGGGGGAGGAGTACAGGAGAAAGAATCCAAGTGATTCAAAAAAGAACTTTGAGTGGTGCAATACGCTTAAACATTGTTGCTATCCAGAAACCGAAGTAGCTGCACTATCACTGTCGTGCAGTAAGATTCAATATGGCGACCCACGATTCAAAATGGCGACCCACGATTCAAAATGGCGACCCAAGTTGGCCTTTTGAGGGAAAGTCCATATTATCTTGTTCTGACAACCAGGACTACAAGGTTAGACACAAGTACGATAGCAAAATACTACAGATGCTGGAAATCCGAAATAACAACAGAAAATGCTGGACAAACTCAGCAGGCCAGGCAACATCCATGAAGCGAGGAATAGAGTCAACGTTTCAGGTCGAAACCCTTTGTCAAGACACAACGTTGACTGACTCACTGAATATTAAATGGATTTCAACTTTCGCTCTATTATTTTTTTTCTGGGGCATTGGAATACATCGATAGTCTGGTATTCACATACCCCTCAAAGCCATTATAGTGAAATTAAAAAATGAGTATGTTGAAAGAAAAAAATACAAATCAGAACCCAAAGTCCAAAGTGAAGCCCCGTATGAGCACCTCCTCCCCTCCACCCTCAACAGCAGAAGCACTAATATTCACAAAACATCACATAATAATTACAGCTGAGGAAGGCCATTCTGCCCATCTTATTTCACCCTTCCAGAATAATACTGGAATCCCCCATTGCAGCACCCAAATGGTTCTTAAATGATTCCAAGGTTATATGTCTCCACCACGCTATTATCTGGGAGTTCATTCCATCCCTTGTACAAACCAGAATCCACTACAGTAATTTATGATATACTGTGCCTTAAAACAAGCAAATTGACAGATGATTCTATTAAATAGCCTTACATTGCACCAGGCTGAGTAACTGAACACAACAAAGAAGCTAACCAATTTTCCATTTACTGATTACCGTTTGCTAACTAAAATGACTATCATCAACTAACAAAATCAGAAATAACATTTCTTACAAAAACTAAAAACGACTATAATTCGAGATAAGACGACTGCACTAAAATTGAAATTAACGTTACTTCTAGGACCAAAGCACTGGTCAGTAGCACAACTTTTGGACTAGATATTGCAAGTTAAAACAGGCAAATAAGATCGCTGTTCTCATTCAGCCCAAGTAAAACAGTAACTTTTTAAAATGAAGCCTAATTAGAAAAAATAACTCCTCAAAAGGTTAGAATTATTATGGAACATAAATTGCCACTTTTATACCAAAAAATTCTCCAAGATGAAACTTAAAGTACGAGTAAAATTTGGGAACAGAATCTTACAGTGCAGAAGGAGGCCATTCGGCCCATCGTGCCTGTGCCGGCTCTGTGAAAGAGCTCGCCAATTAGTCCCACTCCCCCGCTCTTCCCCCACAGCCCTGCAAATTTTTCCTTTTCAAATATATATCCAATTCTCTTTGCAAAGTTACTATTGAATCTGCTTCCACCGCCCTTTCAAGCAGTGCGTTCCAGACAATAACAACTCGCTGCGTTAAAAAAATCCTCATTCCCGGCTGGTTCTTCTGCTAATTATTTTAAATCCGTGTCCTCTGGTTACTCACCCTCCTGCCAGTGGAAACAGTTTCTCCTTATTTACTCATGATTTTGAACATGTCTATTAAATCGCCCCTTAACCTTCTCTGCTCTGAGGAGAACAACCCCAGTTTCTCCATGTAACTGAAGTCCCTCATCCCTGTAATTCTCCTCTGCACCCTCTCTAAAGTGCGGTGCCCAGAATTGGACACAATACTCCAGCTGAGGCCGAACCAGTGATTTATAAAGGTTTAGCAATAACTTGCTTTTGTGCCCTATTCATAAAGCCAAGGATCCAGAAGGATTTTTTTTAAAAAACAGCCTTATCAACTTGTCCTGCCACCTACAAAGATTTGTGCGCACATACCCCCAGGTCTCGCAGTTCCTGTACCTCCTTTAAAAGACTAAGATGGGGACTCGATTTCTTCTGAAGACTAACTAAAAGCAAGACTAAACCTCGAGCTCCACAGACAAGGCAAAGTTAAATTTAATTTCCCAGGCTAAAATACTGCAGCTCAACGTCTGCGCACACACTGTACCCAATGCATCAATCAAGTGTCACAATAAATTCTGAACTTTGATGCAGGCAGAATTTAAATTTTCACAAGCTGTCTTTTTGAAGAGCCAATTTTCTAAAACTTCTTAACCAATGAGAATATTCCCGCGACTGATGCTGCAAAGGAGTGCTCAAATCCTTGCCAGCAGATTAAGCGGTCGACCCCAAAAAGAGTCCGAAACGTAGCAGTATACGGCAAACAACACTGCCGAATCTAAAATAACAGAAAACGCTGGAAAAACTCAGCAGGCCAGGCAACATCCGTGGAGAGAGAAATAGAGTCAACATTTCGGGTCGAAACCCTTCGTCAGGACTGAGGAAAGAAAGGCAGGAAATGAAACAGATTAAAAGGCCAGTTTGGGGGCTGGGAAATGGGGGAGGGGGTGAAAGAGACATTAAGAGATATTCAGGGTGAGACGAGATGGTAATAGGGCAGGTAAAGTTTCGACCCGAAACGTTGACTATTTCTCTCTCCACAGATGCTGTCCTGGCCTGCTGAGTTTTTCCAGCGTTTTCTGTTGTTTTTTCGGATTTCCAGCATCCGCAGTATTTTGCTATCGCTGCAGAATCTAAATATTGAATTCCTATTACCATCTCGTCTGGTTTCGAATACCTTTTATTGTCTCTTTTACTTCTTTTGTTCGATCGCAGCCCTGCCTTCGATCTATTTTCTTTTCTTTCCAGTTTTGAAGAAGGGTTTCGACCCGAAATGTCAACTCAAATTTCTCTCCACGGATGTTGCCTGACCTGCTGAGTTTTTCCAGCATTTTCTGTTGTTATTTCGGATTTCCAGCATCTGCAGTATTTTGCTATCGTAACACTTCTTGTTGATTGACTTTCTCAAATTTTTAATAGCTTTTTTTTTGGGGTGGGGGCAGGGGGGGAAAAGAGGTGTAGAAAAGTAAATGAGAGGGGATCTTATTGAAACATATAAGATTCTGAAGGGGCTTGACAGGGTAGATGCAGAGAGGATGTTTCCCCTCGTGGGGGAATCTAGAACTAGGGGGCATAGTTTCAGAATAAGGGGGCACCCTTTTAAATCGGAAATGAGGAGGAATTTCTTCTCTCAGAGGGTCGTGAATCTTTGGAATTCTCTTCCCCAGAGAGCTGTGGAGGCTGGGTCATTGAATATATTTAAGGTGGAGATAGACAGATTTTTGAACGATAAGGGAGTCAAGGGTTATGGGGACCGGGCAAGGAAATGGAGTTGAGGCCAAGATCAGATCAGCCATGATCCTATTGAATGGCTGAGCAGGCTCGAGGGGCCAAATGACCTACTCCTGCTCCTACGTCTTATGTTATGTTGTAAAAGAGGTTGGCAAGTTTGTCTCCTGCTGGGGTACAGTTTCACAGATCGTCAACCCACCCCCAAACACCTCGATATTCCACCCACGTGCCTATTCTTCATACAAGGTCCTAGGCAGTAATTAGGTGGAAGGCTATTTAAGTGCCAGCCGTGGCTCAGTGGGTAGCACTCTCGCCTCAGAGTCAGAAGGTTGTGGGTTCAAGTCCCACTCCAGAGACTTGAGCACAAAAATCTAAGCTGGCACTCCAGTGCAGTGCTGAGGGAGTGCTGCACTGTCAGAGGTGCCGTCTTTCGGATGAGACGTTAAACCGAAGGTGGACGTGAAAGATCCTATGGGTCTATTTCAAAGAAGAGCAGAGGAGTTCTCCCTGGGCCAACATTCATCCCTCAATCAACATCACTAAAAGAGATCATCTGGTCATTATCACATTGCTGTCTGTGGGATCCTGCTGTGTGCAAATTGGCTGCCGCGTTTCCTACATTACAATAGTGACTACACTTCAAGAAAAAAGTACTTCATTGGCTGTAAAACGCCTTGGGACATCCAGTGGTCGTGAAAGGTGCTATATAAATGCAAGTTGTTTTTAAAATGGCTGGGTCTTTCAGCATCCAATGCCTAGGCATCTGCACGCTCCGGCAAGAGTCACTGGATAGTGATAAGGAGCATGTGGCCGATTTGGCATCGAGGTCCAAGTCTAGTGCTACAGCCAAATGCAGCGCCCCTAATGCCACACTCCTGAAGCCAGCAAACAGGACAGAACTCGAGCCTTGGGCTTCTGGCCTGCTAGGCTCAGTCACACGCTGCCTTTGCCAACAGAGCCAGAGGCCCTTTGAGCTTCTGACTAACACGCAGCAGCTGGGGGGGGGGGGGGGGGGTGTAGGTGAAAGGTCAAGGAATCAAAATGGTAGACAGCATCGCGTTACTTGTGTGAAGAGAAAAATCTGTTCCAGAGTAGATCACTGGATCTGGTAATTTGTGGGTTGGCGTCAAAAAGAAAAGACTTGCATTTATATAGCGCCTTTCACGACCACCGGATGTCCCAAAGCACTTTACAGCCAATGAAGTGGAGTCACTGTTGTAATGTAGGAAACGCAGCAGCCAATATGCGCACAGCAAGCTCCCACAAACAGCAATGTGATAATGACCGGATAATCTGTTTTTTTTTTAAATGTTGATTGAGGAATAAATATTGGCCAGGACACCGGGGAGAATACCCCTGCTCTTCGAAATAGTGCCGCGGGATCTTTTACGTCCACCTGAGAGAGCAGACGGGGCCTCGGTTTAACGTCTCATCCGAAAGACGGCACCTCCGACAGTGCAGCCCTCCCTCAGCACTGCACTGGAGTGTCAGCCTAGCTTTATGTGCTCGAGTCTCTGGAGTGGGACTTGAACCCACAACCTTCTGACTCAGAGGCGAGGGGGCGGCCAACTGAGCCACAGCTGACATCATCAAATAAAATGACCAAAGCTGCTGGATTGTCATAAAATCCAATACTTTGCGTAGTCACTTTTGTAATGTTGGAAACGCGGGGGCCAATTTGCGCACAGCAAGCTCCCACAAGCAGTAATGTGGTAATCGTTAGATAATCTGCTTTAGCGATGCTGGTCGAGGGATAACTATTGGCCAGGTAGTGCAACAGTTGGATTTTTACGACAAGCTTTGATGGTCATTTTATATTCTGACGCCAACGCACCAATTACAGGAAACTCTTTTTTATCCGGCACCGACGGGACCGGCGTGGTGCCGGTTGATCAAAAAGTCCGGATTACAGAGAGGTATAGTTACTAAGGTACGAGAGCCCTGTACACGGCCACAGATCCAGGTGTCCCTGTTGCATGGCAACAGGTGCAAGAACCCCAGTTACACGGCCACAGATCCAGGAACCCCCGGTTCCACGGCCACTAATATGAAGTAAAACTTACTTGAACCTACTCCTGAATTTTGCCGGTTAAGAGAGATTTCCGGTTATTTAGGTGCCGGTAAAAAGAGAGTTTCCTGTACCAGATTTGTTAGATTCAGTCTCACAACTCGCCAATTGAACTCTCAACACCTGGCTGCTAGTCCAGCATCATAACCAGTAAGCCACTGCGGCATTTCAGCGCTCATTGAATTAAAAAGTCAAAAAAATTGGAAACAACTGCAAATCCTTAAAGGATCAGTGAGCAAAACAGTACTTAAATAATGTAAACTGCCATAGAGGTCACAGACTTGCAATTACCTGGGGTTGCTGTTAGAATTTCAGGTGGCGGAGACACCACCTGTAGGGACAATCAGCCCCAAGATTTGCGATCATCATTCACAGGAAGGACACAATCCTCAACCTCCGGTGTTTACTGAAAACAGAAAAAACGGAAGAAAGATTGTGCTGGGAGGGACTGGAGATTTTGGAGCGCTTCAGAGTTTTCACACGCGCAAATGGAGTTTTGTATACAGCACCGCAGCTGCCTGCTTTGTACGCCACACATCTCTGCTCGCGCCATCCCACTTCAACTTCACCACCCACCAGCACAGCACTGCACTGCCTGCAGAGATTCAAACGCTGCAGGGGAGATCTGGATCTGATCTTTAAGGAACTGCTGCTGGGCCAAATAGTAAGAGGTCAGTGAGCATTAAAAAGCCACTAATGGACTATTACTGGACCACACAGTTGAGAGGGGGGGGAAAGAGAGAGGGGGGAAAGGAGAGAGGGGGGAAAGGAGAGAGGGGGGGGAAGAGAGAGAGGGGGGGAAGAGAGAGAGGGGGGGAAAGAGAGAGGGGGGAAAGAGAGAGAGGGGGGGAAAGAGAGAGAGGGGGGGAAAGAGAGAGAGGGGGGGAAAGAGAGAGAGGGGGGGAAAGAGAGAGAGGGGGGGAAAGAGAGAGAGGGGGGGAAAGAGAGAGAGGGGGGGAAAGAGAGAGAGGGGGGGAAAGAGAGAGGGGGGGGGAAAGAGAGAGAGGGGGGGAAAGAGAGAGAGGGGGGGAAAGAGAGAGAGGGGGGGAAAGAGAGAGAGGGGGGGAAAGAGAGAGGGGGGGAAAGAGAGAGGGGGGGGAAGAGAGAGGGGGGAAGAGAGAGGGGGGAAGAGAGAGGGGGGAAGAGAGAGGGGGGAAGAGAGAGGGGGGAAGAGAGAGGGGGGAAGAGAGAGGGGGGAAGAGAGAGGGGGGAAGAGAGAGGGGGGAAGAGAGAGGGGGGAAGAGAGAGGGGGGAAGAGAGAGGGGGGAAGAGAGAGGGGGGAAGAGAGAGGGGGGAAGAGAGAGGGGGGAAGAGAGAGGGGGGGAAGAGAGAGGGGGGAAGAGAGAGGGGGGGAAGAGAGAGGGGGGGAAGAGAGAGGGGGGGAAGAGAGAGGGGGGGAAAGAGAGAGGGGGGGAAAGAGAGAGGGGGGAAAGAGAGAGGGGGGGAAAGAGAGAGGGGGGGAAAGAGAGAGGGGGGGAAAGAGAGAGGGGGGGAAAGAGAGAGGGGGGAAAGAGAGAGAGGGGGGGAAAGAGAGAGAGGGGGGGAAAGAGAGAGAGGGGGGGAAAGAGAGAGAGGGGGGGAAAGAGAGAGAGGGGGGGAAAGAGAGAGAGGGGGGGAAAGAGAGAGAGGGGGGGAAAGAGAGAGAGGGGGGGAAAGAGAGAGAGGGGGGAAAGAGAGAGGGGGGGGAAAGAGAGAGGGGGGGAAAGAGAGAGGGGGGGAAAGAGAGAGAGGGGGGAAAGAGAGAGAGGGGGGGAAAGAGAGAGGGGGGGAAAGAGAGAGGGGGGGAAAGAGAGAGAGGGGGGGAAAGAGAGAGAGGGGGGGAAAGAGAGAGAGGGGGGGAAAGAGAGAGAGGGGGGAAAGAGAGAGAGGGGGGGAAAGAGAGAGAGGGGGGGAAAGAGAGAGAGGGGGGGAAAGAGAGAGAGGGGGGGAAAGAGAGAGAGGGGGGAAAGAGAGAGAGGGGGGGAAGAGAGAGAGGGGGGGAAAGAGAGAGAGGGGGGAAAGAGAGAGAGGGGGGGAAAGAGAGAGAGGGGGGGAAAGAGAGAGAGGGGGGAAAGAGAGAGAGGGGGGAAAGAGAGAGAGGGGGGAAAGAGAGAGAGGGGGGAAAGAGAGAGAGGGGGGAAAGAGAGAGAGGGGGGAAAGAGAGAGAGGGGGGAAAGAGAGAGAGGGGGGGAAAGAGAGAGAGGGGGGAAAGAGAGAGAGGGGGGAAAGAGAGAGAGGGGGGAAAGAGAGAGAGGGGGGAAGAGAGAGAGGGGGTAAGAGAGAGAGGGGGGAAAGAGAGAGAGGGGGGGGAAAGAGAGAGAGGGGGGGAAAGAGAGAGAGGGGGGAAAGAGAGAGAGGGGGGGAAAGAGAGAGAGGGGGGAAAGAGAGAGAGGGGGGAAAGAGAGAGAGGGGGGAAAGAGAGAGAGGGGGAAAGAGAGAGAGGGGGGAAAGAGAGAGAGGGGGGGAAAGAGAGAGAGGGGGGGAAAGAGAGAGAGGGGGGGAAAGAGAGAGAGGGGGGGAAGAGAGAGAGGGGGGAAGAGAGAGAGGGGGGGAAAGAGAGAGAGGGGGGAAGAGAGAGAGGGGGGGAAAGAGAGAGAGGGGGGAAAGAGAGAGAGGGGGGGAAAGAGAGAGAGGGGGGGAAGAGAGAGAGGGGGGAAGAGAGAGAGGGGGGAAAGAGAGAGGGGGGGAAGAGAGAGGGGGGGGAAGAGAGAGAGGGGGGGAAGAGAGAGAGGGGGGGGAAAGAGAGAGAGGGGGGAAGAGTGAGAGGGGGAAAGAGAGAGAGGGGGGGAAGAGAGAGAGGGGGGAAAGAGAGAGAGGGGGGGAAAGAGAGAGAGGGGGGGAAAGAGAGAGAGGGGGGGAAAGAGAGAGAGGGGGGGAAAGAGAGAGAGGGGGGGAAAGAGAGAGAGGGGGGAAAGAGAGAGAGGGGGGGAAAGAGAGAGAGGGGGGAAAGAGAGAGAGGGGGGGAAGAGAGAGAGGGGGGGAAGAGAGAGAGGGGGGGAAAGAGAGAGAGGGGGGGAAAGAGAGAGAGGGGGGGAAAGAGAGAGAGGGGGGAAGAGAGAGAGGGGGGAAAAGAGAGAGAGGGGGGAAAGAGAGAGAGGGGGGGAAAGAGAGAGAGGGGGGGAAAGAGAGAGAGGGGGGGAAAGAGAGAGAGGGGGGAAAGAGAGAGAGGGGGGAAGAGAGAGAGGGGGGAAGAGAGGGGGGAAAGAGAGAGAGGGGGGAAAGAGAGAGAGGGGGGGAAAGAGAGAGAGGGGGGAAAGAGAGAGAGGGGGGAAAGAGAGAGAGGGGGGAAAGAGAGAGAGGGGGGGAAAGAGAGAGAGGGGGGGAAGAGAGAGAGGGGGGGAAAGAGAGAGAGGGGGGGAAAGAGAGAGAGGGGGGGAAAGAGAGAGAGGGGGGGAAAGAGAGAGAGGGGGGGAAAGAGAGAGAGGGGGGGAAAGAGAGAGAGGGGGGGAAAGAGAGAGAGGGGGGGAAAGAGAGAGAGGGGGGGAAAGAGAGAGAGGGGGGGAAAGAGAGAGAGGGGGGGAAAGAGAGAGAGGGGGGGAAAGAGAGAGAGGGGGGGGAAAGAGAGAGAGGGGGGGAAAGAGAGAGAGGGGGGGAAAGAGAGAGAGGGGGGGGAAAGAGAGAGAGGGGGGGGAAAGAGAGAGAGGGGGGGAAAGAGAGAGAGGGGGGGAAAGAGAGAGAGGGGGGGAAGAGAGAGAGGGGGGGAAGAGAGTGAGGGGGGAAAGAGGAGAGAGGGGGGGAAAGAGAGAGAGGGGGGGAAAGAGAGAGAGGGGGGAAAGAGAGAGAGGGGGGAAAGAGAGAGAGGGGGGAAGAGAGAGAGGGGGGGAAGAGAGAGAGGGGGGGAAAGAGAGAGAGGGGGGGGAAGAGAGAGAGGGGGGGGAAAGTGAGTGAGGGGGGGAAAGAGAGAGAGGGGGGGAAAGAGAGAGTGGGGGGGAAAGTGAGAGAGGGGGGGAAAGAGAGAGAGGGGGGGAAAGAGAGAGAGGGGGGGGAAAGAGAGAGAGGGGGGGAAAGAGAGAGAGGGGGGGAAAGAGAGAGAGGGGGGGAAAGAGAGAGAGGGGGGGAAAGAGAGAGAGGGGGGGAAAGAGAGAGAGGGGGGGAAAGAGAGAGAGGGGGGGAAAGAGAGAGAGGGGGGGGATGAGAGAGAGGGGGGGAAGTGAGAGAGGGGGGAAAGAGAGAGAGGGGGGGAAGAGAGAGAGGGGGGAAAGAGAGAGAGGGGGGAAAGAGAGAGAGGGGGGGAAAGAGAGAGAGCGGGGGGAAAGAGAGAGAGGGGGGG